>NC_091470.1:109673464-110034714 GCF_036971445.1 Narcine bancroftii | reverse complement strand
CAGAGCTGCCATTATGGCAGTATTGCTGCTGGCACGGACCCAGAGTGGGGGGTGGTAAGGGGAGACACAGCACTGCTCCAAAGAGTTCAATCTCAACGCTGACTGATCCATATAGATTTTAAACGACCTGTTAAACGAGCCAACAGTGTTTTTAAGTAAATTCCTGCAACCATGGAGGTCTGTGCCCAAGATGGCAGCGTCTGTGCTCAGCAGCGGCCACAATGGGGTTGCAGCCTCTGGGAACAGCGAACAGTGCAGGGCACCAGAAATGGGGAGAACACCTCTTGTTGAGAAGAAGGAGCAGAGGAGTTTATGCTGCATGGCAGTGACCACGGTGGTGGACTCGTGAGGGGCTCAGCGGCTGAGGGGCACACAAAGTCTGTGGGCAACTTGCGGTCGGGGAACCCGCACGGTCTGCTGGAGACTGGCTCATGGGAACCAGATATCGGAACCAGGATTTGAGAGGGTGTTGAGGGTGAGAAGGGCTCACAAAGGGCCTCAGGCACTGGAGGCCTCGTCATCATGTCAGATCTTTGGATCTGGAGCTCGGATTGCCGAAAGATCGAACAGGAGTCTGCGGCTGCAGAAGCTGCGAGAGTGCTAAAGGCAAATCCACGGACTCACAGTGAAGGGACTTTCTTTGTTTCTCTCTCTCTCGTACTGTAAGCGATGATGGGTGACACTAATGTCAATTGTCCGACTTTGAAGGCAATTTCATGTAATATTACATGTTCTGTATTATTACATGACAAAAAATAAAGGAGTCCCTTCAGCTTCTATCTGAGAAGGAGAAACAGAGGAGAAGACCCAAGGGGCAGTGACCCTGGCGGCGGACCAGAGAGGGGGTCTGTGGCTGAAGAACACACAGGCTGCGTGCAGCTGGTGACTGCAGTTGGGGGAAAATCGCACCAGGTTGTGGACGGCTGGAAACTGGCTGAAAGGGTACCAAGTATTGGAACCGAAATGCGAGAGGGCACTGAAGGCTTCCTGATCCTTTCAGAGATTCGGATCTGGAGCTCAGGTTGCCAATGGAGTCTGTGCAGCTCCAGAGGTTACGGGAGCGCTGGAGGTGAATCCACGGACACTCGGTGACTCTGCGAGGATTCTCTTTCGCTTCTCTTTCTCTGACTGTAAGAGACACCAGGCAATTTCTGCTGATGTCGAATCAGACTATGGCACATTTTGTGTAATATTGCACCTGTTTTATTACATGACAATATTGAACCTTCCCCACACCTCAGGAACAAATAAAAGGAGAATCTGTCAGCTGACAACTGGACACCTCATTTGCAAATCCAAAGATTTAAGACAATGCTCGATGTGAAAAAATGAAATGAAACCTCAATCCATCTTTAATTGCACACAAGCTGTTCTGAGACAGCCATCAATGCACTTGAGAGGCTCAGACTGATATGAATTAAATGATAAAAAGATGTACAGTCACCTTGGAATATCTAGACTACACTTAATTCAAACACAAGTAAAAATGAAGCAATACACTTCTAACATGAATTAATGCTGTAAAAATTAATTAGAAAACAGTGCTGTGCAAGTACTGAAGCTGTTCTCAAGTGGATCTGTGAATGTTTCAACACTGTTTGTAAAAACTGTTAATTTAACTTCAAGTTTGATGTTGGAGAAGTGTAATTAATGTGTATTATCTGTGTTTAAGAGAACTACCGCTGGCACATATGAACAGTTGTTCAGGATGACAGGCATGCACAATGCTTCACACAGAAAATGAAGCTGAGTATTACCAAAGGTTGAATTTTCGCCACTCAGGGGAGGAAACAAGTCATTTTTTCTGACTTAAGGCGCGAGTGACTGTGAACATTGTCAATTTGACATTTGGTTGGCCATCGCCCTTCTGAGGATAGAGACTGCCATCTTCAATCTGTAATGAGTGGTGACATGGTCTCAAGGTACAACCTGATAAATGGAATTCAAGCAATCAGTTAAATGGACTCACATTTGGGGAGTCAAACATGCCAATATATCAAATATGGAAGTAAATTGTGAGATAAGAGACAAATTCACAGCATCAGATAAGACAACAAATATAAAGAATACTCTATCAACTCGAATACAGGAGCCAGGAGTATAAACTGTTTATTTGTACGGGGCACACACCTTTGGAACTTTGAAAAAATGCGGAGTATTTGTGCTGTTCCCTTTGGAATAGCAACTAAAATTGGGTCTGGCATAACCTTTCCAAACCTATAAGTCAGTAAAGAGCACTTAATCCCTATTTGGCTATTAAAATTCCAGTCATAGTTTACAACCAATGTAAGATGATAATTTACACTGGAGCTATCAACATAAATTGACCATCAGAGAAATGCTCAAGTCTTTACCACAAAGAGAACAATGAAAATAATGTAGTCCTTTCTTGTTAACAAATCAATTATGGAATATTATCACCAACCATCCTTCCACCCTCCAAACCCCAAAACCAAGTGAGTTTATTCCAACATTCAAAGTTCAAATTTATTGTCCGAATACATGCACGACCTCACATACCATCCTGAGATCCTTTTTCCTGTGGGCCAGGCAGAATTTCTACTTTCGGTAACTGTACTCCCCAAGCAGTCCGGGATTTAGGACCTTTATGGTACTATTCAATTTTTTTTACTTCCATATTTGTGTTAGATACTTTCTTCTGGTATTTCTGGAAGGTTCTCTTCTGCCTGCACATGATCCACATCCCTCCATATTCATGTGTCTATCAAGAAGCCTCTTAAACCTTGCGCTGTGCATACAAATTCTTCATTCTGATTTTCGCCCTCATAACATGTACACATGTAGTGCAATGTAACATTTTAGAATGGTGATATTGAACATTTTAATTTGTTTACTAACCCATTCCAAAATAAAGTGGTGTGGTTAATATGTTAACAAATTCAAAATTACAGTACAACTGAATTACACATGTAAAAGTCAACACCCCTATGTTGGCCCCGGCTGCCCATCCATCTGAGCTTCTGATGCCTCAAATGCAGACTACCACTCATTACCGGCCAGCTGTCCACCCATCGGAGCTCCCAACACCTCGAAAGATGTAGTAACTTACCACAGTGAGAAGTAAATATCCATGTAATAGTCAAACCCATAAATGTAATAGTCTGCAAAACTCAAGTATATATGGTAGTTACATTGCAGAAAGAATGCTATAGCCCCATGATCCTGATCTTTGGGTAACCGGTACTTAGGAGGGAGGGTCGGTCGAGGGTTGACCTCGTCTGTCTGGTTCTGGACCTGGCCAAGATGGCCATCCATGGTTCTAGGCAGCAGGGCAGTCAAGGGTTCAGCTCAGGCTGACTGCCTGACCCTCTTCTGAGGACACCTGTCTGCCCATGCATCCCTGAAGAAGGCAGTTTGGAGGGTCTCCGGGAACAATTGCTCCCCCACCAAGGGTTTAACCATATCGATAATCATGTTTCAATTTGTACCTTATGTTTTGTGTGAATAGCTTGAATTGTAGACTAACATAGTACTTGTGACTCTTGGATTAAGAATAATAGAGGGGTGGTATTGATTTACCACCAAAAAGGCAAAAAAAAGGACTTGTCATGTGACATGAAGTTGATTCATACAAGGAGTTTTTCAACTTTGGACTGGGATCTGATCAGTGCCAAGGGCCATTTCTGAGATATGCTGATATACGGTGCTCCCAGGAGTCTAGAACAGCAGAAGAAATGCAAGAGCAGTTTTGTATGAAAACTATTCGTTTCTTGCATCAGTTGAGCAGACTTCCCTGTCTGAAGTTGTATAAAGACGTCTTACATTTGTTGTCACCAGGGGTCTCCATGAGCAAAAGGTCTGTGAAATCTGTATTTACTTAAATAGGGCAAATTGTTTTCTCCTTCTAACTAAATGCTCAACTAAACAATTTTGTCAAGCATATTGAATGTATCAGAATCATATTGTTACAACCCAGCATTTTGAAATACCCTGTCTAATTCCAAACTCCTGCTCTTTTGGGAAACCGTATTTCAATCCCTTCCTCCTCTTTGCAAGGCGGGTTGTCTCTAAAGCACAATTTTTTTTTTAAATTTTAATTTTTAGACATACAGGCATTTCAGCCCACGAGTCCGTGCCACTCAATTTATACCCCATTAACCTACAACCCCTGGGACGTTTCAAACGGTGGGAGGAAACCGAAGCCCCCGGGGAAAACCCACGCAGACACGGAAAACATACAAACTCCTTGTAGATGGTGCAGGATTCGAATGCCGGTCTCAATCGTTGGTGCCGTAAAGGCTTTAGGCGCTAATTGCTATGCCAACCGTGCTGCCCCATTTTAAGACAATTGGCTTAGTTCTCATTTGAAAATTAAAGGGATCTCACCTCTGAATTGGTGCTTTGTCCAGTTTAATGAGAATAATGGGGAGGGGGGAAATAGATTCAAGATTCAAGATTATTTTATTGTCGAGTAATAAAACAGAAAATATGATTTTGCACAAAATTTCTTTTAGTCAACTGTAAGGCAGACAAAGATTTGCTATCATCAAAAATTACCCAGCGCCCCTTACAGTCAGAGAAAGATCAACGAAAGAGAGTGACTGTGGGTTCACCTCCAGTGATCCCACAGCCACACAGTCTTGATTCCAAACCATTGGCAACCCGAGCTCCAGATCCCAACCTCTGACTTGATCAGGAAGGCCTCAGCACCCTTCAGCATCCCCTCGCATCCCAGTTCCGATTCCTGGTGCGCCTTCAGCCAGTCTCGAGCCAGTCTCCAGTAGTCCACTGCCTGGTTCAAGTCCCTTGGCCACAGTCACCAGCAGCCTGCAGCGGTGTGGGTTCCTCTCCTTGGGTCACTAACAGCCCACTACCTGTGTTTTCTTCAGCCCCTCACTGGTCCTCCGCCATGGTCACCAACCCATGGGTCATCTCCTCTAATTCTCCTTCTTAGAAGGGTTGAGGGAGGTGGTAGGGGGACATCTCCCCATTTTCTGGTGTCCTTCATCAGTCCTCTGCTTTCCCAGAGTCTGCAACTCCTCATGGCCACTGCTGAACATAGGCACCAAACCCCACAGTTGTAAGATTTTAAAATAAACCACCGTCTACTCCTTTAACAGGCCATTTAAAGCCTTTACCAAGCTGACAGAAGTCGGACTGAGCAGTTGGACCCCACGGGGAGTGCTGTGTCTCCGTACCAGCAGCAGATCTGGCAGCACTGCCATTTTTTTCTCTCGATGCCACAGGAGATCATTAGGCCATTCACCGATCACTGAACTGTATGCATGCAGACAAAAGTTTCTCGAATGCCATCAATGTGAAAACTGAATTATTCCGCAAGATCCAGCATTGTTCCTGCTGGGGAAATTATGGGCGTGAGCCCGAGATTGTCCCAAAACCAAATTCAATTTGTGAAGGTCGCCTTGGCGGTGGCCAGGTATAATGGTTACCTGGAAATCTGATCCTCAACTAAGCACAGCAAGATGGAACACGGAGGTGCAGAGCTGTGTTCCCCCGGAGAGAATTACTTACGGCTAAAGAGGGAGACATGGCATGTTCATTGAGGTGTGGCAGCCATACCTCGACACGCCAAAACACTGGTGTGATTAGCCTTCCCAGGGCCTTTCTCAATAGGAATAACAGGATCTTGCAAGCCCTGAGACAGTGAGAATGAGGAGACAATTTGAAAATCCTGCAGGTGCCCCCCCCCCCACCATTTTTCCCCCTAATGTATTGTTATTTTTAATAATTTATAATTATGCTTTTACCTGGGTTGAATTGAGAGGGAGGGTGACGGATGGGGAGGAAGGAAAAAAAGAGAGGACTTGGCAAACAATGACCTGTAAAAGGGGAGAATTGTTCCCCTATAACAACTGGCTGATACGGATCTGTAAAACTATAAATAAAATTTTCAAAAAATTACTTTTTTCTGATTTTGTTGGATTTGAATCAGTTTTTCCTTTGGTTGTGTCTCAGGTGTAATATATCCACATGGCCAATAGGTGGCAATGTCCTTCACACACCTCTCCCTCGCTCCATCAGGCAAAGTGCAGGAGGATACTTCACCAGGGTGAACATTTTGAACGAAGAATTAAAACTTACTGAAGTAAAAATCTTTCATTACCGGGTTGAAGTGAGCACACAATGCTGGAGAGACTCAGCAGGTGAAACTGTGTCCTTTATATAGCAAAGGCTAAAAATGCATAACCGTGGTTTCAGGCTTGAGCTCTTCATCAAGGTACGGAAAAACGTCAGCAGGCATCTGAACAAAAGAGTAGGGGGAAGGGGACAGGAGGTGATAGACGGTGAAAGGGAGGGAAGGGACAGCAGTGATCAAGGGGAGGAGGGATGGCTGTGTGAGTGGAGGGGGAGGGGAGGGAAGAGAACTGGAAAGGGAAGGATATGAGACCATTCAGTCTATGAGTTATCCCACAAGTTGCATGCTGGTTCTGTCAAGTTTACCCACTTCAATTTACTGGACAACATTTTTTTTTAAAGTTTACTTCCTGAAAATATTTAGGGATTATTATAGACAACTTCAAGCTGAACACAAAGATAATTTCAGATTTGCTGTATCACATAGGAAGTTGGAGAAACATGGAATCAACTTGTCTGTTAGGAGCTTGATATGTCTGCATGGA
Source organism: Narcine bancroftii (assembly GCF_036971445.1). NCBI lineage: Eukaryota > Metazoa > Chordata > Chondrichthyes > Torpediniformes > Narcinidae > Narcine > Narcine bancroftii. Next base: position 110,028,112 of record NC_091470.1, on the reverse strand, counting down.
TTTTGTCCAGGGCCTCCGGTTTCCTCCTACCCTTCAAAAACGTACTGGGATAGGTTAATGGGGTGTAAACTGGGCAGCACAGACTCGTGGGCAGAAATGGACTGTTACCATACTGTAGGTTTTTTTTTAATTTTAAAACTTTTGTTGAGGACGGAGTAAACCAGAGTCAACCTGCTTGGTTTTCAGACAACACTGCGCGGAAAGAAATACACAGATTAATGATTCTGCCACCTTCGTCATTATTAAATGCAAGCGGACAGTTTCTGAGCATTACACATCTGGGTGGCTGTGTCAACAGTAAATCAATGGCCTCTGATAAACTCTGGCAACTTAGGGGAAGGTAGGAGAGCTGTGACTGGGGGCTTTCAGTTGAAACAAAAGCAAAATGTTGTGAAGATTTTTTTAAACACATTATAACATATATTATAACCGGAGGCATGTATAAAAAGGGGTGATGAGTCAGCGGTAAAACGTGAAGGTCTGCAGACACCGTGGTTGAAGTAAAAACAAAATGCTGGAGAATGCAGTGCAGGAAAGGCCTTTCGGCCCAATGAGTCCATGTTGACCATCAACCAACCATGCTGTATTTGCGAATGAATAAACAATTAAAATGTACCTGTTGATCACTTCTTTATTCCTCCTAAAATTTGATTTTTAGAAGTACTGCCTGAGAATCTTGAAATTCCGAAAATCTGGACCGACTCAATCCCCGAGCATTCCAGATTTTAAGATTTCTACTGTAATCCCATTTTCATTCTCCACTCATTTTCATCAACTGCCCCCTTCCACCCCCCCCAAACCCCCCCCCCCCACCACTCACCAGCTCATTAACGGGTTTCTGATTAACTTACCAACCCATGTCTTTGGGACATGGAGCATTCGACGGAAATCCATGCAATCAAAGGGAAGATGCGCAATCTCTACACAGAGCAGTCACAATTGTCCCTGACCTCTGGAGTGGAGACAGCGACACCACCATCACGGGCAGTAAGAATGCTGAATGACCAAGGGAACTGCTCACACTCAACATCTGAGATAATCTCAGGATCAGAGGTCAATCCACAGGACGATAAGAGTGGCAGAGAGGATTAATGGAGTATTCCCCGTGATCTACCGGGCTCATTGTCTGAAGAGGATGTGCAAGCTCATTGAGGATTCCTTCCACCCTGCACGCAGCATCTTTTAACTGCTCCTATCAGGAAAGAGATACAGGAGGATCAGAGCCAGCACCACCAGGCTGAGGAACAGCTTCTTTCCACGGACAGTGAGAATGGGGAATGACCAAAAGGACTGTTCAGAATCTGTCATATTCGTGAAACAGTATTTATTGATTTGTTAGATATGAATACTTGTCCTGCATGTGTATTGTTTGTCTGTATATGTGTTATGTCTGGTTGTGTGTCTGTGTGTTTTCCACCAAGGAACAGAGAACGCTGTTTCATTGGGCTGTACTTATACAACCCAATGACAATACTGAACATAGGTGTCTTGCCAAGGTAGCATTCATTACCCAAGCCTATTTGCCTTCAATCCATGTAACTTCATTGACCAATTCAGAACACAGTTATGAATAAATATGATCACTGTTTGTCTCCTGTCGTGCGTTGACCAATCTAGGGCGATCGTACATTTACCAATTTGGGATGGTCACATGTCGACCATACTAGGACAGTCACACATTGACCAGTCCAGGACAATCACACATTGACCAGACTGGGACAGTCACACATTGACCAGTCCGGAACAATCACACATTGACCAGACTGGGACAGTCACACATTGACCAGACTGGGACAGTCACACAATGACCAGTCCGGCACAGTCACACATTGACCAGTCCAGAACAATCACATGTTGACCAGACCGGGACAGTCACACATTGACCAAACCAGGAAAGTCACACATTGATCAGTTCGGGACAATCACACATTGACCAGTCCGGGACAATCACACATTGACCAGACCGGGATAGTCACACATTGATCAGTTCGGAACAGTCACACATTGACCAGTCCGGGACAGTCACACATTGACCAGTCCGGGACAATCACACATTGACCAGACCGGGACAGTCACACATTGATCAGTTCGGAACAGTCACACATTGACCAGAATGGGATAGTCACACATTGACCACTCCAGAATAATCACACGTTGACCAGACCAGGACAGTCACACATTGACCAGACCAGGACAGTCACACATTGACCAGTCCAGAACAATCACACATTGTCCAGACCGGGACAGTCACACATTGACCAGTCCAGAACAATCACACGTTGACCAGACCGGGACAGTCACACATTGACCAGTCCAGAACAATCACATGTTGACCAGATTGGGACAGTCACACATTGACCAGACCGGGACAGTCACACGTTGACCAGACCGGGACAGTCACACATTGACCAGTCCAGAACAATCACATGTTGACCAGACCGGGACAGTCACACATTGACCAGACCGGGACAGTCACACATTGATCAGTTCGGGACAGTCACACATTGACCAGTCCAGAACAATCACACGTTGACCAGACCGGGACAGTCACACATTGACCAGATCAAGACTGTCACATATTGACTAGTCCGGAATGGTGTTCGATCAGACCTGGATAATGCGGCGGGGGAGGTTCCTTTCTGTGAAACTAGGTGCATTATTTTTCATTATCTGGAATTGACCATAATTATGACCAAAACTATGACCAAAATTAGTTGACTCTGATTTAAAACCTGAAATGTAAGTTCCACGCCCTCCATCAGGGGATTTGTGTTTGTTTCCAGTCCTGTAGACGACTGAGTTCCCCCAATGAAAATGGCAGTGCTGCCAGAGCTGCTGTGTAACGGCTGCTGGTGCGGAGTCGCTGAGAGCAGGAAGCAGAGTCACAGCACTCCCGCGTGGTCCAACCCCCCCAGTTCAACTGCCGTTAGCTCTGTACAGGTTTTAAACGGCTTGTAAATGAAGCTGACAACCGCGGGGTCTGTACCCAAGATAGCGGCGTGCCTATATTTGGCAGCAGCCACGAGGGATTGCAGAATCCAGGAAGGCAGAAGACAAGCAGAGGGGATGTTTGAGAAGGAGAAGCAGAGAGGATGACCCATGGGACAGTGACCATGGCAGCGGACCAGAGAGGGGCCCTGAGGCGGAAGAACGCAGAGGCAGTGGGCAGCCTTTGGTGTCTCACGGATAGGAACCCACGTAGGCTGCGGGCTGCTGGCAACTGCGGTCAAGGGCCACACACCAGGTGGGCGGACTGCTGAAGACTAGCTGAAGGGTACCAGGTATCGGAACAAGGATGCAAGAGGGTGCTGAAGGGTTCCTGATCACATTGGAGATTTGGATCTGGAGCTCGGATTCCCAATGGTTTGGACTGGACTCTGTGTGGCTGTAGAGCACTGGAGGCAAATCCATGGACACTCGATGTCTCTGAGGGAACCCTCTTTTGCACTCTTTCTCCATAAGAGGTGATTCAGGCCATTTCTGCTGATGGCGAACCTGTCTGGCAGACAAAACAAATTTCAAGTAATAGTGCATTGCCTTTATTACATGACAGTAAATTAAATCTTGAAAAGTACCTTCTGACAAGGACACAGCTATCCTGGCTGATTACCAACCTTTCAAAACTTTCTGATGTCTCTTCACATCCTTTAACTCTTAATGACCAACCATTGCCAACCTACAGTTCTTGGTTTCACAACCTGAACGAATCTGACCTGATGTTGGATTATAATGTTCTGAGAAAGGAATTTCAAGTGATAACTATAATCCAGATAGTGCTGGGGTCTGGCAATATCTCTCTTCAGCTCCTCAGTACCATTTTTTTTTGCGCACATCTCAGGACAATCCTATCAGCTCAGCAGCTGCAACAATAGATATTATGCAGGAAAATTGAAGTGGTGCACAGCACAGATACTGGAGTAGAATGGGCCAAATCCTATGGGTATGAAAGCATTTGTCGCAATTCCATCGGCCTCCCAGATGCAAATGTTCTTTTTTTTCCAAAAAGGTAAAGGCTCCTTACAACAGATCCTGACATTTTAACAGTTCTCATTCCCTTCAAAAATGATCAAGGATCTTACAAACATGGAGAATCCCACTGCAGGAGCTGCTTAAGAGAGAGTCAATGATGCAGCCAGACAGGACACCCTCAGTTGTGCTCCTGTGAAAGGTTGTCAAGATGGGGGTTGGTAGCCTTGCCCCTCCTCCGCCTCCTGAGGAAGTGTAGGCGCTGCTGCACCTTCCTGACTAATGAGGAGGCGTTGTGAGTCCATTACAGGTCATCCCTTATATGCACGTCAAGGAACTTGTGCTCTCCACTCTTTCGGGCAAGGAGACCAGAACTGCTCAGAGCTCTCCCAGTACCTCCCTGCTCTTAAATTCAATCTGTCTAGCAACAAAGGGCAAAAGCCCAGTTACCTTCTTGATAGCCTGCTACTCCTGCAAACATTTTGTCATTCATCTCAAGCACTCCCAGTGAGTTGCAATTTTTCAACAGACCCTGACAATTTTAACTTAGCTTTCATCCCCCAAAATGATCAAGAATCTTACCAACATGGAGAATCCCACTGCAGGAACTGCTTAAGAGAGAGTCAATGATGCATGTGTTTCAAATTATACTTCAGGATCCTCCATGGCTAAGATGAAGCCTAAAGCCAATTTAAGAACAGAGGCGTCGTGTTTCTCCTCGGAAGTCAAGATCCCGTGAGCACAAACGTGATTTCTCCAATTTCAAGTAAGCCTCTCCCCATGGAAGTAAAACATAAAAGTCTGCAGACACCATGGTTCAAGTGAAAAAACTGCCGGAGAAACTCAACGGGTCAAACTTTAGCAAAATTTAAGATACAGAACCATCAGAGAAGCAGACGCCCACATGAAGTACAGTTTGACCCGCTGAGTTTATCCAGCATTGTATTTTTGACCCACCCCCAAGCCTTTCTTACCCACCAGGCTCCCCCACACCCCCCCCCCCGACCTTGTCTCACACACACCTTTTTTTTACCATCCCACAACACAGGTTCCTGTAACCAAGTTGCTTTCCCCTTTCTCCTCCAGTCCATCACACAGACTTCTGCCATCAGATCCTTGAATAATCAATGAACCAAAAATGCTTCCTTACTTCTCATGCACTTTTAAAAAATATTTATTGTTGTAAGGTGGTTTTTATGAATGTTTCCAATGTGACGCTGCTGCAAAACAACGAATTTTGTGATTTGTTCACGATAAAAAATTTTGAATCTGATTCAATCTGCAGAACCTCCTCTGCACCACCTCCAAAGCCATTGTATCCCTTTTCAAGTTCAAGGTTATTATCATCTGATTTTTTTTTTCTTTGGCTTGGCTTCGCGGACGAAGATTTATGGAGGGGGTAAAAGTCCATGTCAGCTGCAGGCTCGTTTGTGGCTGACAAGTCCGATGCGGGACAGGCAGACACGGTTGCAGCGGCTGCAGGGGAAAATTGGTTGGTTGGGGTTGGGTGTTGGGTTTTTCCTCCTTTGCCTTTTGTCAGTGAGGTGGGCTCTGTACATCTTACAAATATACAAGCTGACAAAACAGCATCTCTTCAGACCATGGTGCAAGCACAAAAGCACACAACACAGTTGGTAAAGATCACAAAATCTTTGATACTGTTGCAGGATATTGCTTGTCAGTCTCACAGCCTGTGGGAAGATGCTGTTGTGATTGATTTATATTTTATATTTGCTTTAAAGGAGATAAATTGTGTGGGGTTTTTAGTTAGTGCCTTTGCAAAAACTTTGAAGGCCTATAGAAACTTCACAAGTAGGTGTTAATTGGACATGCTGTTGGGTAATGGATTATGGTTTTGGTAAGTGACAGATGAACGGGCTCGGAAGATTGGATCCGGTGCCGCAGCCTGAGTGCTGTTGGCTGTTCTAAGAGGGTCATGTGGTTTTCTCAGAGAGAGAGGGAGAGAATTCAGTTTTAGTTCTGCAGTTCAGCAGCTGCAGCTGGGACTGGAACAGGACAAGCTGGCAGAGCCATTGTGAGTCCAGGTTAGGTCATCCCTTACATGCACACCAAGGAACATGTGCTCTCCACTACTTCAGCCAAGGAGACCAGTACCGCACGGAGTTCTCCAGGTGCAGCCTCACCAATACCCTGCTCTTAAATTCAATCACCGAGCAATGAAGGATAGCATTCCATTTACCTTCTTGATTACCTGCTGAACCTACTTCTTTCTTTGGCTTGGCTTCGCGGACGAAGATTTATGGAGGGGTATGTCCACGTCTGCTGCAGGCTTGTTGGTGACTGACAAGTCCGATGCGGGACAGGCAGGCACGGTTGCAACGGTTGCAAGGAAAATTTGGTTGGTTGGGGTTGGGTGTTGGGTTTTTCCTCCTTTGTCTTTTGTCAGTGAGGTGGGCTCTGCGGTCTTCTTCAAAGGAGGTTGCTGCCCGCCGAACTGTGAGGCGCCAAGATGCACGGTTGGAGGCGAGATCAGCCCACTGGCGGTGGTCAATGGGGCAGGCACCAAGAGATTTCTTTAGGCAGTCCTTGTACCTCTTCTTTGGTGCACCTCGGTCTCGGTGGCCAGTGGAGAGCTCGCCATAGAACACGATCTTGGGAAGGCGATAGTCCTCCATTCTGGAGACGTGACCCACCCAGCGCATTTGGGTCTTCAGCAGCGTGGACTCGATGCTGTCGGCCTCTAGTGCACCATGATATCTCTGCACAACATGTTGCAATTTTTCACCTTTTAAATAATCATCTGATTTTACTACTTTTTCTTTCAAAGTGTATAACCTCGTTGACCAACTTTATAGCCCCATCTCCACTCACATAATCTATTCATAAATGCTCTGCAGCTTCTATGACCTCTAAACAATTTGATTTTCCAATAAATTGCGTGCCATCTGCAAGTTTACTTCACTGTCCGCGTAAATAGCAGGGATCTCCCAGTTGAATTTAACGTCTCATTTTTGGACCTGGCGTATGTCGACCCCTGATTTTTGAGCACTTTTTGAGGGTTTAAAGAGTCGACTTATACTCCGAAATATATAGAGTTTGTTGTTATGCAACAGAGTATAAATATAATGCTATAAATTACATTTCAAAAATGAATAAATGGTGCAAGAAAATAGGAAAGAGTGAGGTCATGTGTATAGCTCGTGGTCCATTCAGAAATCTGACGGCAGAGGGAAAAAAACTGTCCTTGTGCTGTTGAGTGCTTGTCTTCAGGCTCCTGTACCTCCTTCCCAATGGTAGCAGAGTGAAAAGGGTGGTGGGGGTCCTTGAGGACAGAGGCTGTTTTCTTAAGACACCACCCCTTATAGATCTCCTCTGTGAAGTGAAGACTGGTTTCCCCGTGCGCTGAATGAGTTAACAACTCTCTGGAGTGTTTTTCCCGTCCTGTTCATTGGCACCTCCAGACCACACAGTGAGTGTGACAAACCACTCTTATACTGTGATTGGCTACTGACAATTGGACATGGCTCCTGAGACCAATTCTGCCCATTACCCCTTTGCCTGCTCCCCAGTCTTCCTGCCATGATCAGTCGATGAGGTTAGTTGTTGTTCCAGTCAATAGTCAATAAAAACCTATCAGTTTCATGAGCTCATTCTTTTGTGGTAATAGTTGATGCATCAGTGATACAACCAGACTGAATGCTCTCCATGGTACACCTGTAGAAATTATTAATTTCTTTAATAAAATATTCAGGCCAAAATCAAGATTGCAGTAACCCAGGTACAAATGGTTCATTGCATCTTTTACAACAACTGACGATTGATACACTCAACTAATAAAGGGTGATTGATTTCATTTCTTTCATGAATCATTTGAATAAAAGCCTAATCTTACACAGAACAGTCATTCCTCAGCTTTTAACAATGCAACCCTGCCTCTCAGAACAGACTTGGAATTCACACCATCTGCACCGAACAGGTGATCTAAAATATTTTTGGCAAAAGAACTTTGAAGGAACATTGCAAAAAGTTTCAAGATCCATCCATCAGAGTGTGATTAAAAATAACCTGGCGATTGATAGGAGCAGGTAAGACAACTTTACAGCATTTAATATTTCCATATCTGAGTAATGGGATGGGGTTCATTTTCAGCACTTTTCCACCCCTCCCCTGACCAGTGTCTATTTTACACCATCCCATTAACAAACTCAACATGAAATGTGATGCAAGAGAAAAAAAAGAGATGGAAATAATTCATCTCTCTCTCTCTCTCTCTCTCTCTCACACACACACGCACACACACACACGCACGCACGCACGCATGCACACACACTCACACACACACACACACACACACACACACACACACACACACACACTATATCTATAAAGACATACATACATACATACATACGTACATACACGCACACACAAACACACACACTCAACACTGTCTGAAGGGATACCACGTATCATAGCTGTGATATGAGGGGATGCCGAGGGCGCTGAGGGCTTCCTGCTCGTGTCAGAGGTTTGGATCTGGAACTCGGGCTGCCGATGGTGTGAAGTGAAGGCTATGTGGCTGTAGAGGCTGCGGGAGCGCTGGAAATGAATCTGCGGACTCTCAGTGACCCTGGGGATGCTTTTTTGCTTCTCTTTCTCTGACTGTAGGGAAACCCCCAAGCAAATTCTGCTGATGGTGAATCTGCCTTAGGGCAGACTAAAGGAAATTTTACCTCTCTTTATTTCACAAGCCCCTTGAATAACAATGGCATCCTTCTTTTCTGCACCATTTCCAGTTTAATGACATCCTTTGTACAGATGAGGAAAGAGAGTGGCACACAATACTATAAATGCCTTGTAGAGCACAAACTCCTGTACTCAGGATGCCCCAACTTCTGTACTCAGTGCCCCGGATGATAAAGACAAGCTCTGTCAAACACCTTCCTAAACTTGGCCTCCCGTGTCGCTGCATTCAGGAAGCCTCATCCCTGTGTCCGTTGGTCCATCTGTTCAACACCATTCTCCTCTGCGGGCACTGTGATTGTAGTAAAAAACACACAGAAATGCTGGAGGAACTCAGCCGGTCTCACAGTGTCCATGGGAGGCTTCAGGCCTGAGCCCTTATTCAAGGAATAAGCAAAAAGCAGGTGGGCGTCTGAATAAAGACTGGGAGAGAAAGGGGGAAGAATGGGAGGGGAGGAGTCCAGATCAATAAACAAAAGGTGTTAATTGATATGATAAGAGGAAAGGGGAGAATTGGTTTTGGCTCTCTGAAAGGAGACAGAAAAGGAGTGAGAGAGAGAGAGAGAGAGAGAGTGAACCTGAGGAAAGGAGACTGGGATGAAGATAGGAGGGGAGAGGGTTTAATGAAAACTGGAGAAGTCAATGTTAATGACCTCCAGTTGTAGGGAGCCCAGTCAGAAGATAAGGTGTTGTTCTTCCAATTTGCGAGTAGTCTCAGTCGGCCGTGCTTGAGACCATGGACAGACATGTCGGCAAAGGAATGGGACCGGGAATTGAAATAAGTGTCCACTGGCAGAATCCACCCTAATGCAGTGGACAGAGCTGAGGTGCTCAACGAAGTGATCTCCCAGTCTGCGTCCAGTCTCTCTGATGCAGAGGAGGCCACAACGGGAGCACCAGATGCAGAAACATTCTCTGGGGGCCTATTGTGTATGTCAGTATGCCCTGCCTCTTTTTGCTTTACAAATGAAATGTCTTGCACTTATCTGAATTAAACTTCATCTACCATTCCACTGGCTCATATCCCATGAACTGCCTCAAAGAAGGGCAAAGTAGTGTTCCCTGTTGTTCTGGCTAGCCATTATCCAAAAATAATGCCATCGTGATCATTTCAAGGCTATGGGGTCCTGCTAGTGGAAAGTTGTTCCTGCAGTTCCCTGCTCAACATTCACGGCAACGATTTCATATGATGTCCTTTGATGCACGACCGAAAGAATCTCAGTAAGTGTGATGCAGAAATGCTTATCGTATTCCTTTTTTTTGTACGAGAGATAAATCAATAGCAAGAGGCAAAAAGAAAGAGCTTCAGTGGCAGACTGTGGCACTTAATTTCACCTCTCATCTTAGATAGTCTTACATTTGGCTTCAATCGTCAGCAAAGCCAAATCACTCAATTTAATTATTATTAACCAAAGTAAACTGACCTTGTTCGAAAAAAGATATCAAAATGGAAACTGACTCATTATTTAAGTCTCTTTTATCTTTTGATCATATAATTTAATATTGAAAATTAATCCATTATGAATTGAACTCATAGCCTAAGGGTAAGCTATAGCCATCTGACCCTGTTCCGTATAATTGATTCCAGAATGATAAGTTTCTACTCCAGTCTGGCTGTAAGCAACCATTAAAAAATAGCATTTAAATTGTTTACTAAATGAGAATTAGGCCATATTAAAGCTGGTTTTGGCCAGGAGTATGGGGAAATCTTCCAAGTTAGAATTCCAAGTTAGAATTCCCCACCCCCATCCCCGCTACCTCTGCCCACCATACCCCCCCCCCCGCTCCCAAGATTGGCCCTGTCATTCCAACTTTGATAACATCATCCTCCACCCCCACCCCCCCACACCGATAAACTTATTTTCGAAAAAGCAAAATTGAATTGACTTGGGAGGCTTTGATGCTTTGCAACACGAAAGGCTCTTAATTGTTTTCTGCACAGAAAGCCATTAGAGGTTTCAGGAAGGCCTGTCCATTGTGCAGGATGCCCAATTTCCCGACCACATGTCCGTCCATGGGTCTGGACAAATAGATTTTATGAATCTTACGTGAAACAGATGCTGGAAAAGGGTTTGCTGTGACTGAAGCAGTCAGAAACTGGATGGAAAATCATCTTTGAGTGGAAAAAGTTGCAAAGAAAGAGCAAAGTGAATGAGGAAAATCACTTCAACACGAGATGAATTTGTTACAAATGCTTGCGTTATTTTTGAGGGGGATGGGCACAGACAGGAAAGGAAAAAATGAGACTGGAATGATATTTAAAGTTGATTTCGTGCTGGAAAAAAAACTTCAGCAGATGTCAACAGTAGACAATAAAATCCTTTAGTGTGGTTCTGATGGGCTGCTACTGCTTTCCCACAACTTATGGTCCAGAATAAATATGCTCCAAATGCACTTCATTAATTATAATGCTTTTCAGATGTCCTGGAGCCTCAAAAGGCACTATATAAATGAAAGGAGCACAACACTATTGCCTTAAGAGCTTCTGAAGAGACCATATTTGCACGATGAAGTCGATGATTCATTTCCCAAGATGCGCATTCCTACAACAGAGAAACTGTCAAATATTTTTTGCGTTAGGCCTTAGACTATTTGAGGCCTTAATTATTTGTGACAACAGGGAATATAGGGCAGATTGCAATTAAATAAGGGACTTTGGTCAATGAAATAATTAACCACACCTTAGATTTTCCATTTTATTGATTTAAAAAAAAATAACTTGGTTAACTCAGGTAGAGACTGAATCAAAATCAGAATTTATTGTCATGAACATGTCACAAAATTCCATGTTTTGCAGCAGTATCACAGGGCAAATATTGCTATAAATTCCATTTCAAAGGAATGATGGTGTTGAAGGCTGAACGTAGTGGATGAAGAGCAGCTGTTGTCTCGGTGATCCAGAGCTGAGAGGAAAGTGTGTGATCCACCAATCCAAGAAAGGAATGGGCAGTCAACACCAAATGTGGAATTTCTTGCAAAATCACTGAAATTGTGTAAGTTTTTTTGTCAATTAACAAAATGTTGGGTCCATTGTGTGCTATTTTTTAGAACACCTCCTCTAGTTAAATTTTTTAAAGTTCGACATACAGCTCGGAAACAAGCCATTTCAGTCCTCATTTATACCCCACATTAACCTACACCCCCGGTACATTCTGAACATTAGGAGGGAGCCCCCAGAGAAAATTGACGCAGACACGGGGAGAGTGTACAAACCTCTTACAGACAGCGCGGGATTCAAACCCCTATCCGGTCTCAATCACTGGTGCTGTAAAGGCGTTGCGCTAACCTCTACGCCAAACATGCCAAAAGCAAAGAGCAAACAAATAAATGTTTTCAATGAGTTTAGTTAAGGATTCAGTGGTGAAACATTCCACGCTGGAACTACTCACCAGGTCAGACGACATCTGTGGAGGAAAACAGGGAAAACTAGGAAATGAAAGGACTTTGAAATTCCAGAAAAAGGAAGGAGGTTCAGAGAAAATAAGAGTGATGCCCTGTAATTGAGTGGGGAGCAAAGAGATTGAGTGAAGTATGTTGTAGTGCCCCTGACAAAATGTTATGAACGTATGCTTGGAAGAGATGTAAACAGGAACAGACAAATTAATTTTAATTTAGAGATGTGGCACGGTTACAGGCCCTTCCGTCCTGTCCAAATACCAGTTTAATCTATAAACCGTGTAAGTTTTGGGAGGGTGGGAGCATCCAGAGGAAGCCCAGTGCAGTTGTAGGAAGAGCGTACAAACTCCTTGCAGACAGCACCGGATTCAAACCCAGATCTTTGGTGCTGTAATCGGTCGTGGCTATCCCTCGAGGTTGAGGATAATGGCCTTCATTCCTTTGATCCACAGAGCTGAGATGCCTGTGCGTGCATTTGTTTAACGTGTACTTGATGTCGCACTCTAAGAAGCACACGATACTTCACAAATCAACCAATTAAGTTCAATGGCATGGAAACCATGACAATCGGAGCTGATGGATTTGTTGCAGCCTTCGTCCGCCTTCACAGCCATTGAGTTCGAAGTAACTTTGTCCGCCTGTTCCACCGTTGAGGTCTTGGTTGGATTGTTTTATGTCAGGGACCTCACCCTTGACCTTCCTGCCATGGGTGGCCCTACCAGGAGCATAGCTCCAGACGGCATGGCTCTCGGGATCTCAGGACCACACAAGCCTCTCCACCACGACAAGGTGGCAATCCACAGATAAGAGGTGCTGTAACAGTGCTGAACTAACCGGTACGCTACAAATGTCAAATTAAATCTGATGTAGCTGGAGGAGAGAATAAAGCATTTACCAGTGGTTCCCCACCTTTTTCTTTCTACTCACAACCCACTTTAAGTATTCCTATGCCATAGGTGCTCTGTGATTGCTTAAAGTGGAATGTGAGTGGAAGAAAAAAGGTCGAGAACTATCGATTTAAACACAGGTAATATGAGATATATGACAGCATTGAGTGATCATCTGAAATTGTTGAAATCAATGTTAAGCTCTAAAGAACAAAAATCAGGAGATAAAGTGCTGTTTAAGATGTTGAGTTTCATCAAAAGAGTGTAGGAGGTCAAAGACAGAGAGCTCAAATTGGAGGAGGGACACTAGTAAACTTCTGCTTTCATTCCTTAGTTATGGTGCCTTCCCATTGTCTCCTGTGTCTCCACGGATTTTCCCCGGGGGCTCCAGTTTCCTCCCATTATTTGAATCGTTATAGGTCATCGACTTCTCCGGTTTCAATTAAACCCCTCCCCCTTCCCCTGTCATCTTTCCCCCAGCTCTGTCTCTCTCTTCCTTTTTCCCCTCAGTCCCTTTTCACAGAGCCAAAATCAACCTTTCCTCTTATTATATCAAACTAACACCCTTTCAAAGTTGGTCTGGACTCCTTTCCCTCCCATTTTCCAACTTCGCTATCCGGACACCTTCGGGTTTTTGTTTATATCTTGAAGAAGGGCTCAGGTCCGAAATGACGGTTAATATATCTTTACCTTCTGTGGGCGCTGCGAGACAGTCTGAGTTCCTCCAGTATTTTGGTGTGTTTTTACTACAATCACAGCATCTTCAGACTTTCGTATTTCACCCCCTTTCCATTCAACACCTGCCCTTTCACCTCATTCCTTCTTGTCTTCCTTGAATACAGAAAAGTATTTCCCATTTAAATGTAGACATACAGCACGGTAACAGGCCATTTTCGGCCCATGAGTCCGTGCTGCCCAATTTACACCCAATTGACCTACAACGCCAGTACGTTTCAAATGGTGGGAGTAAACCGGAGTCCCCGGGGAAAACCAACGTAGACGCAGGGAGAACGTACAAATTTCTTAGAGACAGCACAGGATTCAAACCCCAGTCCCAATCGTTGGTGCTGTAAAGGCGTTGCGTTAACTGCTACACCAACCATTAGACTGCTTTTGGTATTCAAAATGTTGTCTCCTCTACGGTGAAGAAACTGAAAACCACATGTTTAGCCACTTTGCAGAATACATCTGATTAATTTCCATCTCACTTCCACTCTAATCTCCTTGCCTTTGACTTTTGACATGATCCCAAGCTCACAGACAGCATGACCTGCATCAGTGACAGGGATCTCCCAGTGACCAACCATTTCAATTGTGTGCCCCACTCCCGTGCTGACATGTCTGTCACACTGTCACTCCAAGGCCAACTCCAAATTGGAAGAGTGTCCCCTAATATTCCATCAGGGCCCTCCCCAACTGGATGGCATTAATATCAAGTTCTCTGGTTTCTGCAAGTCCACTCACTTTTCTCCCTCTCTTCCCCATCCTCTGTCTCCTTTTCTCCAGTTCCCCACTCCCTCCCTTCCTTCTCCATTCACAGCCATTCCCCTTCCTGCTGAATGCGAGTGTGCCCTCCCTCCCTTATCCACCTATTACCTCCTGCCTGTGGGGCTGTACTCTTCCCCCTGCACCTCCCCCCCACCATTTAATTCAAGCGCCTGCCTACATTTTGCTCATACCTTGATGAAGGACTCAAGCCCAGAATGTCATTTCTGTATCTTTAGCTTTGCTATATAAAGTACGCTGTTTGACCTGCTGAGTTTCTCCAGCATTGTTTTTTCATTTCAACCAGAGTGTCTGAACTCCTCCCATTCATGTATCTCCTGACATAAAGCATGAAAGTCTGCAGATACCATGGTTGAAGTAAAAACATGATGCTGAGATACTTAGCAGGTCAAACAGGGTACTTTATGTTGCAAAGACAAAACTACATAATCAATGTTTTGGGCTTGAGCCCTTTATCAAGGTTTGGAAAAGTGTCGGCAGGCATCTGAATAAAATGGTAATGGGGAGGCGCGATTGCAAAGGCAGGAGGTGATAAGTGTAGAAGGGAGGGAGGGCACAGGAGTGAGCAAGGGAAGGAGGGATGGCTAGGTGAATAGAGAGGGAAGAGGAAGGAGGGGAAAGGAGAGCAGGTTAGCAGAAACCAGAAAAGTCGATGTTAACCCCATCTGGCTGAAGAATACCCAAACAGAAAATCAGATGTTACTCCAATTTACAGAGGGCCTTGGTGGGATAATACATGTGAGTATGGGAGTGTGACACAAAGCTGAAATGGCTGGTGACTGGGACATCTCTGTCACTGGTGAGGTGCTCAGCAAAGCGATCTCCCAATCTGCGACCAGTCTCTCTGATGTAGAGAAGGCCACAAAGGAAGTACTGGATGCAGTAAATCAGTCCTGTGGATATAGCCTCATGTATTATCCCACCAAGATGAAGCAACGCTTCACTTGTTCATCCACAGGATTGATTTACTGTACCTATCAATTGCATCTAGACATCCCCTCTATCAGACGTTCCCTCCTGTTCTTCATGTCCATCCCACCTCTTCTCTTTTCCTATAATCCAATGCTTGTTGCATTTCAAGCTTTTCTAGTTGGGATGAAAGGCAATTAACCTGAAATGCCGTCTAAAACAGACAACTGGTCTGGCAGCCTCCATAGGAGATAAAGATATATCAGCGACATTTCGAGACTGAGGCCAACAGCCCTACAGTCTACAGATTTTCGTGTTTCACTTCAATCTGAAAGGTCAACGCAGTATTTTTCTCCCCACAGATGTGGACTATTTCCAGCATCTTTTGATTGGATTGTGTGAGAGAATTCTACTAGTGTCTGTGCAGTTATATAAATAAGTTTGTGAGCTTTCCTCTGGATTTCTGTTTGTCGTGAGTTCTGAAGGGGAAGCATTCAAGAGAAAAAAATACATTGTCGACACACCCACAATTTTGCAATCATGGACTCTGTGAAAACTGATGTAACGAGTTTCCATATGTTTAAAAATTCTATTTGTGGATGGGTAATCGATAACACTAATCAATCGGGTTTTCTTGGCAAACCTCCATCAGTGAGAACAGAATGAAACAAAATGGCGTGAAATAACAGACAAACGGTGCAGTTTCAATAGCGGAATTGTTGGAGGATTAAACAACGTTAAACTCCCAGGTCCAACTGATATTAAAAAATAGCCTGTGTTCTGAGTTACTTTGAATTGCCTCACAGGTTTTGTCTTACAGATTCTCTTAAATGCCCCTAATGTTTCAGACCACCCCCAGCCCCCCCCCCCCCCAACACCACTCCTGGCCCAGCGTCCTATAAGCTTTCTTAACTATCATATCAACTTGCCTGGCAACCTTGAGAGATGTATGGATTTTGTTTTCCAGATGAAAACATAGTGTGTCGTTTCATATCACACAATTTTTGTTTTCATTATCTCATTTGTTTTTTAAATTGAGAATTGTTATCCAGAAAGGAAAACAGACCCGTTCTTAATAATGAATGGCTTAAATATAGAAATGGACAATTAATTCTTCAAAGAAATATGAAATTCCAGATTTCAATATGATACAGTATTAGATTTCCTTAATGTGATATTGCTGAACAGTTAGCTTAGGCTTTCCTGAAAATGAGCTATAGAAAACCATCTCAATTCCCAGTTAAAAAAACTTACTCAGTGCAATATCTGTGTATTGTTTGCAATTAAAACGATGCAAATTGCTGAAACATTTTGTGAATAATACTGCTCAAAAATTCCATCTCACAAAGGGTTTTGTGGACGAGTTGGTCATTAAAGCTGTTCAATTTCCACCATAGCAAATTATAAAAATAAATCCAATAATGTGATCACTTCTAGATTGGCCTGAAACTATTTAAATGTTCACAAAAAGTCTTCCCTTCTAGTTCCATATGTGCACCTGTCACTGCAATTGGAGTCAAATTAGACCAATGTGACTCCAATTCTCGCTCCCTTGCAATGACAATCTCATTGTCATCACAGCAACTATGAAAGAACAGTAAATATCTCAGAATATAGAATGTAGATCATTACAGCACAGTACAGGCCCTTCAGCCTTCAATGTGTACTGACCTATATAATCCTACAAAAAAAAACAAAATCCTTCCTACGTCATAACCCTTTTTTTTTCATCCATATACCTGTCTATGAGTCTCTTAAACACCCCTAATGTTTTAGCCTCCACCACCAAGGCATTCAGGAACCCACAACTCTCTGTGTAAATACCTAAACTTCCCTTCCTTCACTTTGTAGAGATGTCCCCTCCTATTCCTGCTGTGCGAAAATTGTGCTGGGCTGTCGATCTTATCTATGCCTCTCAGAATCTTGTAGACCTCTATTAAGTCCCCTCTCATCTTTCTTCACTCCAAGAGAAAAGTCTGAGCTCTGCTAACCTTGCCTCAATCCAGACAACATCCTGGTAAATCTCCTCTGCACCTTCTCCACAGCTTCCACATCCTTCCCGTCATGAGGTGACCAGAATAGAACACAATACTTTTAGTGTGGCCTCACCCGAGATTTGTAGACCTCTCTACTCTTGAACTTAATCCCCCTATTAATGAGTCCCAGCATCATATATGCCTATGAAAGAAAATACTAAACCCTTCCTACCTTGTAATCCTCAATTTTTTTATTTTGCCCATATGCCTGTCTAAGAGTCTCTTAAATGCCCCTAATGTTTCAGACCACCCCCAGTCCCCCCCCCCCCACCAACACCACTCCTGGCCCAGCGTCCTATAAGCTTTCTTAACTATCATATCAACTTGCCTGGCAACCTTGAGAGATGTATGGATTTGGACCCCAAGGTTGGCACAACATCAAGGGCCAAATGGCCTGTGCTGTACTAATAGTCAGAAATAAATCACAAAAATTTGCAGACACTGACCAGAGGTGATGTGGTTGGAGATGGTTTTGGAGACAGTGGCTTGAAGTGTGGTGGTGGGGTCCTGTGGATGAGGTCGATAGGAGGTAGTCAAAAATAAATCAAAAAAATCTGCATGTAGTAGTCGAAGTAAATAATGCTTTTAGGGCCCTGTTTGACCTGCTGAGCTTCTCCGGCATTTTGTGTTTTTACTACAGTGCTATAGTGTTCTCTGTCCCTCTGTTCCTGCACCCTGTTAAGTATCCGACCATTGACCCTACACTCAGCCTTCTGGTTTGACCTTCCAAAATGCCTTACCTCACATTCATCTAGATTGAAACATGTCTGCTACTTTTCCACCCAACTCTGCATCACGTCTACATCCTTTTGTAACCTATGACAAGCCTCGACACCATCCACAACTCCTCTAACCTTCGCATCATTCGCAAACTTGCTGACCCATCCTCCCGCTTCTTCATCCGGGTGATTTACAAAAATTACAAAGTGCAGAGGTCCCAGAACAGATCCCTGCGAACTCCACTAGCCACTGACCTCCAGTCACAACACTTCCTGCCCATAATTGCTCTCTGCTTTCTACATGCAAGCCGATTTTTAATCCACACAGCCAAGGTTTCATTGATTCCATGCCTCATGACTCACTGAATGAGTACCTTGTCAAATGCCTTTCTAAAATCCATATAGACAATATCTACCACTCTACCCTCATCAATATATCTTGCTGTCCCCTCAAAAATCTCAAGTAGCCTCGTGAGGCATGACCTTCCCTTCACAAAGCCATGAGTACACTGTACTTCTCCAAATGCTCATGAATCCTGTCCTTTGGAATCCTCTCCAATAGTTTTCACTTCTTCTCACCACATTACAACACTATTCGAGAGACCTTTCTAGATGTAATAAAGCATTATCTTTCAAATTTACGGACACTAATGAGGTGAAGGGCAGAGAGAGGTTTATGATATCTTCCAGACTGCGATGGTTGATAATTATCTCTTGGGGTCATTTCTGATGAAGTAGCCTTGTTTGATTACCCGAGGAACCACATTAAACTCTGTTATGGTATCATCGACATAAAGTTTTTCGGATGTAACCCGAGTTCAAGAAAGCGGATATTCAGCTTTTAAACAACAATAAATTTGAAACCAAAGATTAGTTAAGGAAGATTTGGATGTATGATTATTATTTTAATTGCGTGAAATCTCTATTGCAACAGGAGCATGAACATATTTTAAATAATTAATGAACACTAAAAGGCTACTATAGGGTGTCATACTAGCTCTGCACTGGATTTAAATCTAATCTCCAGGGGCTACCGATGTGGAATTTTCACATTCTGTCTATGACAGCGCAGGTTTCCTTAGGGTGTTCTGGTTTCCTCTCATATCACAAAGGTGTGCTGCTCGGTCAGCTAATGGCTGCTGTATATTATCTCCAGTGATTTGGTGTGTGGCACGATCTCGGAATTGTGGGGAGAATAAAATTGAATTAGTGTAGGTTTAGGGTAAATAGGCATTCAATGGTTAGCACAGACTTGCTACACTGAAGGACTTACTCCACTCTTAAGATTATTTTATTGTCATGTAATAAAATAGAAAATGTGATATTACATAAAATTTCCTTTAGTCTATCATAAGGCAAAGGTTCACCATCCTTCCGGCAAAGACGTGGCCAGAAGTGAGCACAAAATTCCAAGTGGGGTCTCCTCAGAAATTTGTAGAGCTATGATCATCAGTTATGATGTTTTTCTCCACATTAATCGGAGAGTTCACTTTTTTACATTTCCCACATCATCCCTGGCTTTATGGTGGTTAAAATAAAAATTGGAATAACTGATTGCCTGAAACAAAAATCAAAAAATATTCCAAATGCAGAGGTTGATCTGCATAAAATTTTAATTTTTTTTTAAAAATTGACCCATACAACAGGGTAACAGACCCTTTCGGCCCACAAGTCTGTGCCACCAAATTATACCTGATTGACCTATTACCTCTGGTATGTTTCAAAGGGAGAGAGGCAGACACGGGGAGAAGGTACAAACTCCCACAGCGTGGCCGGTCCTCGATTGCTGGCGCTGTAAGGGCATTGCGCTAACCGCTATGCCCAATTGTGCCGCCCTGAAAGAGAAAAGGCTTTCCGATGCGATTGAAGGCTTGATGCCTGAAACAGAAATAATCCTTTCCTGTTCACACTAATCTGACATGTATTTCAATGCACCTTCTGTTTCTATCTAAATTTCCTACGCACGGTACTCAACTGGAAAATATTTTGTGAAGTGAGACAAATAGAAAACAAGAGTGTGCAGCCAGTACAGTTCAAATTGCTACACAAAGCGGGTCCTGACAGCAGTGAACTATGAACTCCAGAAGAACTGGCTCTATCATAACATTATCTTAAACTAAGGTGATGTGAGAATGCGAAAAATAGTCCCATGACCCGTAATTGACTGGGCTAGCAAAACAATTTGCTCCCGAAACGCAAATAGGTGGAGCAGCCTTTCCCATGTGCAGTAATGTGGAAAGCATTTCATTCAAACCAAATTAGATTACGCCATGACCTCGAAGGGTATGCAATAAGTGAGCAAGCAGCAATTAACCCAATGTTTTTCAACGGAGACGACATTCCTGAGGGAGGCGGAGGGGGAAAAAAACGACCTGCCCTTTTTAAGGATTGACATTGCTTTTTTTTTAAATGTTGTTCGTGAATTAATTCATACACTTGTCTGAAATTCCTCTCTCTGAGACATCATCATTAGGGATTTTAAACCTGAAGATGGGTTATCACACAGAATGATTTTGTGCTTTTTTAAAATTTGTTCACGCCAGCTGAAGTGGTGAATTTTAAGATTTAATTCAGGCATATGGCACGTTAACAGGCCCTTCCAGCCCACTAGTCCATGCCGCCAAAATACCCCAATTAAACTCTCCCTCGTACATTTTGAAGGGTAGGAGGAAACTGGAGCCCCCAGAGAAAACTCATGCAGACACAGGGAGAACACGCAAACTTCTTACAGACGGCGCCAGTTTCGAACCCAAATCATTGGCGCTGTAATGGCATTGCGCTTGCCGTTGGGACAGGTACATGGGTGGGAGGGGTATGGAGGGATACGGACTGGGAGCCAATCAGAGAAACTAAGCCAAATTTTTAAGGAATATATGGGTCGGCTCAACATCGAGGGTCAAGGAGCCTGTACCGTGCTGTAGAGTTCTATGTTCTATAAATAATAGCTTGCCGTAGACTAGAAAAGTCGAAGGGCTTATTTTCTGTGCTGTAATGTTCTGTGGTTCTGTCCAATAAGCTAAATTAACATTGAAGCACATTGCCATTTTAGGGGTCTCTGATATCATTGACAAGAATATCAGGACCTGTTCCCTCTTTATCTTTAAATGCCTGGCAATTTCTTTATCACCAAAAGAGTGGATGCCCCTTTAACATCGACATATGATTGAAATACTGAGAAGTTGGATGACAGCTGGTCCTTATTGAGCCATAGTGTGGATCTTTCAGTGGCCACCCATTTCAATTCCACTGTCCCATTCCCTTCTCATTCTCTGGCCTCATTCACTGCCAGGCTGAGACCACCCGCAAAGTGGAAGAATCGCACCTCATCTTCTGACTGGGAACCCTCCAAATGGATGGCATTAACATCGACCTCCAGTTTCCGTAAACTGGCCCCTTTTTCTTCCTCCTGTAAGCTTTCCACTGGCCCTCTCTCTCTCTCTCTCTCTCTCTCTTCTTTTTTTCCCTCTGTCTCCTTTCACTGAGCCAAAATCAGTTCTCACCTTATCATACTCATTTTCAGCTCATCTCCCCCGGCCCCATCTGCCTACAGACAAAACAAAGCATGATTCCCCTTACCTACCACCCAACCAGCTTCTGCATCCAACACATTATCCTCCGTAATTTCTGCCACATTCAACATGATCCCATGACCAAAAACATCTTCCCCTCTTCTTCCCTCTCTGTCTTTTGTAGGGACCGCTCCCTCCGCGACTCCCTCGTCCATTCATCTCTTTTGTTGGACTGTACTCCTCCTCAGTCTTTATTCTGATGCCTTCCTGGTCTTTGCTTATATCTTGAAGGAGAGATCTGGCCCGAAGGTGATATATCTTTACCTCCTATGGACGCTGCGAGACCAGCTGAGTTCCTCCAGCATTTATTTGTGTTTTTACTTGGTTCATATTCAGCAAACTCCCACAGCATTGTGTCACAAATTAGAAATGTTAATGAGAGGTTCTTCACGTGGCTTTGCCGCAGGGCAACACCAGGAGTCACTTCTGGGGCCTCTTTGGTGAATATAAAGTTCCAAGTAGCATTATCTCCGAAAAGTTGAGAAAATGCTTCAAAGTGAGTAAAAGCATGACATTTGCGCACTTGGGTCAGTGATTAAGAGTTTGTGGTATGGTTTGGCAGAATAAATTATATTAATTTATAACTATGTATGTTGCCAATTCACAATCGCAGAGTAACAAAAGTAACTTTTTGTAATTAAAAAAGGATACATTAATTAATTGACCATCAGACAAAACTTTTAAATAGTTCATAAGAACATCAGAAATAGAAGCAGGAGTCAGCCATCAAACCTGCTCCGCCATTCAATGTGATCACGGCTCATCTCCACCTTCCTGCATTTTCCCCATATCCCTTAATTCCCCCACTATGTAAAAATATATCCAACCTTATCTTAAATATATTTACTGAGGTCGCCTTCACTGCTTCAATATACCATAAATTCACCATCCTCTAGGAAAAGCAGTTCCTCCCCATCTCTGTCCTAAATCCACTACCCTAAATCTTGAGGCTATGTCCCCTAGTTCTGGTCTCTCCCCCCCCCATCCCCCCCCCCCCCAATGGACCAAGCCCAAAAGGGGCTGTTGCATTTTATATTTTGTTTTCGTAATTTTAATATTAAGCTTTTGATAAATGCAATGATTTAAACCACATAAGAATCATGTGGCCTGTCATCTTCTGGCCTGCTGCATCAGAGTGCAGTATGATGGCTGTAGAAAAATGGATCGAGGTCATTCCACAGGACCATAAGAGCAGAAGAGAGGATCACTGGAGTCTCCCTCCCCGCCATGGACCTGGTCTAATAGGATGATTGACTAAAGAGGGAGCACAAAATTATTGACGACCCCTTCCTCCCCACACACAGCATCTTTTGGGGAAGAGATACAGGAGTATTAGAGCCAGCACCACCAGGCTGAGGAACAGCTTCTTCCCACCGGTGGTGTGAATGCTGAATGACCAAAGGAACTGCTCACACGAACCATCCTATGCTCTCATATTTACGAAGCAATATTTATTTATTCATACATATGAATACTCGTGCTGCATATGTATTGTTTGTCTGTATGTGTATTATGTCTAGTTGTGTGTCTTAGTGTTTTGCACCGAGGACCAGAAAATGCTGTTTTGTGGGGTTGTACCTGTGCAATCAGACAATCAACTTGATTTTTATTCATTTTTTAGTTATTTAAAGCTTTTAATGATATATGTTCATTGATAGACTGTCCAAATCCACACCACCAAAAATCGAAAATGATTAAAACTGAAATATGCTGAAAAATGAACTGACTTTATGTCAAGATTATTTAAAAAAATAAGATTATAATCTGCCACACAATTCCAGTCAAATGTTCCGTTAATTTATATGCGATGCACTCCACAACAAACAAATAATCTGCTTCACTGATCTTCAGTAAGGCACAGACTTTGGCCAAAATATCACACCTATCTCTTATGAGTCACCTAAATAATTTTATCAGCAAAAAAGATAACCCAAAAGATTAAGGGTTCTTTGGAATTTGCAAATCACTTTTTTTAAATGTGCTCTAGATTTCCTGTGAGAAAGTCAGATTTTGAAAAGGAACAGGGATATCCTGCAGCCTGCCTCGAGAAAGGGTCCCAACCCCAAACGCTGACTGTTCATTTCTCTCCATGCATGCTGCCTGATGTATTGAATCCCTCCAGCTTCTCATTGTTTGTAAAATCAATTTAATATGAAAGCAATCTATAATAAATAAAGGGAACATATTTCAAAGCAAATCATATGTTTCGCACCTCCCATGCTTCAACATCCAAGCCCATTAACATATTTCCCCCTAATGTAACCATATAACAATTACAGTACGGAAACAGGCCATCTCAGCCCCTCTGGTCCGTACCGATTTAAGTGATCTCCTCTAGTCCCACCTACCCGCACTTTGCCCATAACTCTCCAATCCCTCTCATACATGCACCTATCCAACTTTTCCTTAAATGACTAAATTGTCTTTGCTGTGACCACCTCTCCCGGAAGGTCATTCCACTCAGCCACCACTCTCTTGAGTGAAGAAGTTTCCCCCTCATGTTGCTTCTAAACTTATGTCCCCTAACTCTTAACTCGTGACCTTTTATTTGAATCTCACCTACCCTCAAGGCAAAGAACCTATCCACATCTACTCTACCTAATCCCTCTTATAATTTTAAATACCTCTATCAAACCCCCCCTCAACCTTCTACGCTCCAATGAATAAAGACCTAATCTACTCAATCTTTCTTTGTAATCTAGATTCTGAAATCCAGGCAACCTCTCCTCCTTATTGATATCCTTTCTATAATTTGGTGACTATAACTGTACACAGTATTCTAAATTTGACCTCACCAATGCCTTGAATAGTCTCAACATCACTTCCCAACTCTTATATTCTATGCTTTGATTTATAAAGGCCAGCATACCAAAAGCCTTCTTCACCATTCTATCCACATGAGATTACACCTTCAAAAAACAGTGAACCATTATTCTGAGATCTTTCTGTTCTTCTGCATTCTTTATTGCCCTCCCGTTTACTGCATAAGTCCTGTTTTGATTATTTCGTTCCTTGACATATACATCTGTGCTATTCTCTTCAGTCAATTTGTGTGACAGTTGGTTTTACATTTCTATTGCTGTCAGGATAAAGAGGTTTTCCAAGAATTCTCCTATTGGTTAATGGCACAAAGAAGTTTTGACCAGGCAGCAAGTATGAACACCTTTTTCCACAATTTTTGCAATTTTGGTAACCTTGTAAGCCTGCTCTTACCTTTTTCCAGAGAATGCACTGTGTACTTTTATGGATTACAGCAAATGAATGGATACGGTGGGTTTTTTTTAATAGAACATAGAATGTAGAACAGTGGTTCTCAAACTTTTTTCCCCACTCACATACCACCTTAAGTAATCCTTTACTAACCACAGAGCATCTATGGCATCCTATGCCATATTAACATAGCACATTACAGCACAGTACAGGCCCTTCGGCCCACAATGTTGTGCCGACCCATATATACTGACCAAAAAAAAACTAAACCCTCCCTACCTCATAACCCTCTACTTTTCTTTCATCCATGTACCTGTATGCCAGTCTCTTAAATGCCCCTAATGTTTCAGCCTCCACCACCAGCCCAGCAATGCATTCCAGGCCCCCACAGCTCCCTGTGTAAAAAACTTACTCCTGATGTCTCTCCTAAACTTCCCTCCCTTCACTTTGTCCTCTGGGATTTGCTACTCCCACCCTGGGAAAAACCAGCTGGTTGTCCACATCTATGCCTCCCATAATCTATAGACTGAAGAAATTAGGCAATTTTAAATGTGGTAAATCCTGTGCTGCTTTGGAATACGTAAACCAGGTTCACATTCTGGATCGCATCTCTTCATCAAGCTTCACAGCTCTTAATTTTACCACATCTAATGAAATCACAACAAAAGTGTTAACCAGTTAATTTTCAGATTTATTGACAAAATAAGTTTTCCATTATTTTTTTATTTTTAGTTTTCAGTCATGTATCCCTTCCATAGTTATTTACTCATAGTATTCTGGCTAACATCAAACTTCCTTCTACCTCTGCCCAAAGTGAAGAGAAAGACCAATCCTTTTAGAGTAGTACTTCAAACGAGAAGTTTAATTTCAAGACAAACTCATTGTTATTTCTGGTCTAAGCCAGTTCAAGGTTCAACCTAAGGTCCAGGGATAGGAGGATGGAATCATGTTACATACTGCCTGAAAGAGCCCCTACCCTTGAACTGCCGATGACCCTGTCTGTCCACATGTGCCCTGTTTAAAAAAAAGGTTTCTGGTGGCTCAAGACATTCCTCCTTCTTTCAGCTGTAACAAGCGAGGTTTTTGTCAAGAACTAACGTTTCTTCGTAAGCTTTTCTTGGGATATGAGGACTAACTGACAATGGTTGAGCCACAAATCGATGCTCAATGGAGTTCAGCAGATTGGAGAATTGATTCACAAATTGGGATGTTTTCTTTTGTATTAAACATAAACAGTTAGATGAAAAAGGCCCATGGCGTTATTTTAAAGAACGTCACAGTGATTAAGGGGTGCAGTGGGGAGCCCGGTTAGCACAACTGTTAGTGTTATTACAGTACCAACGACCGGGGTTCGAATCCCGCACTGTAAGGAGTTTGTACATTCTTCCCGTGTCTGCGTGGGTTTCCTCCGGGCGCTCCAATTTCCTCTCACTCTCCAAAGCGTACCAGGGTCATAGGTTAATTGGACAGTTATGAGACGAAAGGGCCTGTATGTCCAAATTTAAATTGAAAAATATTATTCATTTCGCAATCTATATGCCTCAATTAGATCATCAGGCCCTTAACATTCACCATTAATGGGAGTTTGTTGTGTGTAGCTCGACTGCAACATTTTGTACATTGCAATCATGGCCGCATTTCCAAAGTACTTTGCTGTCTGGCAAGTACTTGGCCTAAAGTCTTGTGTTTTTTTTTCCCCTGGGAGAGTCAATTAAATGATACGCCTTGGGGAGAAGCAACAAACCCACAACAGGGTGGAACAGCACTTGCTTGTAAACGTTCAAAATAGTTTCTGGGTACATTAAGTTTGATGCTTGGTGAAAGATTCCTGAATAATTATTTCAATGGAAATTTATTTCAATTATTTTCTCAGCAGCTGTGGTTATAATTAAACTAAACGTAGCATTTTTTGGCATTAAATTGGGAAGAATTGAGCATACATATGTGTCTGATTGGTATATTCTTTGAATTTTGTGGAGAATAGCCTTTATTCCCTTGACTGTAGATTTTTTTTTAGGAATTATATAAATTACTTAAATCTTATGAAACAGAAGACCATTTGACCCAGTGGTTCTCAACCTTTTTCTTTCCACTCACATCCCACTTTAAGTAATCCCTATGCCATCGGTGCTCTGTGATTAGTAAGGGATTGTTTAAGGTGGGATGTGAGTGGGAAGGGAAGTTTGAGAATCACTGCTCTAGACCCAATTGTTACTGAAATATTTTGCTTGAGAAAAACTGTCATTGGCCCATTTCCTTTGGAGTTATGAAACTGTTCACATAAGGGATGATTAAAACTGGTTTTCAATTTTTTTCCTTTCCACCCCCATTCCACCTTAAGCAATCCCTTACTAATCATAGAGCACCTATGGTATAGGGATTACTTAAGGTGGTATGTGAGTGGAAAGAAAAAGGTTGAGAACCACTGGTTTGACACATTAGATCCCATCCCATCCTCTTACTTTTGTGTACCCCAATAGCTTAATTCTTTTTCTCCCTCTCCCTCCCTTCTTCTCTCTCTCCCCTCCATCTCTCTCTCTCTCTCTCTCTCTCTCTCTCTCTCTCTCTCTCTCTCTCTCTCTCACTCACACATGCCCATCAACTGAAACTCTGGGCTGTCATTCTGGAGCACATCTGAGGAAAATAGAGCCTATGGCAGGAGTGGTCAACCTTTGACATTCCATGCATCAAAATAAACGGTGACAAGGAGGTCTTGTGAGAGCGGGTCTTGTTGACTGCCATGTTGTATTTGGCTTTGGCCTTTAAATAAATTGAGAGTGAACAGGAGGACAAAGCGGAGAAGAAAGAGGTGTGTGTCCTTTGTATGTTGGGGGGGGTACTGGATGGGGAGATGCATGGTGGGGGAGAATCAGACAGTCTAAGGCAATCGGGTCTCCATCTGTGCTAATCGTGCCTCCTTCTAGTCATCGGGGGAGGTGCGGAAACCACCGGGGGCATGGGACGGTGGAGGAGAAGAAACTGCTCAGTGGTGCCCCCTTCAAGTGGCTCCCAGCACGCGTGCCATATCTGTCATACCCTAGATGCACCCCTGCTGCCAGTTGAGATGATATAAGTGGACACTAGCTATAGAAGGGTAGGTAAAGGGAAATTCAGAATCAAAATCAGGTCATTGCATGTATTTAAGACAGAGATTGATAGGTATCAAAGGTTATGTGGAGAAAGCAGGGGAATGAGGCAGAGAGGGAGAATGGATTAGCTCATGCAGAGAGGACTTGATGGGCTGAGTGACCTACTTCTGCTCCAACAACTTATGGTCTTAAAGGAAGCTAACCTATCTCCTTCCATCACTGTTTCAAAGTTCCTATCTATAATTAAATTCAGAGATGAAGCAACCAGTATGCATTCTACAGTACCATCTTCCCTTTAAAACATCAATATAAATTTTACATGATGAAATATTTTTGAATGTCTCGTTTATTGCAAATAATTTTGTAAAGCCATTGAACAGCTGTTACTGGAGACTGGGAGGAAGCTATGTAATATGCTGAGTCCATACAATTTAAATTTAGACATACAGCACGGTAGCAGGCCCTTTTGGACCACAAGCCCGTGCCACCCGATTTACATCCAACTGACCTACAACACCCTCCCTCCCCCCGATCATTTTTGATGGGTAGGAGGAAACCGGAGTACCTGGAGTGAACCCACACAGACAGGGGGAGAACGTACAAACTCTTTACAGACAGCGCGGGATTCGAACCTGCATTGCTGCCGCTGTAACAGCGTGGTGCTAATCTGTTCCACCTACTGACCTTCAGCAAATGAAGCACCCACTCAGACAAAAGGAAATTAAGTTCAGGCCCAGGGTTTTCATGACAAATGAGGCTGAAGTAACCAAAAAAAGGGGGCATTTTTGCGCTTCATCCATAAAAAGCCCAGAATCACATTAAAATATGTGGCATAAAAATCAATGAATCAACTTAATTACTAAATGTATATTTGATTTTATCCAAAATCTTGCTTTTAGTCAAGCAAAATACAAATTTTTATCAAGAAATGCAGGTCAGAGGTTTATAAAATGATTGAATCAAAGAATAGCAGTGAAGGGCGATGTTCAATCTATTGTTTTTTTACAAGAACAATCCAGTTACTCGCACTCCACTGTTCCCTCTCTGCAATATTCTCCTCCTTCTAATAGCTATTAAATTTCCTTCTGAAGGCAGCAAATGAATCTGGAATGGCCATCCCATCAGACAGCACATTAACATTCCAAACCCTGAATACTTAAACGCCTACAGTTATTTTGCCACCAATCCTAAATAGGTGACGTTGATTGTCAACTCTTGAGTCTTCCCTAACCTAAACAAAACAACCCATCGTCTCCACTTGGCTGCACAACTGTAATCCCTCTTCTCTGAAACTATTTTCAGTAAATCTTCTCTGCATCCATTTCAAAGCCTTCACTGTCTTAACGTTCAGAATTGTGCGCAATGCTTTAGTTCTGTTTTTCTTATTCTCTGAAACTGAAGAAGCCAAATAGTCCCATTGCCCCACTATTTTTCACTGTACCATTCTCCCTCTTTACACACCACCGGATCTCGACAGGTTCTCTTACCTCCCACGTCAGACTCAGATTCAGATTTATTGTCAGAGTACATGCAACCCTGACATTTCTTTTTCCTGCAGGCATGGCAGAATTACCAGTTATTGGTAGTGCCAAAAAAAAACTGTACACTGCGTATACATGTAAACAAATAAAGAACTGTGAACAGATAACAAATATAAACAAACTGACTGTGCAATACAGAGAGAGCAAAGAAAATCAATGAAATACAAAAGTAAAAGTCCTTAAATGAGTCTCTTGTGTTTTTTACACAGAATTTATGTTTTCTTCATTCAAAGTTTTTTTCCTACCTTCCAGAGAGGCTGTTCACCCACGAATGACCAAAACTCGAAATCTCGGTTCCCTTATGCGATTTTACACTGAATACCCAAAGTGCGGTAAGTACAGAGGCGGGATTTGCAAATACGTGCACTATTCATTAACCCATTCTTGCAGACTGCCCACAATTCAGTTTAGACTGCAGGCAGTCCACAAAAAGATCTAGGGATTCTGCAGGAAAAATTTCGGAATGAGAATGAGTCACTCATTTCCATTCCAAAACTTTTGACACAGTCTGTGTTGCGGAATTTTGTGAAAATGTCCAATTATTCAGCGACTGTGTTTGTCGTTGAGGAGTCTGATGGTGGAGGGGTAGCAGCTGTTCCTGAACCTGGTGGTGCGAGTCTTGTTGCACCGACACCTCTTTCCTGAAGGTAGTAGCGAAAACAGAGTGTGTGCTGGGTGGTGCGGGTCCTTGATGATTTCTGCAGCTTACGTTTGGGATAAAGTTCAACGACAAACACAGACGCTGAATAATTGGAAATTTTCACAAAATTCCGCAGCACAGGCTGTGTCAAAAGTTTTGGAATGGAAATGAGTGACTCATTCCCATTCTGAAATTTTTCCCGCAGAATCCCTAGACCTTTTTGTAGACTGCCTGCAGTCTAAACTGAATTGTAGGCAGTCTGCAATAATGGGTCTCATCAGAGTACATTACATGATATCACATACAACCGAGATTTGTTGCAGCTGGGCCAGGCAGAATTACCACTTCTTCTTTGGCTTGGCTTCGCGGATGAAGATTTATGGAGGGCTAATGTCCACATCAGCTGCAGGCTCGTTTGTGGCTGACAAGTCCGATGCGGGACAGGCAGACACGGTTGCAGCGGTTGCAAGGGAAAATTGGTTGGTTGGGGTTGGTTGTTGGGTTTTTCCTCCTTTGTCTTTTGTCAGTGAGGTTGGCTCTGCAGTCTTCTTCAAAGGAGGTTGCTGCCCGCCGAACTGTGAGGCGCCAAGATGCACGGTTTGAGGTGATATCAGCCCACTGGCAGTGGTCAATGTGGCAGGCACCAAGAGATTTCTTTAGGCAGTCCTTGTACCTCTTCTTTGGTGCACCTCTGTCTCGGTGGCCAGTGGAGAGCTCATCATATAACACAATATATTATAGGTAACTGTAAACTGTACTCAAGAAATGAGAGAAATGTAAACAATGTGTAAGTAATAAATATTCAGTAATAAATAATGAGTAAAGTAAGAGTCCCTGATTGAGTTTGTTGTTGAGGAGTCTGATGGTGGAGGGGGAGCAGCTGTTTCTGAACCTGATGGTGTGAGTCTTGTGGCACCTGCACCTCTTTTCTGATGGCAGCAGCGAGAACAGAGAGTGTGCTGGGTGGGGTGGAACCTTGATGATCGCTGCTGGAGAACAGAGGTGTCCCTGTAGATTTTCTTGATGGTGGGGAGGGTTTTGCATGTGATGTACTGGGCTGCGTCCACTACCTGTTGCAGGGCTTTCCACTCAGAAATATTGGTGCCCCATACCAGACCATGATGCAGCTGGTCAGCACACTTTCCACCACAGATCTGTAGAAAGTTGACAGGGTTTCCGATGTCATACCAAACCGCCGCAAGTTGCAGAGGAAGTAGAGGTGCTGATGCGCTTTTTCCACTGTGACATGAGTGTGTTGGGTCCAGGAAATATCCTCCGAGATAGTGACTCCCATTAATTTAAATGTGCTCTCCCTCTCCACCTCTGATCCCCAATGATCACTGGATTGTACACCTCTCACTTTCCCTTCCTGAAGTTTACAATCAGCTGCTTGCTTTTGGTGACATTGAGTGCGAGGTTGCAATGGTGCAACCTTCCCCCTGAATGCAGAC
The DNA here is from genome assembly GCF_036971445.1 of Narcine bancroftii. NCBI lineage: Eukaryota > Metazoa > Chordata > Chondrichthyes > Torpediniformes > Narcinidae > Narcine > Narcine bancroftii. The sequence continues at coordinate 109,996,489 of NC_091470.1, read as the reverse complement.
GCATCGCATATTTTTATACAACCCACTTCCGTGGTATCATCAGCGAATGTATAGTTGTTGTCAGACTGAGCCACACAGTCATAGGTGTAAAGCAAGTAGAGCAGGGGGAGCGAAGTAAGCTGCCCTGTCATGATGGAGATTGTGGAGGAGATGTTCTTACCAATTCCCACCGATTGAGGAAATTTACAGTGGGCAATTTAACTTACCAATCATTGGGATAGGTGACGAAAGCAGAGCACCCAGGAGAACCCCATGTGAGTACAGAGAGAACATGCAGACACCAGTGAAGTTGTGATCATACCCAGACCACTGTGCAGAAGCAGTAGGACCTGCTCTCCTTTGAACCTTGCCCTTTCATTGCTCTTTTTGGATCACCTCAAGATATTGATGTACTATTGACTTCAATTCAAAGCCCAATTTTACCTTTTACATCATTGTTGGTCAGACGTGAATCTTCAATTAGACAGAAAGACAAGGCGTCAGGTGTTCCAATTAGACGGCGATCAGGGCCGAGGCAAGAGTTGCCGGCTAAAGCATCGGGAGTTCCAATGGGTGGGCTGCAGGGGCGCGAGCACAATGTCTAAGGGGCATTATGCCTTGCTCAACTCTAGAAAAAATTTGATTTGCTATCAAGGATTCAATTGTTAAGTCCCAAAAAACATGGGCCCCATTTAAAAGGCTATTATAATAGTCTTAAGATTTAAAGTTGTTCTGGAATCTTGGCGCTATGGTGTCATCTTTCAACCTTGCTTAGAGGAAGGGGCTTTGAAGTTTTTATTTTGTTGTTAGATCATGGTTGTGCTCTGAATTTCCTTATTATGAGAATATTCAATAAGGTTTTAATTATTTTTTCTTTATTGAATCTTGGAGCGCATTGTTCAATCGTTTATATTGTAAAACATCAATAGAAATATTTTTAAAAGAAGTGGAAGAAAGAACCTTTGGTGGCAGTTTGATAGCATTATCAGAAGGTTTCAGACCGCAGTATCAATTCAGATGAAAAGCAGTATAAATAGCAAAACCCTCACAAAATATTGTTGGGACCCCTGATAAGTTCATCCCTTTCTCAATGGAATCCATCAGCCTTGTGGATCCTCAATTTGATATAATAATTTCAATGATAAATTAGTCTGTGAAGTTAATCTAATTTTTCCTTGAAGGAGGGCTCAGGCCCTTCGATTGTTCTTCAGGCAACTGAGCTCTGAAAAAAATTCACTAACCACAATGTAGCTGACAAGTGGTTCCGCCTCTTTAGCATGAGGTGGGAGCAGCAAATAACTATGATATTTTAAAGAGCATTTCATCCCCTCTAGCCTAATTTGAATGCCAAATCAGAATCAAAATTTATTGTTGTGAACCTGTCATGGAATTTGTTGTTTTGCATCAGCGTCACAGTGTAAATATTGCAATAATTTATATTTTTTAAAATGAATGAATCAGTGCAAAAGCCGAGAAATCAGACTGCCGATTTGAATGTTTTTGTACCATTGGCTGTTCATCTTCAAGCTCCTGTACCTTCTTCCTGATGATAGCAGTGTGAAGAGGGCATGGCCTGGGTGGTGAGGATCCTTGAGGGTAGAGGCTGCTTTCTTGAGATATCAGGTATGAATAACATACTTTTCCAGAATATTTATCAACATTTATTTACTTTCAGATTATTTATTTGCCATTAAATCTAATTAAATACTTTTGTCACATTAGGTTATCCACGAGGGCAAGCTATGAAATAGATCAGATCGAAATGAATAAGCAACAGGCAAAAATAACATGCGATGCATTCGATTATTACATAAACTCAATAATGTGCTGTAAAATCTCAGAGCAGTCTTTTTCATGTACTACTGAAAACTCAACTGGTTCCTTAAGGTCTTGTAAAACCATTCCACTAATCAAAGCACCGTAACAGCCAAGTGGATTAACAGCATGATGTAAAAATCCATCTAGTTCATTGATGTGTCATAAAACTCAAATGATTCATTGGCATGTCTTAAAAATCCAACAGTGTCACTCATTCAGTGCAAACCCACATCGTCTGGGTAGGGAGACAGTTAGTAATCACCAGCAGAAGTTTTTGTGGCTTAGATTTGATCAGATGGCATGAAATTGTGTCAGGTTGACTAGACTGTAGGGTAACTCTCCCGATTCAGACATGCCCTCCATAATTAGTGATGTGGGTTTTTGTAAGCTTGACTGGACTGCATATACAGTATATTTGGCAAATCCAATGCTACCTTATCTGCTAATTTTCGAATAGTCCACAAGTTTCAGAAACTAATAATAGCTTTTATTTCAAACATTTTTAATTAACTAAGTTCACAACCACAATGGGAATTTAACTCATGCTTTTGGATCACTAGATCAAGTATTTGGATTATGAATCGTGTAATTACATTTTTAAAATCTAGACGTATTATGCCCTTCTGCCCCACAGGCCCATGCCACTCCCCAATTAACCGACAACCCCCAAATGTTTTGAATGGTGGGAAGAAACCAGAGCACCGGGAGGAAACTCACGAAGGCATGGGGAGATAGTGCAGGATTCAAACCTGGGTCACTGGCGCTGTAACAGAATCATGTTAAGCTCTATGCTCAGACTCGAAAGGCCGACATGGCCTGTTTCCGCTCCGTAAACGGTTATATGGTTATAACCGTACCGTCATATTGCTAACATCGCTACCATGCACTGCAATACGAAACAAGATAGGTATTAGTGGCTGTTTCTGATTGTTGAGTCAACAAAAAAGGCACAGTTGGTGTAGCGGTTAGCGCAACGCCTTTACTGCATCAACGACCGGGACTGGGGTTCAAATCCCGCGCTGTCTGTAAGGAGTTTGTACGTTCTCCCCATGTCTGCAATGGATTTTCCCTGGAGGGTCTAATTTCCTTCCACCATTCAAAACGTGCCAGGGGTATAGGTATTGGGCAGCATGGGCTCGTGGGCCGAAGTGGCCTGTATGTCTAATTTTTGTTTACATTTAAAAATACAGTTATTACAGATTTTACCCTCATGGGTATGAAATTGAGTGTATTTTTAAAAATGATTTTAAGTCACATTCAACGCTGTTCATTTTCATTTTCAGTGTTTGCTTTTAAGCTTGCTTTGAAAATGTGGAAGCTCTCTTTCTGCAGATTTTAGTGCAGAAATTACCAGCATTCACAAATCTCATGTATCAGCAATTTAAGATCCAAGTTTTACTGCTTGTCAATTCCAGGAAAATAAAGTATCTTTCCTGGTTTCATCGCTTTGAAAAACTGCCAAACCCTTTTTCATGCCATTCCAGGCAATCAGCATTCACAATTGAGGGAAGAGAAAAGGGCTTTTTGACTTTTGCTTTTCATTCCAGTTAATCTCAGATCAGACTAAGGACATCTTGCAACCTTGATCCTTCAAATGTGGCTTGTGACTGAGGCAGCAATGCCTCAGGAGATTAGGAAAAGTGAAGCGCTGTCACCATTTTGGCTGTTTCAATCACGCTGTTTCACTCCTTGCATATTGAGCCGTCCATGGAATGTCTTCAATGCTTTTCTTTGATTTCCACTGCCTTTATTCCCACGGTGGCAAATCAAACAAGAAATCCGAGGCATCAAAATGTGTGCCTGCGGTAGCCGAGAGCTTTGTGGGTTGACTTGCAATACTTGACTCTACTGACCATTTAGTGCTTGTGGCAAAAGATCAATTTCTATTGCTACTTAGCAATAAGCGCCATCATCTTCAAAGCACATTGATGTGAGGAAGTTACTTTCGACACTATGTTAACATACAATGCCCTCTTCAATACACGGCCTGACCTCGGGAAAGTGTACCAGCATGAAAAAATGATTCCCACTCTTCTAAATTCCAAGGAATAAATGCACAGACTGCTTAATCACGCCTCCTATAACAACCCTCCTATTCCAAGATTCAATCCAATGAATCCTCACATCTAAGGAGTAAGGAGATCAAAACTGCTCTGTGTTCAAGGTACAATCTAGCTAAACCCCTATGTATTTGCAGCAAGACTTCATTACCCTTACAATACAAATCTCTTGCAATAAAGGCAAGTATACAATTTGGCTCTGTAAGTGGCTCCTTATACTTAATACGACTGTTAGCCAGCAATGCCAATATACTGGCAAACCATCACAAATAAGCAGCCGGCTACTTGTGCATGGGTAGAAAAAGCAGCAAGAGGGACTCCCACTCATAAGAAATGACTCGAATTAGGAAAGCCCAAAGTTATTAAACTGTGAAGTCATAATCCATTCATGGGAGAAGTCTGTCTTTTCTATCGTCTTTATGCTGCCAATCCTCCTAATCCATTCTGAGCATGGGTTTGGCCAGAATCCTGATTACAGCATTGCTTGTTTATTGACAGAACCACATCAGACACACAAACAATGCCCGCACTTATTACCTTTGCGCCCTTTAGCTTCCCAGGAGCTGTGCAGTCAGGTCCTAGATCTATAATCCTTGAAGCACCTTCCCGTGAAAAGGTCTACAGATTTTTGAGCTTGCAATTCAAAACATGATGTCTGGAGTTCTGGCACTGAAGATTAAATTATTAGATAAAATTGAATTTCACTGGTTTGCCATTTTCAAAGAAAAATATACAGAATATCGCAAATGTCAAAACTGTCGAAATGTGAAAGGTCCTCGATTGACACAGGGTGTATAGTGAATTCATGTTTCTCTGTTGGAGAAATTCAACCAACTGCAAAATTATTTCCCACTTTGATCCTTTGCAAAATGCATAAAGATCCTCAAATCCCTCAGAATCAGAGGTCTATGAAAATATGCTTTCAAGCCAAAAAACATGAAATTAGCTTTTAATGCATGAAACAAACTTGGATGATTATTCTTTCCTTCCCAATTACATAGCATGAACGAAAAGGGTCGAAGGAATGTTCGGGCAGCATGGCTAAAACAGCCAGTGTCTGGCGCTGTCTGTGTGTTCTCCCTGTGTCTGTGTGGGTTTTCCCCGGCTGCTCATGTTTCTTCCCATCTTCCATAATGCACAGAGTTGCAGGTTAATTTGGTTTAAATGGACAGAATTGGCTTCAACCGTGTGCACAAAAAAAGTAAAAATTTAACTGAAGGGCCAAAAAGTAGAGGAACAAGATTTTCTTCTGTTACGAGCCCAGTGGGCCCCAAAACCCAGCAGCAATAGATATTCACCAAGACAAATGGTTACTTAAACAAAAGTTGCTTTTAATTATCTTTAAACATGAAAACAGAATCACACTTTAACTTAACTAACCTAACTTAACCCCCTTCTAATCCTAAGCGCACGCAAATGTAATGTGTGTGTAAGTTCAGAAAAGGTCTTTGGTTCACAATCCAATCTCTCTTCTCATTCCTCCAAGTTCACTGGTTTCAGGCAATTCTTCTACTGTGCACAAAATTTAACTTTTATGAAGTTCACCAGGCTTTGGTGCTTGAAAGGTAAATGGTTACCGCTCAGGAAGGTTTTTGTAGGTTGGCAGAGAGAGATTTGTTGTTCCAGGACATCCATACTGATTCCTTTTTAATCAGCCACTCCAGTGTCTTGCTGATGAAACCTGCCCCCTTCAGGTTTCTCCAGATGATAACCTCTTTCTTTCAGGTCACCACGGAGTTCCTTTTTGTTTCTCTTATTCCAAGTGAAACATTAGACAGCCAGTCCTCTCCTCTTGCATGAACCACAAGGGCTTTGACCAGGCTGAACTAAGAACTCACAACCTGTCTTCCAAATGGGGTTTTCCACAAGCTTGCCAGCTTGTCCTGTTCCAGTCCCAGCTGCTGTTGCTGGCTGTATCACTGTAGAACTGATCTCTCTCTCTCTCTCTCTCTCTCTCTCTCTCTCTCTCTCTCTCTCTCTCTCTAAGAGAGAAAGCCTGTTTGATTCTCTCTGCTTGCAAAACCACATGACCCTCTTAGAACAGCAAGCTCTCTTCCAGATAGAAGGCGGCTCCAACAAGCCTTTTTGTAAACAACAATCCAATAGTGAAGTCTCTTGAGTGCTCTCCAAAGCTCTTTCAAAAGCTGTGGAGCCGATATGTCTAGCACTAGCAGAGCTCCAGTATTTGTTTTAAAGTGTTTATATGTAACCTAATAACAAACCTTTCCCGATTTATCTCCCAAAAATGTATCTATATACTCTTTCACACTTCAGTTATAGCAAAACACACGTGAGATCAAATCTGAAATGCTCTGCAAGTTTCTCAACACTAAAGATTCATGGACCTTGTTTCAGACACGGATTTGTGAAAAACCTGTGCTCTGTAAAAGGAGGAAGGGTGTCATAAACTATAGTGCAACAACTAGAATTCAGAAAGTTAAGGGGAAATTTAGTTGAGGTATTTTTAGGATTTTGTAGAGATGGCCGTGGACAGTGATGCAGTATCACAGCAACAATGACTGGGTTCAATGCTGTGTCCTCTGGTGCCATTCCTGTGGAGTTGTGACTTTGTGGGTTTCCTCTGGATGCTTCATTTTTCTCCCACATCCACAGGTTGCTTGGTTACTTGCCAACAGCTGACCAACTTACTGAGTGGATGTGTGGTAACTCTCACGGAATGGTGGGGAAATTAGCTACAGGGGAAATTAATGAGGTAATGAGATTGCTTTGTTAGCCATCATAGACTCGACAGACCAAATGGCCTCCTTCGACATCGTAAGGAAAACGTGGAAATGTAGGGGAGGGGAAAAACATAATGGCAAAATAAAAACAGAGCTAATTTATGCCAAATTATTTCTCGTTCTGGGTTGTCTCTTGTGCAATTATATTCCATAGTCAGTAATTTTGAGAATTGATGGCTATTCCATCCATGCCCTAGTTTTAATCAAAATGGGAATTGGGTGCCTGAGAACAATATATTCATTGGGACTAAAAATCAGGCTGAAAGTACCAATGGGCTCTCTGTACCATTATTCATGGAGTAACCATACAATATTTGTTGGTTTATGTCCAGTAAGTCAATGGTTAAGATATTAGATCAACTGAATCTCAGCAAAGAACCTGCCAAACTAAAATTCATGTAATTAAATGATTCTAGAATGCTTTAAAGAAAAAGCTCATTCACGAATCTCCTTCAGGAAAGGAAACCTGCCAATATATGACTCCAAACTCATCAACTGTTGTCTCCTTAGTTTAGGAACAATTTGGCATGGCCAATAAATGCAGTACTACACGTGACATCTACATCTCGAGAACCAATGGAAAAAGAACGAGGCAGGAACTTTTTTCTACGGAGAATGCATTCCTCCCATGGTATCACTTATTCAGTCATTTTAGTTTGGAATAAATTGATTTGTCTATTGTTACGAGCCCAAAGGACCCCAAAACCCACTAGCAATAGACATTCGCCAAGACAAGTGGTTTTTAAAACAAAAGTTATTTTTAATCAACTTTACACATGAAAATGGAATCAAACTTTAACTTAACTCTGTACTTAACTAACCCAAATTAACCCCCTTCTAATTCTAAGCACTCGTGAATGTAAATTTAAGAGAAGTTCTTTGGTTCACAGTTCAATCTCATTTCTCCTTCTTCCAAGTTCTCTGGATGTAGGCAATTCTTATACTGTGCACAGAATTCAACTTATATAAAGTTCACTAGGCTTTGGTGCTTGAAAGGTAAATGTTTACCACTCAGGATGGTTCTTGTCGGGTTTGCAGAGAGAGATTTGTTGTTCCAGGATTTTCACAACTGAGCTACCACCATTAGTCACCTCAATGTCTCACTGATGAAACTTGCCCCATTAGGGTTTTCCAGATGGTAACTTCGTTCTTCAAGCTACCACAGAGTTCCATTCCTCTTATTCCAAGAGAAACATCAGACAGATAGCACTTCCAGCAATCCACTGCTTTTGGAACTTTTCATCAGTTTCAACCAGCTTTTCCTGGCTTGCACTGTTCAACTGCTTTTCAGTGTCACACACTCACTAGCTGAGTGAGAGAGCTTCTCTCTCTCTCTCTCTCTCTCTCTCTTCAACTCTCCAACTGAGACTGTCAGAAAGCCCCATATGACTCACTTGCAAAACCCCCACCTTCTTCAGCAAACAACAGGAGTTTTTTCTTTCTGCTCAAGCTGCTGTTACATAAACAAAACCCAGTAGTGACCTTCGTGTAAGCACCCTGCAGAAAGGTACTTGTAGCTATCCTGGCTCCAGTTTATTCAATGGTCATTCATTTTATGACATCAGTTCAATTAACACCTACTTGTGAATGTGCATTACATTCTCCAGAGATCTTCAATATTTCTTCAGTCTTTCAAATAAGATCTGTTTTAAAATGTGTGTATGTATGTAACCTACTCTAAATCTTACCAAATTCCCAAATATCATAATCATTACACTACCAATTGCACCTTTTACACCAAGTTCCTCAGAGTTCACTTAACTTGTGTGTAGTGAAGAGTGCTAGTGATAATCCTGACCTCTAGAGGGAGTCGGAGGTGAGTGGTTGCAGCTAGGAGTAGATTCAAAATGGATACCTCCACAAGTTGTGAGTACTTTAGCTAATAAAGTATAGTTGTTGTAAAAGAACCCAAGTTTCTTTATTATTACAATAAATGAAAGATCACATGGTACCAGGTCTCCATGAGTCATGGGTATTTTAGCTAATTAAGTATAGTTGTTATAAAATAACCCAAGTTTCTTTATTACAATAAAAGAAACATCACATCATGGGCATGCAATACCTCCTCACTTGTCAGTAAGGTGCAACAGCAACTGCACTTCCTGAGAAGACTGAAGTGGGCAAGGCTACCGGCCACCATTATGTCAACCTTCTATAGGAGCTCTATCAAGAGAGTCCTGGCCGGCTGCATCATAGTGTGGTAGAGTTGCTGCTGTATCAGAGTTCATTCTACAGGATGAAGAGTGGTAGAGAGGATCACTGGAATCTCCCTCCCTCCCATAGACGTGATCTACCAGGGTCGTTGTCTGAAGAGGGTGTGCAAAATCATTGAGGACCCCTTCCACCCCTCGCACAGCATCTTTCAGCTGCTCCCATCTGGGAAGAAGTATCAGAGCCAGCACATACAGGTTGAGGAATAGCTTCTTCCACAGTCAGTGAGAATGCTGAATGACTAAAGGAACTGCACAAACTATCGTGCGTGCTGCCTTCAGGAGGGTGAATCCGAGGAAAGCATCTGGCCCAGATGGAGTATCTGACCAAGTATTAAGGATCTGTGCTGACCAATTTATCAAGGAATTCATGGATATCTTCAATATCTTACTCCAGCAGGGTGTGGTACCCACCTGTTTCAAACAGGCGTCAATCATATCGGTGCCCAAGAAGAGTGCAGTAACCTACCTTAATGACTATCAACTGGTAGCACTTACCTCAACAGTGATGAACTGTTATTAATTGGATTAAAGCATTATATAAGGGACCATTAGCGAAAGTGACAGTAAATGGACATGTATCAAAGCAATTTAACTTAAGCAGGTCAACATGCAGGGATGCCCACTATCACCTTTATTGTTCGCGTTAGCTATAGAACCACTAGCAGAATTGATAAGAACAGAAAATAATATAAAAGGGATAAAAATAAAAGACAAGGAATATAAAATCAGTTTATTTGCGGATGATGTTATAGTATACTTAACAGAACCAGAACTATCAATAAAAGAATTATATAAGAAATTGAAGGAATATGGAGAAGTGTCGGGTTACAAGATCAACGGAAATAAAAGTGAAGCAATGCCTATGAATAATGCGGATTTCTCAAAATTTAAGAAGGAATCACCATTTAGATGGCAAATGCAAGCAATAAGATACCTAGGTGTACAAATAAATAAAAATCTCGGCCAACTATATAAACTCAATTATTATCCACTAATGAAAAAATTACAGGACGATTTAGAGCATTGGAAAGATTTACCACTAACACTAATAGGAAGGATAAACTGTATTAAAATGAACATTTTTCCAAGGATATTATACCTATTTCAGGCATTGCCAATACAACTGACAGAGAAATTCTTCAAGGAGTTAAAGAAAATAATAAGGAAATTTTTATGGAAAGGGGGAAACCAAGGATAGCACTAGATAAATTAACAGAATGGTATAAACAAGGAGGCTTACAACTGCCAAACTTTAAAAATTATTATAGAGCCGCACAATTAAGATACCTATCAGATTTTTATAAAACAAGGGAAAAGCCAGATTGGACGAGATTAGAATTAGATAAAATATGGGAAAAGATACCTGAACACATATTATATAAATGGGATGAAAAATTGGTACAACATAGAAGTTCTCCAGTATTACATCATCTACTCAATATTTGGAAGAAGATTCATGTAGAAAGAAATAAAACAAATTATCAATTACCAAAACTAATATTGACGCAAAACAAGTTACTCCCTTTTACAATAGATAACCTTTCCTTTAGAGAATGGGAGAAAAAAAGGATTAAAAGAATAGAAAATTGTTTTTCAGGAAATAGATTATTATCCTTTGAACAAATGAAAGATAAATACAATATAACTCAAGATACAGCACTGGCATATTACCAATTGAGATCCTACTTGAAGGATAAATTAGGAAGCAGTTTGAGTTTGCCAGAGGGAAGTAACTTTGAATATGTGATTACAAATTCAATGATAATCAAAAGATTTATAACAAATATGTATATTAAACTGCAAGAAAAGGAGAATGAGGAAACAAATGGTAAAACTAAACAAAAATGGGAACAAGATTTAAATATAAAGATAAAAAAGGAAACATGGGAGAAGTTATGCTCTGGAACAATGAGAAATACAATAAATACGAGGTTACGTATGATACAATATAACTGGATACACAGGCTATACATTACACCTCAAAAGTTAAATAAATGGGACCCAACAGTATCTGATAGATGTTTTCGATGTAAAAAAGAAATGGGAACAACAATTCATGCAATCTGGACATGTGAGAAAGTAGAAAAATTTTGGGAAGATCTAAATCAGATATTAAATAAAATAACAGAAAACAATATACCAAAGAATCCAGAGATCTTCCTCCTAAGTAACATAAAAAACAAAGAATTTGGAATTGATTTGGAGGATGCACAAAAAAGATTTGTTAAGATAGCTCTAGCCGTAGCAAAAAAATGTATTATGTCAACCTGGAAATTGGAAGATAATTTGAAAATTCAACAATGGTATATAGAAATGAATAAATGTATTCCATTAGAAAAAATAACATATAGTTTAAGAAATAATATTGAAATATTCGAACAAATATGGGAGCCTTACATGAAACACAATAGCGAAAACCTACCGGGGACAATCACTACCTAAGTTAACGGAAGGAAAAGGAAATGAAAAGAATGGACTCAGTGGAATTTCTTGTGTATTTTTATTGAATGACTTAATGTATCCTAGATTTTGTACTTTAAATGGACGGGAGGGGGGGAGGTAGGGAGGGTGGGATGGGAGGAGGGAGGGGGGGAGAAAATGGCACTGTATATGTGTGAAAAGGAAAAAGTGTGTATCATGGTTAATGTGATTTATGGTGTGAAAAATAAAAAATTGAAGAAAAAACAGTGATGAACTGTTTTGAAAAACTGGTGATGAAGCATATCAGCTCCTGTTTGAGTGGTGACACAGATCCATTCCAGTTCACCTATCGTAGAAACATGTCTATGGCAGATGCCACCTCACTGGCTCTACACAAAACCCTAGAACACCTGGACAGCAAAAGATGCATACATCAGGATGCTATTTATCGACTGCAGTTCAACATTTAACACCATTGTCCCCTCAAAACTAATCAGCAAATTCCAAGACCTGGGAATTAACACTCCAGTGTGTAATTGGATCATGGATTTCCTCACCAGAATCAGTGAAGATTGGTAAGAACTGCTCCTCCACCATCTCCTTCAGTACCGGAGCACCACAGGGCAGCATTCTTACCCCCGCTCTACTCACTTAACCCCTACAACTGTGTAGCTCGATATGACAATCGTACCATCTACAAATTTGCCAACGATATCACAAGTGTGTTGTATAAAGAATGGGGATAAATCTGCATACAGGATGGACATTGAAAACTTGGCTGAATAGTGCACCAACAACAACCTTGCACTCAATGTCACCAAAACTAAGGAGCTGATTGTTGACTTCAGGAAAGGAAAACCAGAGATATACAATCCAGTGATCACTGGGGGATCAGAGGTGGAGGAGGAGAGCAAATTTAAGTTTTTTGGAGTCACTATCTCAGAGGATCTTTCCTGGACCAAATTCACCAATGGTATCATGAATAAAACATGTCAGTGCCTCTACTTCTTCAGGCATTTGTGGAAGTTTGGCATGATACCAGAAACACTGGTAAATTTCTGCAGAGGTGTGGTGGAAAGTGTGCTGACTGGCTGCTTTATGGTCTGGTATAGAAACACCAATACCCATGAGTGTAAAGACCTCAAAAATGTAGTGGACACAGCCCAGGATATCACAGGAAAAAGTCTCCCCCACCATTGAGAACATCTTCAGGGAATGTTGCCGTCAGAGACCAACAGCAATCATCCAAGACCCACACCACCCAGCACACGCTCTGTTCTCGCTGCTGCCATCAGAAAAAAGGTATAGGTGACACAAGACTCGCACCACCAAGTTCAGGAACAGTTGCTACCCCTCCACCATCAGAGTCCTCAATAACAAACTCAATCAGGGACGCATTGAAGGACTCGTTTATTGATTTTCTTTTGTTCTCTCTGTATTGCACAGTCAGTTTGTTTACATTCATTATCTGTTTGCAGTTTTGTTATTTGTTTACATGTTTACACTGTGTAAAGTTATTTTATGCACTACCAATAAAGGGTAATTCTGCTGCGCCTGCAGGAAAAAGGAATCTCAGGGATGTATGTGATGTCATGTAGGTACACTAACAATAAATCTGAAACCTATCCTTCCGAGACTCTCATATCAATGAAGCAATATTTATTTATTCATTTGTATATATGAATACTCGTCCTGCATATATATTGTTTGTCCACATGTGTGTTATATCTAGTTATGTGTCTGTGGGTTTAACACCGGAGAACACTGTTTCGTTGGGTTGTATTTGTGCAATCAGATGACAATAAACTTCACTTGTCTTGACTTTACAGTCACAGGGGTACTCCTCGGGAGCTGGACCCTATTCCTTGGAGCATAAAAGAATGACGAAGATTTGATAGAGGTTTACAAAATTGAGAGGTATTGACAGAGTTAAATTAGGAGAGATAAACATAAGAGGACATGGACTTAGGGTGAAAGGGGAAAGGTTTAGGGGGGTCATTAGAGGGAACTTTTTCACTTAGAGAGTGGTGGAAGCGTGGAACAAGCTGCCATCTGATGTGGTAAATGTGGGCTCGCTCTTTTAAGTTTTAAAAGTAAACTGGTTAGATACACAGATGGAGAGGTCTTGAGGGTTATGGAATGGGTACAGGTCAGTGGGTCTAGCAGAATGATGTTTCGGCACAGACTAGAAGGGCTGAATGGCCTGTTTCCTGTGCTGTAGTGTTTTATGGTCATAATCATGGTAATCCTGCAAAGTCTAATGATATCATGTTCTTCTGAATCTGGGGGTGGGGGTGGGGGAGCGTCATCTTCTCCATTTGATGCTCCCGTTGTGGCCTTTTCTACATAGCTGAGACTGGGCGCAGACTGGGAGACCGCTTCACAGAGAACCTTGCTCTTTCTGCATCCATGACAGGGATCACCCAGTGGTCAGCCATTACAAGTCTGTGCCCCACTCCCAAGCTGACATTTCTGTCCATGGCCTCATGCACTGCCAAAGGCTGCCAGTAAATTGGAGGAACAACATGTAATATTGCACTCCCCATCATCTTGTCTGGTTTCTCCAAGACTGCTTCCCAGTCTCCCTCCCTCCCTTATCCCCCTGTCTCCTTTCCTCCAGCTCTTTACCCTTCCCTCCATTCACGAGCCATCCCCCCCTTCCCCCTGTTTGCTAGTGTCCCCTCCCTCCCTTATCCACCTATTATCCCTGTCTGTGGGCCTGTGCTCCTTCCCCTTCCCCCTAACATTTTGCCAATACCTTGATGAAGGGCTCAGGCCTGAAATGTCAGTTACCTATCTTTATCTTTGTATATAAAGTACACTGTTTGGCCTGATGAGTCTTTCCAGCTTTGTGTTTTTACTTCAATCACTGTGTCTGCAGACTTTCATGTTTTAGTCATGATTGATCTTGTGACTTCTCTTTTATCAAGTGTTTTTTTTACTTAAGACGGAGATGAGGAAAAACTGCTTTTCCCAGAGAGTTGTGAATCTGAGGAATTCTCTACCCAGGGAAACTGTTGAGGTGACTTCAATAAGGTTCAGTTAGATAGATTTTTACATAAAAAAGGAATTAAGGGATAAGGGGAAAAGAAGTTGAGTCAATGATCAGATCAGCCATGATCTCATTGAACGGTGGAGCAGGCTCAACAGGCCGGATGGCCGACTCCTGCTTTTACTTTTTATGTTCTTATGACCAGTTGACTTTTCACTGATGCTAATTCAGAGATTAAATATCAGCCAGGACATCAGAAATAACTATCCATAATCTTTTAAATTTGCCAGGGAATTTTTTTTTAATCTATCTCAGAGATCTGAGTTTGGTGTCAATCCAAATGGTAGCACTTCCAACAGTGTAATATTCCTTCAGTGTAATATTGCAACAGTGTAATATTCCCTCAGAGTAATATTCCAACAGTGTAATATTCCCTCTTTTGAAGAGAAGACCATCGCCTTCCCAAGATCGTGTTATATGGCGAGCTCTCCACTGGCCACCGTGACAGAGGTGCACCAAAGAAAAGGTACAAGGACTGCCTAAAGAAATCTCTTGGTGCCTGCCACATTGACCACCGCCAGTGGGCTGATATCGCCTCAAACCGTGCATCTTGGCGCCTCACAGTTCGGCGGGCAGCAACCTCCTTTGAAGAAGACCGCAGAGCCCACCTCACTGACAAAAGGCAAAGGAGGAAAAACCCAACACCCAACCCCAACCAACCAATTTTCCCCTGCAGCCGCTGCAACCGTGTCTGCCTGTCCCGCGTCGGACTTGTCAGCCACAAACGAGCCTGCAGCTGACGTGGACTTTTTTACCCCCTCTATAAATCTTCGTCCGCGAAGCCAAGCCAAAGAAGAAGAAATATTCCCTCAGCGTAATATTCCAACAGTGTAATATTCCCTCAGAGTAATATTCCCTCAGTATAATATTCCCTCAGAGTAATATTCCCTCAGTGTAATATTCCAACAGTGTAATATTCCCTCAGTGTAATATTCCAACAGTGTAATATTCCCTCAGAGTAATATTCCCTCAGTGTAATATTCCAACAGTGTAATATTCCCTCAGAGTAATATTCCCTCAGTATAATATTCCCTCAGAGTAATATTCCCTCAGTGTAATATTCCAACAGTGTAATATTCCCTCAGTGTAATATTCCAACAGTGTAATATTCCCTCAGAGTAATATTCCCTCAGTGTAATATTCAAACAGTGTGATATTCCCTCAGTGTTGCACTCGTAGTACCTGCCTTGTTTTTTTTGGACTTAAGTAACATCACAATGCTGGAGGAAGTTCAGCTACACTTTTTCACACCCAGTCCCCTGCAAGGATTTCAATTCTTCCGTCTCTGTCGTATCTGTTCCCAAGATGAGGTCTTCTGGTCTAGAACATCCAAAATGTCCTCCTATTTCCAAAAACGTGAGTTTCCTTACACCACCATTAACTCAGCCCTCACCCACATCTCCTCCATTTCCCACTCTGCCCCAGACACAACAAACACAAGATTCCCCTTGTGTTCACATACCACACGACAAGCCTTAGCATTCGACATATTATCTGTTGAAATGCCTGTTCCTACAACTTTTTTCCTACCACAATAAAGACTTTCTCCAACATTGTCTTTTTACATCAGTCACAGTGTCTGCAGATTTTGCCTTTTGTACTTAAGTCACTGATATGGGTCTTCAGCGGGTCTTCAAACTCAAAAACCTTCTGATTTAGTGGTGGGAATGCGTCACACACATGCATACGAAGGCTTCTGGATAACAAGTTAAAGGCTGCAAGGGGAGGTTGGGGGGGGGGGGGGTTTGTTGAAGCCACGTTTATATAGCATCCACAAGTAAAACTGTTTCTCAGTCTCAACATCTGGCTGTTGAATGAAGCAATATCGTGGCATTTCTGTTTGAAGGAGCCAGCTCAAAGTCTCCCAGGAATTAAAGCAAGAAGTCAACCAGTAAAAAAAAATAAAATTTACATTTGATCAAAAGGAACATGCAAAAAGGAGATAAGCTGGACACAATGTCAAAAGGAATGCATGGAACTCTGTGGCCCATACATCTGAAATAACCTGAACTGTGTTCTTTAGTAACCTAATCCTCTGCAAGAGAACTTCAATCACGTGGATTTTCGTGTTAAGCATAATAATCCTGTGGCAGAAAATCATGTGGGAAG
The DNA here is from genome assembly GCF_036971445.1 of Narcine bancroftii. NCBI lineage: Eukaryota > Metazoa > Chordata > Chondrichthyes > Torpediniformes > Narcinidae > Narcine > Narcine bancroftii. The sequence goes on along the minus strand of NC_091470.1, from coordinate 109,980,096 downwards.
CATATCTGAAATGGTGATGCATCTGGCTTTGCAAAATTGGGATTTGGACGAATGTAATCGATTCTTTTTTAATTAAAAAAAAAGAATGGCCTTTTGTTAACCACTTTGAAAGGGTAACACCATTTTGTACTGTTCAACGGCATCTACGAGTTCCAGCACTTCACAATGGAAGCACCATATTCTGGAGCTGTGGAAGAGTTAATTAGCTATAGCAGCAAGTTCCAGAATTTATGAAGAATGTGTTTTGATTGGGAAAATTAATTCTGAATCTTGAAAATACCTCTGGTATCCAGAATTCAAGTAACTGACAAAAAAAAAACAAAATAGGAGAAAATAAATAGGTTAAAAAAATCTGTAAGTTTAAAATTAGCACCAGTTAGTTCGTCAATCCATGCAATCTCAAGCAATGGGAAAATACACTTATTCAGCATCTACTAATACCAGGGGTTTAATGTTTTCATCAGCTGTTTTAATGGCTAATATTTTAAAGTGTCTACTCCCCCAAAAATGAAAATGTTTGCACTGAACTTCGCAAATGAGAAAAGAAATACTTTAGCTGAGCTCGTAAATAATTTTGCTGCACAGAGGAAAAGGACGAGCGAATCTACCTCATTTCTCAGTCAACTTCTTCAGGATTTTTAAATGCACCATTCATAATTCAACTGACCTGAATGGGAAAAGGAGGTACAGGAGGACACCCCAACAATCTGTTCTGTGGACCTGAGTATGACCATATTGCTCAATATGCCAACCTCACAAAAATCTCTCAATCTTAGAAATCTAATTTAGACCAGACTTCACTACATTAGGGGGAGAAAATTCCAAATTTTATTCCATTTTTTAAAATAATTTTAATTTAGAGATACAGCATGGTAACAGGCCATTCTGGCCCACAAGACTGTGCGGCCCATATTCATTTTGAGACCAATTAACCAACAAACCCCATACTTGTTTGGAGGGTGGGATGAAACCAGAGCACCTGAAGGAAACAAACTCCTTACAGACAGTGTCAGATTTGAACCCGGATGCTGGCTTTGGAATAGCATTGTGCTAAGTGCTGGATTATAACAGGTGCTACTGAAAATCTCAGACATACTTCTGTTAGCTCCACATTTGCCAGTTTTCCTTTTTCCTCACCCTTCTTGCCCCTTGTGCTAATCACTCACTATCATACACTGGCTCCAGTGCCTTCACATCTCCAATTCTCATTCTCAGTCAGTCTCACAGAGTCCATAGGAGGTAAAGATAAGCATAAAAAATTCTTTACCCAGAGGACGTGAATCTGTGGAACTTGTGGTTGCTGGAGGCGAGATCACTGGGTGTATTTAAGGCAGAGATTGACAGTCATTTGATTAGTCAGGTCATCAAGGGTTATGGGGAGAGGAGTGGGGCTGAGTGGGAGGATGGGTCAGCTCATGATTAGAATGGCAGAACATACTTGATGGGCCGATGAGCCTCCTTCTGTTCCTACATTTCCACGCTCCAACCAGATCACATTAACATTTCTGCTAAACATCCACCCCCCCCCCACATCCTCATCTTCTGCCTCTTTTCCTCCTGTTTTGTCTCCCTTCCCTTTTCCCTCTATCTCCTTTCACAGAGTCAAAACCAATTCTCATCTTTCCTCATCGTGGTGACATGTTTCCTCCATTGTACATAGTTATCATTATCGGTTGTATATATGGAGCTGGCCTGCTCACGGATGATTCATACCCTATGACTCCTCCCCCGTGGTGCTGGGCCATAAAGGTCGAGCCACCTTTCCCTTGACACCATTCCTATCCTGGGATCTGGGCTAGCAAGGTTCTTCTGTGCCTTTCGCTTCCTCAGCTTGTCTCTGTGGTTACTGGTCGTGCCCTAAACTTGTCATATCAAATTAACACACCTTTTTTCTGATGGTCTGGGCTGCTCCCCTTCACACTCTTCCTCCTTTCTCTCCCCAGTCTTTGTTCGCTTGAGAAAGGTTTCAGGCCTGAAATGTTGGTAATATATCTTTACCTTCCAGGGACACTGTGAGAGTTTCTCCAGCATTTCTGCGTGTTTTTATCTAGATGACAATCCAATTGCAAACCTTGGAATCTAAAAGATAGCTCAGGACTACTGATGCACTTTCTGCACAACATCACAGATCCCATTTAAAACAAATACATCTCCAAACAATTTCTCTCACTTTACTACCCAGTGACTCGAGATTAGTTCCGTGGTTCAAATTCCCCAAGAACGTCGCCTTGTTATGAAGGCAATTGCTGAAGACCTTCACCTGACGTGTCTTAGTAATTGACATGAATGCAGAATATTATGCTGCAGAGTTTTTTTTCTAAATGTCAACTCCTCAATCACTGCTTTTTAATAACCGCTTTTGGAATTGCCTTGTGGAAATATGTGCATGCAACCTTTAGAAATATCCCAGGCTGTCCTTCAAAATAAATGGCAACTAAATAATGGTGACCAAACTTCTTTCATCTTTCTTACTACTTCCCTTTATCGACTGTAGATCTCATGCAGACAGGAAGAAAGGCTGAGCCTGTGCTCACATGTAAGGGCTAATATCAATCCAGCCTATTTTCTAATGGGAAGTGTCAGACTAACCTCTCTGTTAGGTGCTCCACTGAAGCAAATTTTTAATTACCATGGATACTAATAAGCAGAGACAAAGGAGAGAGTGAGCGTCTGGAAGTCCTTGTACTGGGACAGGGATATTATGAGGGCTGAACAGGCTGTTCAATGTTCCAGGGAAAGAGTTGCTACAGATGTGATCAAGCTAGAGTTAAAAAAAGTGAGGGAGAAAAACAGGTGGAGGCGCTGCCAGAGTGGCTGTCACAGCGGCACTGCCGCTGGTGCGGACCCACGGAGAACATGGAGTCGAGACACAGCGCTGTTCCACAGGGTCCAACTGCCCAGTACAACTGCTGTTGGCTCCATACAGGCTTTCAACGGCCTGTTAAAGGAATCAACAGTGGTTTATTCTAAAATCCCAAGACCGCATAGTCTGGGCCCAAGATGGCACGTTTGCAGATTCCTGGGAAGCGGAGCACCAGAAAAGAGGGAGACTACCCCCCATCACACACCCCCCCAACGCTTGAGCAGAAGAGACGATCGCTGTGAAAATGGCCATGGTGGTGGACCAGCGAGGGGCTCTGAGGCGTGATTTGAGACAAATAACCCACATAGGCTGCAGGCTGCTGGTGTCTACGCTCAAAGGACTCACACTGGGCCGCAGAATGCTGGAGACTGGCTTGAAACTGGGTGAAGGGGTACCAGGTCTAGGAACTGAGATGCGAGGGGGTGCCGAAGATGCTGATGCTTCCTGATCGTGTCAGAGTTTTGGATCTGGAGCTCGGGCTGCCGATAGTTTGGACTTGACTCTGTGAGGCTGCGGGGGATGCAGAAGTGCTGGAGTCTAATTTACGGACACTCGGTGATTCTGGGGGGAACACTATTTTGCTTCTCTCTCTCTCTCTCTCTGACTGTAAGAGGCACTGAGGCAATTCCTGCAGGTGGCAAATCCATCTGCCTTGCTGCAGGCAAAAAGAAATTTCATGTAATATGACAGTGTTTTATTACTATGACAATAAATTGAATCTTGAATTCTGATAAGAGCCCTTGTGCTACAGTGGTTAAGAAGGTTAGATCACATAGCATTCAGGGTGAGTTGACCAATTGAATACAGAATTGGCATGATGAAAAAGTGGAAGGTTATTTTTCAGATTGAAGGTCCGAGGTGAGTGGTGTGTCCCAGGGATCAGTGCTGGTCCACTGTTTGGTTTCATTTATGTATATTCTCATCCAAATTGTTCATAAGTTTGTGAATGACACCAAATTTGATGGTACAGTGAAGAAATTATCAAACTACAGCAGGATCTTAATCGGCATGGTTAACATAGCAGTTAACGCAATGCTGTTACAGCCCCAGCGACCTGGGCTCGAATTCAGACGCTGTCTGTAAGGAGATTGTACGTTCTCCCAGTGCCTGTGTGGGTTTCCTCCGGGTGCTCCAGTTTCCTCCCACTGTTCAAAATGTACAGGGATTGTAGGTCAATTTTGGTGTAATTGGGGGCACGGGCTCGTGCTGTATATACAATTTTTTTAAAGAACAGTTTTAAAAATTGGGAATCGCAAATGGAAATTTAATTTGAACAGGTGTGAATGTTGCATTCTGGGAAGTTTAACCAGCAAACAATTGACAAAGAAATTGGCAGAGGGCTAGATAATGTCGTAGATCAGAGGCCATGAGGCACAAGTACATAGTTCCCTGAAAGTGGCAATGCAAGGTAGCACAGAAAACAGTTAGTCAATCAGGGCACTGAGTACAGGAGTCGGGACGTCATGAAACAAAGATTCACAAGGATGCGACTCATACCAGAAGGTGGGAGTTATAAGGAGAAACTGGATAGCCTGGGGCTTTATCCCTGGAGTATGGGAGGCTGAGAGTCTCCCTCATAGAGGTACTTAAACCATGAGGGTCATAGCTCAGATGACTGGTCACAGTCCTTTAAGCAGAGTAGAGGAATCTAAAACTAGAGGATATAGATTTAAGGTGAGAGGGGAAAGATTCAAACTCGGAACGGGGTGTAGAAAGTCATTGAGGGCCCCTTCCATCCCACACGCAGCATCTTTCAGCTGCTCCCATCGGGGAAGAGATCCAAGAGGATCAGAACCAGCACCACCAGGCTGAGGAACAGCTTCTTCCCAAGGGGCTGCGAGAATGCTGAACCACCAACCACCCGAGACACTCATATTTACTTATTTATTTGTATATATGAATGCTTGCATGTATCTGTAATTTGACGTCTGGTTGCGTTTCTGTATGTTTTGCACAAAGGACCGGAGAACGCTGTGTCTGTGCAGTATAGTTCAATGACTAAGATTGAGAGCTGCTTCTGAAAAGCAAGATCAAATCAGTATTAAATTCATGCAACATTAACATTTGCCCAATCATTCAAAGATAAACTGCAAAGGAGAATCTGGTGTGAAACACGAAAGTCTGCAGATGCTGTAATTGTTGTAAAAACACAGAAATGCTGGTGGAGCTCAGCCGGTATCGCAACATCCAGAAGAGGTAAAGATAAATTACCTGTAAAGAATATATATATTCGAGTGTGAGCCCTTCTTCAAGGTATAAGCAAAGAACAGGAAGGCGTCTGAATAAAAACTGAAGATTGGCAAGCAGAGGAGTCCAGACCAGCAGTCAAAAGGTGTTAATTGATATGATCAGAATTAATTTTGGCTGTGAAAGAAGACAGAGAGAGACAGAGAGAGAGAGTGAGAGAGAGAGAGAGAGAGAGAGAGAGAGAGAGAGAGAGAGAGAGAGAGAGAGAGAGAGAATGTGAGAGCTGGTGAAAAGGCAAGAGGGAGAAGAAGGAGGGGGCGGGTTTAATGGAAACCAGAGAAGTCAATGTAAATGCCATCCGGTTGGAGGGTTGTCTCAGTCTGGAGAATCTGGTATCTGTCAATGGTTTTCCAGCAGAATTTATAAGGTGAATGTTTATTTTGACAACAGCAGAGGGCAGCAAATGCAACTCTTTTGCTCAACACCGGCATCTGAACACTTGGGGGAGCCAGCTATTGACTCGACACAGCTGCTATCATGAGGAATTATACCTCAGCGTATCAGAATCAGAATTTGTTGTCATGAACATGGTCACAAAATTCATTGTTTTGCAGAAGCGTCACTGAGTGAACATTTACATAAACCACCTGATGAAATAATCTTTTTAAAGTGAAAAGGTCAAAGTGAGGTGGTGTCTGGGGTTCATTGTCCATTCAGGAATCTGATGGTGGAGGGGAAGAATCTGTCCTTGTGCCGCTGGGTGCTCAGCTTCAGGCTCCTGCACCGCCTTCCATATGGTAGCAAGAGTGAAGCGGGTCCTTAAGGATAGACGCTGCTTTCTTAAGACACCATCTCTTGTAGATATCCTCAGACTAGTATCAAAGATAGATTTAGATCCAACCTTCACTGAAGGACATCAAAAATCAGCAATGAATGATGCAAAGATGGTCAAGCCATTTGATATGCAAAGGTACACACAGGTATATGTACTGCTCTTAAAACTAGAAATGGATTCTTACACATCACCATCATCCACAAATATTTTATCCTCAATGGCTGTTTTCAGAGGTAATTAAACACTACATTACATAGAACTTTACAGCACTGAAACAGGCCCTTTGGCCTCTCTAATTTGGACCGAACCATGCTTCTGCTTAGTCCCACTGACCTGCACCCAGCCCTCATTCACCACTTCACATTTAGATATAAATGTACAATCATTTACAAATTAATTTGATCCACAGGTTTGTAACCTCTGTGAAGTCCTCCTTTGCAAGGTTGCTCTGTTTGGCCACAACAAATGCTTTCAACCCTGATGGCTGACCTCCATTTGGTTGTTGTGTCATCAACTTGGTTTTGGATTTCTGGAGTGAAACAAGAAACCCCCTGGTGTCAGCCATTTCAGCCCTGGGAAAAAGCCTCTGGCCGTCCATGTGATCAATCCCTCCCATTAGCTTATACACCTCCATCAGGATACCCTTCATCCTCTGTCACCCCAAGGCCAAGTTCACTCAACCTATCCTTGTAAGGCCTGAGTGAACCAGTGAGGGGTTCTACAGTTGAAGGAACACACGAGCTGCAGGCCACTGGAGACTCTCTTTTGCTTCTCTTTCTCTGACTGTAAGAGTCACTTCAGGCAATTTCTACTGATAACAAATCTGTCTGCCTTAGGACAGACGGAAACAAATTCCGCGTCTTTAGTGCATGACAATAAATTGAATCTTGAAATATCTGCCAACAACAAAGCTCTGCGGGCAAGAAACTCCAAGAACGATGTCTAAATTCTCTTCAGTTTCTCCTCCACTTAGAGCTGATGTGCTTTTCTCCTGGATACAAGTGAATATACATCTTGTATCCAATAAATGCTCTGTATGACTCAGCAAAAACAGAGCCAGTGAGCTCCAAAAAGCGTCTGCAGATCCATTGGTACATTTCAATTCTATTGATTTCTTCCCAGCTAATCCCTCCCTGTCAGCAATGGCTATTAGTTTAATTGCCCATAATCATGAGAAGTTTTCTCAGCATGTCCTTGCACTGACTGTGCAACATTTCTGTTGGAATCTCAGCACACCCACAGAAAGGAACGGCAGTTTGCAACTGAGTCACACCAAATAACAGCCCGTGAATATCGCAATCCATCGCTGAGTGAGGCGCACCCTATCCAGTCACCGCCTTCTTTGATTGACTGTTCACTTTAAAAGATATCTTAAAATTACCAAAGGAAGTGAAGTTTATTCAGGCACCTGCCTACATTTTGTTCTACGTCGGCCTCCCTACTTCGGAGAGACTGGACACAGACTGGGAGATCCCATCGCCAAGCACCTTTGCTCTGAATGCATCAGTGGCCCAGTGGCCAACCGTTTCACTCTCGCGCTGACATGTCTGTCCATGACCTCACGTACTGTCAAATCAAGGCCACCCGTAATCTTCCATCTGGGCACTCTCCAACTCATGGCATTAATATCGACATCTCCAGCTTCTGCTTGCCAATTCTTCCATCTCTGTCCATTCCCCATCCTTCCGTCTCCTCTCCTCCAGCTTTCCACCCCATTCCCTCTCCAATCACAGAGCCATACCCCCTCCCCCTGTTTGCCCTCCCTCCCTTATCCACCTTTTTCCTCCTGCCTGTGGGACTGTGCTCCTCCTCCCCCCTCCCCCCACCATTTTGTTCGGGCACCTGCCTACATTTTGCTCATACTTTGATGAAGGGCTCAAGCCTAAAAATTTGGTTGTCTATCTTTACCTTTGCTATATAAAGTATGTGGTTTGACCTGCTGAGTTTCTCCAACATTGTGTTTTTTTACAAAGATACTGTGGGCTGAATGGAAAGGGTCCTCAATAATTCTTTGAGTCCTATTTAAGCAATGCATAAATTCTGGTTTTATGACGAGAGGAGGTCACACAGAGAGTGAGGGGGTGAAGGCCAAGGAGGGGTTTGAACATAAGGATGAGAAAACACACAATCTGAGGGTGGGAACGAGGAGTTTGGCACTCAGATTCCAGATTCATTGTCAGAGTGCATAGATGACATCACTTACAACCCTGAGATTCTTCTTCCTGCGGGCAAGGCAGAATGACCACTTATTGGTCGTGAAAAAAGAAACTGTACACAACGTGCACATGTAAACAAATAAAGAAATTTAAACAGGCCGATCATGCAATACAGAGAGAAAAAAATATCAATAAAGTGCACAAGTAAGAGTCCTTAAATGAGTCCCTGATTGAGTTTATTGTTGAGGAGACTGATGGTTGCAGACACTTAGTGTTCACTGTCCAGCAGACTGGAAGAGAAGACACCGATGTGCACAGTGGAGGAGCAGTCAGGCCCAAAGACCCCATCAGTCTGGTCACAGAGGGACATGGGAATGATAGAGAGCATTCAAGTCAGTGGGGTCCATTTCCCTAGTTCTGTAACAACATCTCCAACTGTTGTTTTCTTTCCTTTGAGCGTACATGTGATCCAAGGAAGTCCCATCAAATACACTTTCTGTGACCATATAGGTGATCATGTGGCCAAGTAAAAAGATGTGAAATACGAAAGCCTGCAGATGCTGTGATTACAGTAAAAACACACAGAAACGCAGGTCTCGCAGCGTTCATAGAAGGGAAAGATCTATTTCCGATGTTTCATTCCTGAGACCTTCTTCAAGGTAAGAGCAAAAAGCAGGCAGGTGTCTGAATAAAGACTGGGGAGAGCAAGGGGGAGAGGGAAGAATCAGGAAAGATATGTCCGATGGTGGAACACATGATAGGTGGTGAAAATGGCAGAGGATTAATATATTGGGTGCAGAGGCTGATGGGGTGATAGGTGAGGACGGGGGAACCCTGTCACACGTGGGGGTGGAATGGGCTAGGGAGTTGTGCGAGTAATGGATGATATCCAGGTGTGAGCTTGGTCAATGAGGGGAAAGCCATATTGTTTGAAGAAGGAGGACATCTCTGATGATCTGGCATGGAAGACCTTGTCCTAGGCACAGATGCGACAGAGACGGAGGAATTGAGAGAGGGGAAAGGAATCCTTACAGGGACAGGGTGTGAAGAGGTTTAGTCGAGGTAGCTGTAGGATTTGTTGGGTCTGTAGACGATATCAGGTTGTCTCCCGAGATGGAGATAGAGAGATCAAGAAAAGGGAGAGTGTTGCTAGAGTGGACCAAATGAATTTGAGGTCAGGCCGGAAGGTGGCAGCAAAGTGGAAAAGGTATTGCCATTTCTGCACTCTCACACATCACCGATGCCCAACTCTACAGAATTCCACATCAAGCACGACCGCCTCACATGCTCAGCTGAAGTTTTTTTGTCATGTATGGAAGTACATTAAAACTCCTGGTATCCAAAATTCAAGCAACCAGCAAAAAAAAGCGAGGAAAATAAATATAAAAATTAAAATAATAGGTAAAAAAATGCATGAGTTGAAAATAGTAAAAGTAAATGTTCTCTGAAGTAACCCATAAATCTTTGGTGAAGATGGGAGCAAATATTCAGCCACCTGAGGGCCTCAGCCACACTTTGCTCGGAACAGCTCTTTGAATAAAGTTGTGAGAAACAACAATGGCGTCGCCCAGGATGAAGAGCTGGTTGATGCCGTTCACCAAAAGGGTGAGTCTCTTAAAGTGTCTCCTTATCCCCGCTTAGTAAGAGACATCATGGCCAGAGGCTTTATCTGTTTTAACCAGTTCACATGCTATGAACTCCAAACCAACTCTTTCTCTTGGTTCAAGGGCAACATTCCAAATGGTCATTGAATTAAAATGTGCCTTCGATATTCCTTTCCAATAGCCCTCATCTGTGATTCATAGTTCTAGTGATCTAATCGATGTCACGTTCCCAGCCCTACTGCCAGTCCTCCGCTTTTTGTATATGACTTAATTTCTCTGTATCTTTTCCGATGCCTCTCACTCCCAGGAACATCACCCCTTCTTCCCTCATAATTCTCAAGCTCACCAACATTTTTATAGTCACCAATGGCAACCATAATTGCTTCTCCTAGATAAACCTGTTCTCTGTTACTTCACACTTAATTACTTCTCTGCTGCTCCCTCAGCAGCCACATCCCAAGTTTATTCACGATGTATGTGGTGCTCCACACAGAGCCTGGATAAAATGGGCTTTATTGAAAATAGTCAACGCTCAACCAACAGCAGTAATTGGTACAACGACGTGCCAAGTCAAATCAGAAAATGTACATTTTTAAAGGTGCATTTTTTAATCCTGCATTGTCGTACTTTTCCCAATCTCTGAAACCTTCACTTGCACAATCAGTCAATCATATCTCTCACTCAACCCATGTTTAATCCTTCAAGCATTGATGGCAGCTGTCAGACCTGTCAGGACCCTGCCTCTTATTTTTCTTTGGCTTGGCTTCGCGGACGAAGATTTATGGAGGGGGTAAAAGTCCACGTCAGCTGCAGGCTCGTTTGTGGCTGACAAGTCCGATGTGGGACAGGCAGACACGGTTGCAGCGGCTGCAGGGGAAAAATGGTTGGTTGGGGTTGGGTGTTGGGTTTTTCCTCCTTTGCCTTTTGTCAGTGAGGTGGGCTCTGCGGTCTTCTTCAAAGGAGGTTGCTGCCCGCCAAACTGTGAGGCGCCAAGATGCACGGTTTGAGGCGATATCAGCCCACTGGCGGTGGTCAATGTGGCAGGCACCAAGAGATTTCTTTAGGCAGTCCTTGTACCTTTTCTTTGGTGCACCTCTGTCACGGTGGCCAGTGGAGAGCTCGCCATATAACACGATCTTGGGAAGGCAATGGTCCTCCATTCTGGAGACGTGACCCACCCAGCGCAGCTGGATCTTCAGCAGCGTGGACTCGATGCTGTCGACCTCTGCCATCTCGAGTACTTCGACGTTAGGGATGAAAGCACTCCAATGGATGTTGAGGATGGAGCGGAGACAACGCTGGTGGAAGCGTTCTAGGAGCCGTAGGTGATGCCGGTAGAGGACCCATAATTCGGAGCCGAACAGGAGTGTGGGTATGACAACGGCTCTGTATACGCTTATCTTTGTGAGGTTTTTCAGTTGGTTGTTTTTCCAGACTCTTTTGTGTAGTCTTCCAAAGGCGCTATTTGCCTTGGCGAGTCTGTTGTCTATCTCATTGTCGATCCTTGCATCTGATGAAATGGTGCAGCCGAGATAGGTAAACTGGTTGATCGTTTTGAGTTTTGTGTGCCCGATGGAGATGTGGGGGGTGCTGGTAGTCATGGTGGGGAGCTGGCTGATGGAGGACCTCAGTTTTCTTCAGGCTGACTTCCAGGCCAAACACTTTGGCAGTTTCCGCAAAGCAGGACGTCAAGCGCTGAAGAGCTGGCTCTGAATGGGCAACTAAAGCGGCATCGTCTGCAAAGAGTAGTTCACGGACAAGTTTCTCTTGTGTCTTGGTGTGAGCTTGCAAGCGCCTCAGATTGAAGAGACTGCCATCCGTGCGGTACCGGATGTAAACAGCGTCTTCATTGTTGAGGTCTTTCATGGCTTGGTTCAGCATCATGCTGAAGAAGATTGAAAAGAGGGTTGGTGCGAGAACACAGCCTTGCTTCACGCCATTGTTAATAGAGAAGGGTTCAGAGAGCTCATTGCTGTATCTGACCCGACCTTGTTGATTTTCGTGCAGTTGGATAATCATGTTGAGGAACTTTGGGGGACATCCGATGCGCTCTAGTATTTGCCAAAGCCCTTTCCTGCTCACGGTGTCGAAGGCTTTGGTGAGGTCACCAAAGGTGATGTAGAGTCCTTTGTTTTGTTCTCTGCACTTTTCATGGAGCTGTCTGAGGGCAAAGACCATGTCAGTAGTTCCTCTGTTTGCGCGAAAGCCGCACTGTGATTCTGGGAGAATATTCTTGGCGACACTAGGTATTATTCTATTAAGTAGAATCCTAGCGAAGATTTTGCCTGCAATGGAGAGCAGCGTGATTCCCCTGTAGTTTGAGCAGTCTGATTTCTCACCTTTGTTTTTGTACAGGGTGATGATGGTGGCATCACGAAGGTCCTGAGGTAGTTTTCCTTGGTCCCAACAAAGCTTGAAAAACTCATGCAATTTGGCATGCAGAGTTTTGCCGCCAGCCTTCCAGACCTCTGGGGGGATTCCATCCATACCTGCAGCTTTGCCATTTTTCAGTTGTTCGATTGCCTTATATGTCTCATCCTGGGTGAGGACCTCATCCAGCTCTAGCCTTAGGGGCTGTTGAGGGAGCTGGAGCAGGGCGGAATCTTGGACTGAGCGGTTGGCACTGAAAAGAGATTGGAAGTGTTCTGACCATCGGTTGAGGATGGAGATCTTGTCGCTGAGGAGGACTTTGCCGTCTGAGCTGCGCAGCGGGCTTTGGACTTGGGGTGAGGGGCCGTACACAGCCTTTAGAGCCTTGTAGAAACCCCTGAAGTCGCCAATGTCCGCTCTGAGCTGGGTTAAATAACTACTTTTTTTGACCATTCTCATTATCACCTTTACTAATATTGCCTGACCTGCACTTATCCCAAATCTTCTTTGATAAAATTTTACAATTTTTTTCAAAAGGTTTGCTTCCTAAAAATAACTGGGGATTATTCAAGTTGACACAAAGATAATTTTAGATTTGTTGTTTCATGTAGGAAGTTGGACGAACATTAAATTAACTTTTGTTGAATTTAGTATAGTTAATCACATATTGATGCTGGCACATTGCATTAGTTCAACTGACCTAAAAATATTTTGCCGCTGATTTTCTTTTGTACTCAGCATCTGATGCCTCTTGTGTCAGTGTCCAACAATAGTCGGTCAGCATTGATGGATTCCAGTTGCCCTGATACTTCATTTCCACGGTCGCAATGTCCTGGTGAAATCTTCCACCATGTTCGTCACTGACTGCTGGAACATTAGGGGCATTTATAAAACTCTTAGAGAAGCACGTGGATGAAGGAAAAAGAGGGTTATGAGGTAGAGAGGTCGCAATGTCCTGGTGAAATCTTCCACCATGTTCGTCACTGACTGCTGGAACATTAGGGGCATTTATAAAACTCTTAGAGAAGCACGTGGATGAAGGAAAAAGAGGGTTATGAGGTAGAGAGGGTTAATTTTTTTAGGTATATATAGGTTGGCACAACATTGTGGGCTGAAGAGTTCTATGTATTTAAATGCCCCTATTGTACCAGTCTCCAACATGATCTTTGGCAATGCATTCTTGGAACCCATAACTCTCTGTAAAAAACGTACCCCTGACGTCTCCCCTAAACTCTCCTCCCATCACTTTGTACAGATGTCTTCTGATGTTTGCTACTCCTGCCCTGGGAAAAAAATTTAGATAATGGATAATCACTAAGATTATTCCATTTACAATTTGTGTTTATGTAGAATCTTACCCTTAGTGATTGCACTGGACAATGAAGATTTTGTTTCCTGAACACTTTTGGGTGTAATAGATGGGCAGCATCCAGAGGTAGAAATGGTCAGTCAATCTTTCGGGTGGGTAGTGCTTTATCAAGATGTCTTTGTCTTGCATTATAAATTTCTTAATTTTTTAAAATTTAAACATATAGTACAGTAACGAGCCCTTTCGGCCCACGAGCCCATGCTGCCCAATTACACCTGAGTGACCTATGTCCCGGCACATTTTTGATGGGTGGGAGAAAACTGGAACCCCGGGGAAAACCCACACAGACACAGACAGTGAGGGATTTGAACCCTAGTCCCGACTGCTGGCGTTGTAAAGGCGTTACGCTAACCGTGCTCTTGCATTGACATTTACAAAGCATTTTAATCCAGTAGGGGAATGAGGAAAGGATAGAAAGAAAGAACATGAGCAGAAAAGAAATAATATACAAGAAAGAAGAAGGAAAGGATGGAACAAAGAGTGAAGAAAGAGAGAGAGAGAGAGAGAGAGAGAGAGTGTCCTCCCTGTCACAGAAAGTTGTTGAGGAGTTGGATCTGGCCCTTGTGACTAAAGGGGTCAAGGGATATGGAGAGAAAGCAGGGATAAGATACTGAGTAAAAACTGGATGCTGGAGAAACTCAGCAGGTCACATAGTGTCCTTTATATAGCAAAGATAAAGATACATCACCAACCTTTCAGGCTTGAGCCCTTCATCAAGGTATGAGCAAAATTTATTGCCCCCCCCCCCCTCCCCTTCCCTGTGAAGCAGTCAAGTCTGGTTTCTTCTCTCCAACAGACTACATAGAAAACATTAAAAATATTTATATTACAAGAGGTGAAAAGAAAACAAGGCTTTTACTTAAATGTAAAAACACAACGCTGGAGAATTCAGCATACTTTATATAGCAAAGATAAAGGTCGTTTCGGGCTGGAGCCCTTCGTGGTATGGAAAACGTCGGCAGAGTACTGAGATTGCATGATCATATTGAATGGTGGTACAGGCTCAAGGAGCTGAATGGCCTACTTCCGAACCTATACTCTTTGATTCTATGAAAGAAAATAATGAGAAAGAGATGAATAGAGATCAGAGGAATGAAAGGAAGAAAGGAAGTTGATGTTCATGTCTGAATTTTTTTATAACCACCCCCCACCAAGTCTCATTTCTACACAAGTAAAACATGAAAGTCTGCAAACACTGTGGTTGAAGTAAAAACACAATGCTGGAGAAACTTAGCAGGTCAGTTTCTCCACCTAGCCCATACATCCCAAGATTCCCTCAGGGTACTGTGTCAACAGGTTTATTCACATTGCTGTTGGCATTAGCAAATAATCGAAGGCAGAAGTTTGAAGAGAACACCCTTTATGAAAGCTAAATAACTCTCAACTAATAACAGTAGGTGGTCCAAAATGTATCAGTCACACTGCATGTTGCACACAGTTAATCTTCTGCTTAAATTCACGACTGCCTCCTGTTCTAGGGCGGCAGTTACTACGCCGGCGATCAGGAATAGGGTTCGAAACCTGCACTGCCTGTAAAGGGTCTGACCGTTCTCCCGGTCGCGGTGTCTGTGCAGATTTCCTCCGGGGTCTCCGGTTTCCTCCCACCATTCTAAATGTACTGGGGATTATAGGCTTGTAATGAGCTTGTGCTGTATGTCTAAATATTTTTTTAAATTTTAAAAACTCTGTCTATGAGTATTTCAGTGACTAAATATCCACACTCACAAATGAAGAAAAATACAAGTTGCAGATTCATGTCACAATTGCTCCCTTTTTCCGTCACTACCTTGTTTCCAATTTAAATTTCAACAGCTGCCTGGAACCCGTGTCATTCAAATACAATTAACATGGTATGCACTTCCAGTTCCCCTAGTACAGAGAAAACTTGAAATTGAGAAGTTAGAACAAATTATTTGTGACAGTGCCTTGGAAGGAATATCAGCTTTCTAAATTTTACAGCCTGGAATTGGGAAGGCAGCACAGGGAGGTATGTGAGAACAAAAAAGCAACACATTTTTTTTGGTTTGGTTAATGCTCCATGTATAAATCCGTCAGTAGCTGTTGGCTTCATTTTCCTGTATGTAAGAGCAGCTGTGTGTTATCTGCCAATGTAAATAGCAATGTCCCTCAGTAACCATGTTAAACAAAAAACATATAACCCAGGTGCCATTTGCAGCAAGCAATATCACCCGGAGACGTTAACAAGTGGACCTCCCTCAAACATTTGTTTACTGAGGATTAAAGGGAGGTTATTAAAGCAGCTGGATGCTGTCTGCAGGAACGGTGGAGTCACACACAGCCCATCTCAAAGAAATCTCACTCCTTGTTGGATTTAATAAGGTCGGCAATGCCTAATTATCACTCATTAATTCAGGATTGGAACACAGTTTTCTAGTTGCTTTTGCATGACATCTTACTCACAAGAGTTGCACAAGCCAGCTGAACAGCTTTTACCAAGTCTTGTCGGCAGGCAGCATGCCAGCGGTCAAATCCCACCTCATTTCTTTATCAGAGAATGTTCAGCATTCGTCGTTAATCTCATTTTTCCCCTTACTTTTTCACGTTGTGTTGGTTTAATTTACAGCAGACTTGTAGCCCCAGAATTTGGAGACTGCTTTCATGGGCTGTAATCTCAGCCCATCACAAATGGTTGGCCACTCTGCCATTGGGGATGGAGGTTGGCAGTTCGTTCCGCCATGGGGAATGCCTGAAAACACAACCAGCTCTTCTCTTTATTAAATACGCACCAGCACACATGTGCACCACCACCAGGAAAAGGAATCTTTTCCAACTCAACTCCTCCCAATTTCTTCCCCTCGATATCCCTAAAACAATGCTGTTCTGTGAAAATGAAGCCGTCTAGATTGGCAATGTCATCAGAAGTAACAGGAGTTAATCTTTGTTCACTATGTGCAAGAATAGATTCAAAATTCAATTTATTGTCCTGTAATAAAGACAATGCAATATTACACAAAATTTATTTTTTGTCTGCCATCAGACAGACAGATTCACCATTGGCCTGAAGCGCCTCTTACAGTCAGAGAAATAAATCAAAAGAGAGTCCTCTCAGAGTCACCGATTGTCTGTGGATTCGCCTCCAGTGCTTCCGCAGCCCCTTCAGCCACGCAGAGTCCAGTCCAAACCATCAGCAGCCCAAGCTCAGATCAGAACCTCTGGCGTGATCAGGGGACTGGTCTCCTCGTTTTTTTTTGGTGCCTTAGCACCAGTCCTCTGCTTCCCCAGAGTCTGCAGCCACTCATGACTGCTGCCGATTGTAGGCACTGCCGTCCTGGGCAGAGACCGTGTGGAATGCAGTTTTTTTTAAATTAAACAACAGTCAGCTCCATTTGCAGGCTGTTTAAAGCCTCTACAGAGCTGGCAGCAATTGGGCTGGGCAGTTGCACTGTGACTCCGCTCCACACACTGTGGTCCACACGAGCAGCGCCACCATTTTCTACAGAGTATTAGTTATTGCTGGGATTTGTCCACCTCGCTCGCAAACAATATTAAAACTCCTGATTTGGTGAGGGTCACCTGATTTTGCCATATATTGAGAGGTGCATTAGCAGATTGCAAGCAATATTTGGCATTATTGTTCTTAATACACGCATTGAGTACAGAAAAAGCCCATATTGAGAGATGATTAGCTACCAACATTATACCATCTGTCTTCAACCCAGCCTGGAAAATCAAATGCCTGAATGTCTTCACTTGACCCTCCAAAGGTTTGATCAGAATGTGGCTGATGAACCAGCTCTGACCTAGCAACAACTGTCTTGGTTCACTAAATGTATAAAATTATAAAAGGAATAGATAAGATAGAGGTGGATACGCTTTCTCCACTGGTAGGTGAGTCAAGAACTAGGGGACGTAGCCTCAAGATTCAGGGTCATAGTTTTAGGACAGAGATGAGAAGGAACTGCTTTTCCCAGAGAGTGGTGGATTTATGGATTTCTTCACCCATGGAAGCAGTTGAGGCGACCTCAGTAAACATATTTTAAAAGAATGGGTAGATTTTGGCAAAGTAGGGGAATTAAGGAAAGGCAGGAAGCTGGAGATGAGCCTATCATCAGATTAGCCATGATCTTATTGAATAGCAGAGAAGGTTCGATGGACCGAATGGCCGACTCCTGCTCCTATTTTTTTATGTTCTTGTGTTCTTCTGAGTCTGTAATTGACTTTATGTCCTCGCACTGTACCTCTTTGGTTTGACATCTATCAGCTTTTCAACACCACTTTGCAAATGGTCTCAGTTGCTATTTGACTATAATTGATTATGTTAAACATTAGTCTCCCATTTCAATGAAAGCAAAATATATAATTATAATGGAATCTGCATTCAAAAGAGCCCATTTACTTCCACTCTATTTCTTGATTGCATCATTTTCCCATGTGAATTGCTTAGATTAATTAGTATGTAATAAAAAATATGACAGACCAGAGTACTTCTAAAATCTTCTTATAACATACTTGAACCCTAACACGTGAAGTGCATGACTCTTCATTCATATTAGAGTTGAATGTGACTTGTCCTGATATATAGACTGAAAGTATTGGTAAGAGGATTATAACAGCTTGTGTAGTTTCTCCTCCACTCTTGTTATTTATTTTGTGATAAATGTTCTTGCATATAATTTAAACAGAAGCCATCCTTTGACGGACATGATAGCACAGGTGCTCCTCAACTTATGGTGGGGTTGGGTACTGGCAAACCCATCGTAAGTTGAAACATTTTTAAGTCGGTAAAGAATACTGTTTTTTTATAATTAAATTTTGAATATCTTTATTCCACACTGAAAAAAACATTAACATACACAGCTGAAAGCACACTGGGCATGAAGTATACTGTATGATACTCTTGTGCGACACTGCCACCACCCAGCATCGCGAGAGAGTAGCGTACCACATATCGCAAGCGCGGGAACAGATCGGAATTCGAAATTGAAAGTATGGATTCGAACCATCGTAACCCTGAAAAATCGTAAGTAAAGGGAGCACCTGTATTAATAATCTCTCTGAAAGTAGCACAAGAAGTTTCAAAGTCCAAACAGTTCTTCATACCAGTTTTTATTTTTGCTATTCAGTTACCAAAATACTTCCCAGTTGCCTGTAACAGAAATGGGCATGGAGGTAACCTCATGTAACCTTCAGATGGGAGAGAGGGTTATTGTGGAACCTGTGATGGGTATTGGAGAAAACTCATTTTACTGATTATATATACAGGTTTATATCCAACAGCCCACTCAAGACATTGCTAGTTAACAGCCACCTCACACTGCAGTGGAAAGAGACATCACTGAGTTCATCTTCAAGCTCCAGTTCTTCAATAAACTTTTTGAACTGATTCAAGATTTAATTTATTGTCATATAATTTGACATGAAGAGAACCACAACTAAGGGGAACAAAAAGAGTAGAAGGTAATTGGTAGAAATATCTGAGAAAAATGAAGAAAAAAATGCTTTTACTCAATTAATGAAAATTTGGCTGGCTGTGGTTTATCTTTAATTGCCTGCATGGATGTTGAAATCAGAATCAAGACCCACATTTAAAAGAAACACCATAATGAGTACTTGAGGAGGGGTAACCTACAAGCTATAAGTTCCCTACATATTCTCATGCAAATTTCAAAAATTGGTGTTGCTAATTCTTAAAAATGACCAAATATGAGTAACTTATCCATCAAAATCCTTGCGCAAAGCTCACCCTGACTCCAGTGGAATAATAAATTGTATAATCTATTCTGGTTTATATTGCAACATTCACATCTATAAGCCATCTACATCACGGTATTCTGGGTGGCCAAACTACGGCTCACAAGCCACATGTGTCTCTTTGACATTTAACGTTTCAGGCTTGAGCCCTTCATCAAGGTATGAAGCCCAAAACATTGGTTATGTATCTTTATCTTTGCTATATAATGTTCCCTATTTGACCAAATGATTTTCTCCAGCATTGTGTTTTTACTTCAATCACGGGGTCTGCAGATTTTTGTGTTTTACTTCATGGAGAAATATTGCAAAGTGGCAGAGGAAAGGTTCAAGGTTGTTTAAAACTGCTTTGAAAATATGCACTGTCCTTACTAACACAGAGAGTTATAAAGTTATAGAGACATAAATCTTTTAAAATTGAAACACAGCACGGTAACAGGCTATTTCAGACCATGAGCCCGAGCCGACCAATTTACACCCAATTAACCTACAACCCCATACGTTTTGAACAGTGGGTTGAAACTGGAACCCTTGGGTAAACTCATGCAGATACGGGGAGAACATACAAACTCCTTACAGACAGCACAGGATTTGAACCCTGGTCCCAATCGCTAGCGCTGTAAAGACATTGCACTAACCGCTAGGCTAACCGTGCCACCCCAAAGTAAATGCTTGGGACCCTGCAAGACACTCATCCAAGAGCATCAAGGGATTTCTGTGAGGGAGGGGCTGGGACAGGCAGTAGCTCACCTCACGACGAACCGCCAGCACAATCCCAATATCCAACTACGAGATTATTAACTGCAGCAGATTTAATATGCGCTATTGGATATTGAATTATCATAGCTGCTGGCACCATATTTACCCTCCAATAGTATTAAGGCACCCTAGCTTGCTTTTAACAGCATGGAGCATGCCATTCGGCTCAACTCGCTCATGCTGACCAAGTTAACATTCAGGGCAAGACTCATTTGCTTGCATTTGGACCAAATCCTTCTGAACCTTTCATATCCATATTTAATTTGATAGTAGTAATTGTACCCAATTTTATAGTTCCCTCTGGTAGTGTATTCCAGATGAAAAAAAACTTGCCCCTCAGGTCCCTCTTAAATCTCTCTGCCTCACCTTCAACTTGTGTACTCTAACGTCAAAAAATAATTCAGCTCAAAATGAATAAAATTCTTTGCAGCACAGATATTCACAGCTAGACCAACTCGGAGAGCATTCAGCCATGTGGAAATGAGAAAAATACACCTCAACCCTTCATTAGTGGATGCAGTAAGGCAGTCAAATGGAGGTAAATTGCAGGCACAGGTCCCACTGGAGGTTATTAATGGATAACAGGAAACTGAAGACCTTGCTGCAACAAGTAATTGGAGCTAAACACTGGAAATAAAGCTTCACAAACATCATCTCCAATGCCCAGAGACAAAGTAGCCCAATTTACTGAGGTAAGTGCAAGGTAGTCCACTTATTAAGGGAAATAACGTGAGCTAAGACAGAAGTAACTGGATACTGGCTGCAATTTAAAGTCCTCTGCCCGATTGCTGGATTAGCGGATCAGAGAGCAGGTCGGAGTGGTCTTAATTACAGTGGAGTCCTGATTAAAGCATAACCAGTTTGCCATGAAATTTCATGCCTGCATGAAGACTGGGGCGGGATTAGGACTCCACATATACTGCAAAGAACAATCTGTAAATCTGTAACTGCTCCGACTTAATGGTTAATTTGTTGAACTGGTGAATATTACAGGTGTACCCCGCTTTACGAAACTAGAGCGTTCCTATGGAACCTTCTGTATGCTGAAATGGTGTGAAATGAAGAAGCAATTACTGTTGATGTCTAAGGGGAACATTTTTGAGCATTCCCAGACCCAAAAAATAACCCACCAAATCATACCAAATAAAACATAAAGCCAAAAATAACACATAACACAAACATATATTAAAAGCAGGAATATGATAAATACACAGCCTATATTAAGTAGAAATAATGTATGTTCAGTGTAGTTAGGCTGAGGTGCTGGAAAGTAGAGGAGACTGGGATGTAGGAGAGAGAGGAAGAGCTGCTCAGGTGTGCACACAGCTTTTATAACGGCTTGCTGCTTTCGTAAAAGCGAAAATCCTTTTGAAAAAGCGAACACAGGTTTCTTTGTAAAAGTGAATTTGTGTAAAGCGAGTATTCATAAAGCGGGGTATGCCTGTATCTGCGGTCGGAGAATACCACACAAAGTACTCTTTTTCCAAAATAGAGAGCAGAATCAGAAATACAACACAACCAATGTTCCGTACAAATAGGACATCAGTAGGAATTAAACTGTGCAAAAGTATTAGTTGATGATAGGTGATTAAGAATAATCGGAACATTATCAAGCACTACAATGAACAATGCTGCAGGCATTATTGTTAGAACAGAGACATAATAGAGAGGGTGGTATCATAACATTTTAAAGCATATTTCCTCAATATATTGCAGGTTAAAGTCCATAATTATGTCACTAGATATTCTTTTACTGAACATATTTTCACAGCCTGATGGTCATGAATGGCAACAATAACAATTACTCCATCTACTGGAAACAATACATCACATGATGGAAGATGTCAAACCCTTTCATAGATTTTTCAAGTTCATTCCCAAAGGTTTAGGATGTGGAGGAAGCTTTTGTCAGAGTCTTAAATGATATATTTTTTTTAATTATGAAGATTTTGAGAGACCAGTTTGAAAGAAATTGTTTCCACTGGGAGGAATGAGAAAGGAGATGGAATTTGTTTTAAGTTCCAGAAGGGAAAATAATTTTGCAATGTGCATTTATGATTTTAAAGCATTTTTCTTAAAAAGATGATGGAAGATGATTCAGGAATAAATTTGAAAATAGAATGAGCTATATAAACGAAAAGCAAGAAAATGGAACAAATTGAATTGTTCTCTCAAAAGCCAGCATGTGTATTGAAGGCTGAATGGACGACCGTATTTGTATGCAATATGATCATCTTAATCTGGATAAAGCTGATTGCACACAATGTTGTTCAGTGAGATAAGAGAATTGGGAATTCTAAGGAATGCATACATCGTGGGGCAGCACGGTTGGCGTAGTGGTTAGTGCAATCCCTACAGAGCGCCAGCGATCAGGATCGGGGTTCGAATCCCACTCTGTCAGTAAGGAGTTTATATGCTCTCCCCATGTCTGTGTGGGTTTTCCCTAGGGGCTCCGGTTTCTTCCCACCATTTGAAATGTACCAGAGGTGTATGTTAATTGGGTGTAAATTGGGCGGCACGGACTTGTGGGCCGAAAAGGCCTGTTTACCGTGCTGTATGTCCTAAACTTAAAATTTAAATTTAATTTAAAATTTATAAACAGGGCAGATAGATTATTTGAACATATATAACAAATGGGAACATCTTGGTCAAATAATCTGTGAGAATGATTTCTATCAGTAGCTATCTGTAAACATGTGGGAAAAAAATAACTGGTCAAAAACAAGGTCATGGAAGGATGAAGGGAAAATGTATGTTCAGTGTAAATGTCCAAGTATAATTGTAGGTAAGTTCAAAGTTACTGTCAGAGTACATACATGACCTACAACCCTGATATTCTTTTTCTTGTGGGAGAGGCAGAATTGCCATTTATTAGTAGTGCAAATCAAAAACTGTACTCAATGTACACATGTAAACAAATAAAGAAATGTAAACAAACTGACTGTGCAACACAGAGAGAAAAAAATAAAGTTCAAAACTAAGCGCCCTTAAATGAGTCCCTGATTGAGTTTGTTGTTGGGGAGTCTGATGGCAGAGGGGGAGCAGCTGTTCCTGAACCTGGTGGTGCGGGTCTTGTGGCACCGATACCTCTTTCCTGATGGCAGCAGCAAGAACAGAGCATGTGCTCGGTGTTGTGGGTCCTTAATGATCGCTGCTGCTCTCCAACTGCAGCGTTCCCTGCAGATGTTTTCGATGGTGGGGGAGGGTTTTGGTTGTGATGTCCTGGCCTGTGTCCACTACCTTTTTCAGGGCTTTCCGTTCAGGGGTGTGCGTGATGCAGCCGGTCAGCACACTTTCCACCGCACATCTGTATAAATCTGCCAAGGGTTTCCAATCTCATACCAAACCTCCGCAAACTCCTGAGCAAGTAGAGGCGCTGACGTGTTTTCTTCACGATGTCTTTAGTGTGAAGGGGTCCAGGAAAGTCCTCCCAAGATAGTGACTCCCAAGAACTTGAATGTGCTCACCCTCTCCATCGCCATCTCTGATCTCCCTCCTGGTTTTGCCTTCCTGGAGACAGCAATCAGATTTTTTTTTCAGAATCAGGATTTATTGTCACGAACAAGTCATGAAATTTAGTGTTTTTTTGGCAGCGTCATAGTCCAAACATCTTTCAACATTACTACAAAAAATAAAACAATAATAATAATAATTGTGCAGGAAAGGTAAGGCAATGTATTTGGTTCTTTGATCATTCAGGAATAAATGATGCCAACGAGGAAGAAGCCGTCCTTGTGCCGCTGAGTGCTTGATCTTGGTGACATTGAGTGTGAGGTTGTTGTTGGTGCACCATTCAGCCAAGTTTGCAATCTCCCTCCTGTGTGCTGACTCATCACCCCTTTTCATGCAGCCCACTACTGTGGTAGCAGAATCGGTGATGTCACTCAGTCGTTGAATTTTACATCACAGGTGAGCTATTATCCAGACCTTTTTAAGGTTCTTTTCTTGGCAAAATGTATCCACATTTAAAATGGCCCGATTTATTTTGGGGCAGCACGATTGGCGTAGCGGTTAGCGCAACGCTTTGACAGCACCGGCGATCTGGACCAGGCTGGGGTTTGAACCCCGTGCTATCTGTAAGGAGTCTGTACGTTCTCCCCGTATCTGCGCGGTTTTCTATGGGGTCTCCAGCTTTCTCCTACCAATCAAAACGCACCTGGGGTTTAGGTTAATGGGGTGTAAATTGGGCGGCACAGAAATGGTCTGTTACCATGTTGTATGTCTGAATATTTTTTTTAAATTTAGTCATGTGCATCATATTCCAAAAATACTTTACAAAAAACAATTATCTCCCAGACTCTCTCTTCATCTTACAGAAAATACTAAATTCTCTTTGGCATGCTTCTCACTGCCTTGGTACTTTTCTGAATGAATGTGCAAAAGCAACTTCTTAAAAACTATTGAATGTTCACATACTGTTAACATCACTGCATAAATTCTCTCCATTGATGCAAAATCTTTTTTAACCAAAATAGACTTTATTCACAATAAATTATTGACATTAAGAAAACTGTTCAATATCTCCTCGCACCCTTAATGTTGTATCCATACATTTCATCACTGTACATTGATATTTATTTTCTAATCTGCACTTTGTGTTTACCCCCGACTGTTGTTGAGGGGTTTCCACTTGTTCTCAGCCCCTTAATGCTCGCTAACGGAAAGACTCTACTCTGTGGTCTTTCCCCACAGTGCCCTTGCGTTGGCTGTGCCAAGCCTCATTGAGTCCCTCAGCACATATCCTGAGGCCTGAAATGGGCCAGCTGGCAGCATTCCCTCACAGACACCTCCTTGTGCTGAAAGACCAACAGGTTTCAGGAAGAACGTCCAGCAGTTCTGGATGTCTGTGTCCGTCTCCAGGAGCAGCCCATAAATCAGTCCTCTGTCACACTGCTAGAGGATAAACCATGACAGGGACCCTTGCATCATTCTCCACTCTTTGCACATCTGCATTCTGCCTTGCCCCGCTTCAGTCTTCTCAGGAAGTACAATCACTGCTGCGCCTTCCTGACAAGTGAGGAGATGTTGCGTGTCCACAAAAGGTCACTTGTTAAGTGGACTCCAAGGAACTTGGTTCTCTCTACTCTCTCCACTACCGAGTTCTTGATGTGTAATAAAGGGTGCTCATTCCTGGCCCTCCTGGAGCCCACGATCATCTCCTTCGTCTTGTCCACGTTGACACTCAGGTTGTTGCTCTCACACCATATCACAAGATTTTCCACCTCTTCTCTGTAGTGCGACTCATCGTTGTTGCCGACGAGGCCGACTACCACTGTGTCATCTGCAAACTTGATGACTCTAGGCCTTTTTATAGTGCAAATAAGTGAATGTAAAGGTGAATTACGTTGCTTCGCTTACCACCTTGAAAACTCCAAGGGTAGATTCAGGAAGTGAACTCCGATCTGCCTAGGGGGTTATACTCAGAGGTGGAGTGACTCGCTCCATCTTCTGCCATAAAGGCAATGACGCTGAAAGTGGCTGCGAAAAGGCAGACTGAAGACGTCGCAAATTTTAAAGCGTTCAATGTGTTCAGATACTTATTACCTCACATCAGTTACATCATTACTCTGTTTATATTAGTGATAACTAAAGTTTTTCATTCTTTTGGGTGGGAGGGAATGTCTATATTAATTTTTCACTTGCTGGCGCAAATGAATGATGTCACGGTGACGGGCGACGCTACGGCTCCACTTGCCTTGCCTCCCTCAGCTCTGGAAGATGGCTCCCGATGCTGCTTTATGAAGGCAATGCTGGATCAGCCATATAGTCCTTCTCCATGCAAAGGTAAATTCCCCTTTTCTTTTCATTGAGGCGGTCTTAATATGGCATTGCACCATAAAAAGGCCTACTGATAGAGCTGACTCTGGTGATGCAGTCATGGGTCAGTCACATAGAATGGTCATTCCTGGTCCTCCTGGAGTCCACAATCATCTCCTTCGTCTTGTCCACGTTGAGACTCAGGTTAAACTGATCGCTGTAATTAATGCGTTAACATAAATGTGCGCAGGTTCATTAGATTTCAGAATTCAAAGTTATTGTCAGAGTACATATATCACATACAACCCTGAGATTCATTTTTCCTGCAGGCCTGGTATGGGGAATATCCCCGAACGTAAAGCCCAGCAAAAGGTAGTGGACATAGCCCAGAGCATCAGAGGCAAAACCCTCCCCACCATTGAGAACATCTGCAGGGAATGTTGCTGTCGGAGAGCAGCAGCGACCATCAAGGATCCACACCACCCTGCACACGCTCTATTCTCACTGCTACCATCAGAAAAGAGGTCTAGGCGCCACAAGACTTGCACCACCTGGTTCAGGAACCAGCTCCTTCCCCTCCACCATCAGACTCCTCAACAACAAACTCAATCAAGGATATATTTAAGACTTTTCTTTTGCACTTTATTGATTTATTTTATTCTCTGGTATTTTTTACATTCATTACCGGTTTACAGTTCTTTAAGTGGTAATTCTGCCTTGCCCACAGAAAAGGAATCTCAGTGATGTTATGTATGTACTCTGAAATCTGGATTATAGATCGGCAAAACTTGCAGGGGATGCGGCCGCAACTGAACAAAGTGCAGCTGCCAAAGTTTCTCCAGCATTTTCTGATTTGAGAGCAGCTGGAACCTGTCATTTTAACAAGGAATCACAAGGCAATGGGACAACTTGGGCCAAACTGGCCACACCTTGAAATGCCAGGTACTGCTTTCATTCTCCTTTGGCTCAGCAACTGACAGAGTGGCTTAGGTGATGAGTGGAGGGCAGCAATCTGCAAGCCCAGACCAAAGTCAGCAGACTGGCAATGTGAGCAATAGGGAAACACACACACAAAAAAAAGACTCCTGATTCATCATTTCTGACAGATGCGCTCCAAGCTATGAGTGCGCAAACGAGAAAGAGAGAACCTTGAAACATGCATAATGGGGAAATAAAAGGTTTGCAAAGCTAGTTAGATTAGGAACGGAGGTAGGAGGATGGGAGGCAGTAACCTGAAGGTTGCAGTAATCCACAATATAACACCTAATTAAGTGCTTTCTTTGTGTTTCCAGCCTCTCTGCTAAACAGATTTGGACGACTAGGCTTTATTCCGGCTTTGTGGGTGGTCGCAGAATGGAAAAAACACCAAACTTTCAGTGCCTATCTGCAGGCACCCTGCTTCCGATAATTGGCCTTAAAAATACAAACAAATTAATTGTGTTTTAATTTCAATCATTAATTTATCGGCTTTACTGGTTTTACTTTGTGCTTTCTCCTTCATTAGCAGGGTTAGCTTGGCGGTTACAGCGCCAGCGATCTGGACCGGGGTTCGAATCCTACGCTGTCCGTAAGGAGTTTGTACGTTCTCCCCGTGTCTGCGTGGGTTTTCCCCGGGGGGTCCGGCATCCTCCCACTCTTCAAAAACGTACCGAGTGTTGGGGGGGGTGGTGGTGGTTGTAGGTTAATTGAATGTAATTGGGTGGAACAGACTTGTGGGCCGAAAGGGCCTCGAACCGTGCTATATGTCCAAATTTAAATGTTAAAAAAGTATTAAAAAATTAAATTTAAAAAAAATTAAAATAAAAACAGCATATTCCAAGAAATAATTATGCCTTTGCCATGATTGTTCCAAATAATCTAAGTTGCAAAACTTCTTGATTAAAGTCTTAAAGCAGAAATTTTCTTCATCTTGGTCGTAAAATTATCTTGCAAGTGAATATCTGTGCGGAATGTACCATCATTTGGAACAAAGAAGCAGCTATTTCAGCATTAAATCCCAGTTAGTGCTGGATGAAGTGGTTTTAGCATGGAACTGAGGTAGGTCAGCTATAAGTAGCCTCAGTTGTCTTGGGCGAGGGAGTAAAAGAAAGAATAATTTGTATATCTATTGAGCCTTTCATGACCTTAGCACAAAATGAGTTGAAGACAGTGAAGAACCAGAGGTCGCTGCTGCCATCAGGAAGGTGGTACAGGTGCCACAAGACTCACACCTCCAGGTCCAGGGACAGTTGCTACCCAAGGTTCAAGATTCCACGTAATAATACATTAAAAATGTAACATACATGATATACTTTAACTTTTGCCAGCCATAAGGCAAAGTCACCATTAGCAATACCTCAGCGCCCCTTACAGTACAAGAGAAAGAGAAGCAAAAGAGAATCCCTTCAGAGTCACTGAGTGTCCGTGGATTTTCCTCCAGCCGCTCCCATGGCCTCTGCAGTTGCACAGACTCCTGCTCGATTCATCGGCAACCCAAGCTCCACATTGAACCCTCTGAAACGATCTGGAAGTCTTCAGCATCCAGTGCCCTTCAGGGGACCTTCCTGCCCCCAGCTCCCTGATACCTGGTTCCCGTGGGCCAGTGTCCAGCAGTCTGTGCGGGTCCATTGACCCCCAAATCACCAGCAGTCCTCAGCCTCTGTAGGTCCTTTAGCTGCAGAGTCCCTCATCGGTCTGCTGGGGTGGTAGCCATCTATCCCTCAACCATCATAGTCCCCTCAACAGACTCATTCAGAGACTCATTTAAGGACTTGCACTTAAGCTCATTATCCATCACTTAATATTTATACTTTTGTATTTGCACAGTCAGTTTGTTTACATTTCGTTCTTTCTTTCTTTGCGTTCAGTTGACAGTTACTGGTAATTAGAAATTCTGCCTGCCCCACAAGGAAAAGAATCTCAGGGTTGTATGTGATGTCATGAATGTTCTCTCTGACAATATATTTGAACTCTGAAATATGAATTGTACTTTCTATTATCATGTAAGAAAAGCAGCTGTAAGTTTCCACTATGTAAGCTTCCACACCTAATCAATAAGAATCAGATGACAAGTTCTCATGATGACAATTGAGAGATGAATATAATGCCAGGTTAGCTCTTCAAAGCAGTCCCACAGAACCTTTTACGTGAACTTGACAAAAAAAGTATCGAATTTATCATTTATGTCAGAAATTCCCTTGAGATTGGACTGGAACATCAACTGCAATTTAATGCACAAACATCCAGAGATAATCCTCAACTTCCTGGGAAGAAGAATTGGCAAGATTTCTTTCCCTGGAATGTAGGCATCACCCCCCCCCCCAACCCCAGAGAAAGGGCAGCATGCCTGAACATCAGGTGAAGTTACCATTGCCTTCTACAATTCAGTATCAGAACCAGAATTTATTGTAATGAACATGTCACAAAATGGTGGCAGCATCACAATGCAAATATTGTTATAAATTACATTTTGAAAATCAATAAATTAGTGCAAGAAAATAGGAGAAAGTGAGGTTGTGTCTGTGGTTCATTGTCCATTCAGACAGGTGATGGCAGAGGGGAAGAAGCTGTCCCTGTGCCACTGGGTGTTCATCTTCAGGCTCTTGTACCTCCTTGATGGTAGCAGAGTGAAAAGGGCATGGCCTGGGTGGTGGGGGTCCTCGAGGATAGAGGCTGCTTTCTTAGGATACCGCCTCATGTAGATGTCCTAGAAGGAGTGAAGACCATGATGTTGCAGGCTGAATTAACTACTCTGGAGTTTTTTCCTGTCCTGAGCATTGGCATTTCCATAGCAGACAGTGATGCAACCAGACAGATTGCTCTCCATGGTACACCTGTAGAAATTTTCAAATATATTTGGTGGCACACCAGAACTCCAAATTGAAGGATCTAACAGCATTGAATGTACACAAGGTGATAATATAAAGCTCCCGAGGACAGGGACTGACCAATATAGTTGTAGGTTAACTCCTTCCTCAGGAGTTTGCAGAGGTTTGGTAACCTTGGGAAACTTCTACATAGGTGTAGTGGAAAAGGTGCTGACCGGTTGCATCACAGCCTGGTATGGTGATATCAATATGGAATATGGCTGAGTGAAAAATCCTGCCAAAGGTCATCTCAGTACATCACAGGCAAAACTCTCCCACCATTGAGAACAATCTATGGGGAACACTGCTATTGGAGAGCAGCAGCAACCATCAAGGGTCCGCACGCCCAGGATATGCTCTGTTCTCGCTGCTACCATCAGCAAGGAGGTACATGTGCCATGTGACACTTGAGGAATGTACTGATGCAAAAATATTGAAGCTACTGTGGAACAAAACAATGACAAAAGCAAAGGTCATTCTCCCAGCCAGGTCCTACCAGCCCAACGCAAGAACAATCCGGTTAGTCCCTCACACCCTCTATACCCCGCTTTACAAAGGTAGAGCGGTCCTGAGAAACCGTTCTTAAGCTGAAAATTCGTAAAGCGAAGACCCATTGACTACTAATGGAGACAATTTTTGTAAAAGTGAAAACTCATTGTAAACCCTTTATAATTTCTTTGTAAAAACAAACACGGGTTTCTTCAATTAAGCGAATTTTCGTAATTCAAGTGTTCGTAAAGCAGAGTTTACTTGTACGTATCCCAGTTCCCTTTTGAAAATAGCAGTTGAATCTGCCTCAACCACCACACCTGACAGGCATTCCAGCTGAACCCTTTATTGCATATCAAAGGTTTTCCTTGTGCCCGAAAACCATGGAACCATCGAACATTACAGCACTGAAACAGGCTCTTCTAATATGTGCCAAACTAGTCCCACTTACCTGCACCCGGGAACCTTATCCCTCCATAACCCTCCCATTCATACCTATCCAAATTTTTCGTAAATGTCAAAATTGAGCCTGAGTGTACATTACATTGCACACTCCCACCAATCTCTGTAAAGGTGTTCCCCCTAATGTTCCCTTTAATCTTTTCCCCCTTCACCATTGACCAATGTTCCTAACATCGTTCTTTACTTAAACACCTTGTTCTTCACATTTCAAAATGTCTCTTTGTCTGCCTTACAGCAGGCAGAAGGGCATTTTGTGCAAGGTAACATTTTCTGTGTTATTACACGACAATAAAGGAATCTTGAATCTTGAATATACAGTGAAAAATAGGAAAGCAGCAGGATGTTGTGATGGAAAGCTTTGTATTTATATTTAGATAATAGATATAACATAACATAACAATTACAGCACGGAAACAGGCCATTAGGCCCTTCTAGTCCGCACCGAACCAAACAACCCTCTCTAGTCCCACCTCCCTGCAAAATACCCATAACCCTCCATCTTCTTCTCATCCATATACCTGTCCAACCTTTTCTTAAATAATACAATTGACTCCGCCGCCACTATTTCTCCCGGAAGCTCATTCCACACGGCTACCACTCTCTGAGTAAAGAAGTTCCCCCTCATGTTACCTCTAAACCTCTGCCCCTTAATTCTTAACTCATGTCCTCTTGTTTTAATCTTTAACGGAAATAGTCTATACATAGAAGATATTTTGAAACTGTAAAACTTCAACCTTCTTTATTTTGTTCAAAATTTCTTCTGCTTGGTGGGTGAAGAGGCACCCTCATTGAATATGTTTATTTTATGCCCAGTTCTTTAACAGAAACAGAATTTGAAATTCCAAGATGTTGCTTAGAATCTGATTTATTGTGGGATTATTTTTGCTAATGCTGGTGTCATGGCCAATAGTGATTATAATTAACACCATATTTCATTTTCCTGGGAAATGAATTTTGGTGGGAAGTCTGCTTGGAACAAAGTTATTCCACTGAGCAGACAATTTACACCTTAACACCACTTTATTATTTTTGCTATAATGCTTTTGGTGATATCGGATTGAGACATTTTCATTCTGTGCAATATTTAAGTACTATTTTTCTTCATTTAATTTTTTTTAATGTTTTACATGCATTTAACAGAAAGGTCACCTGAAATAAAGTGTACAGACCTCCCAGCTGCACAGGTATGAACAGGCAAGCATTTAAGTGCAGATGTAATTGACATTACATTATGCTCTCAGAGCCTTAGAACAATGGCCCACTCTTTCAAGAAGATAAGCAGGCCTGACAGGACTTTCTGTTGCCCCAGGACATGATCCTTTCCAAAGCAGGGAATTCCTGAAAACTATTTGATTTCACTGAATGCAAAGGGATTCTGCGGTTTACACCAAGCAGCACAAAAAAGTAAAGATGGTAGGCAGAGCTCATTAATCTCTTAAATGTTTCCAGAGTTATGGAAATACCTCCTTTCACAATGCTAAAATCAATTCTCACCTCTCCTCTTATCATAACCAATTAACAACTTCTGTTGGTCTGGATTCCTCCTCTTGCCAGTCTTCAGTCTTTATTCAGACACCTTCCTGTTCTTTGCTTATACCTTGAAGAAGGGATCATGCCCAAATCGTCAATAGTACATCTTTACCTTCTATGGACACTGCGAGACCAGCTGAGTTCACTGGGGAGTAATTAAAATGTACAACCTACCCCAGCCATCTAGTCCCACTAACCAATATTTCACTATCCCGCTGTAAGCCCATTAAAAAAAACAGTTTGTTTTACACAGAGTCGGCACCAGAACAAGTCTTAGCGGGGGGGCATTAGGGTAACCGTGGTGGGGGGGGGCAATTTTCCACTTGAAAACGCACTCATCGGGGGAGTTACCATGTTAAATGCGGCATCCTGGGGTCTGAGGATGTGCACAGCCATGTTTCTTTTTGCAAATGGAGTTCCTGGCCAAGGACTAAAGATTTGTGTTGATCAACTTACAGAGGTATTCACAGATACCTACAATATCCAGCAGGGTGTGGTATCCACCTGTTTCAAACAGGTGTCAATCATATCGGTGCCCAAGAAGAGTGCAGTAACCTGCCTTAATGACTATCAACCAGTAGCACTTACATCAACACTGGCCCTACACAAACCCTTGGAACATCTGGACAGCAAAGATTCATACATCAGGATGTTCTTTATCAGCTCAGTTCGGCATTCAACACCTCATCCCCTCAAAACTGATCAGCAAACTGGGAGTTAACACCCATTGTGTAAATGGATCATGGATTTCCTCACCTCCAGACCACAATCAGTGAGGATTGGTAAGAACTTCTCCTCCACAATTTCCTTCTGTACCGGAGCACCATGGGGCTGTGTTCTTAACCTCCTGGTCTCCTCATTTTACACCTACGACCGTGTGGCTTGGTACGACAATAACACCATCTGCAAATTTGCCAGCATTACCATGGTAGTAGATTGTATAAAGGACAAGGATGAGACAGCATATAGGATGGAGATTGAAAACTTGGCTGAATGGTGCACCAACAATAGCCTTACACTCAATGTCACAAAAACCAAGGAACTGATTGTTGATTACAAGAAAGGAAAGCCAGAGGTTTACAATCCAGTGATCATTTGGGGATCAGAGATGGAGAGGGTAAGCACTTTTAAGTTCTTGGGAGACACTACCTTGGAGGATATTTCTTGGAATCATGAAGAAAGCATGTCAGCACATCTACTTCCTTAGGAGTTTGCAGAGGTTTGGCATGACATCAGAAACCCTGGTTAAACAGAGACTCATTTAAGGACTCTTATTTGCTCACCTTTTGATTTTTTAAAAAATTCATTATCTGTTTATAGTTCTTTATTTGTTTACGCTGTGTACAGTTTATTTTTTGCACTACCAATAAGTGGTTATTTTGCTGCGCCCACAGGAAAAAGAATCTCAGGGTTGTATGTGATGTCATGTATGTTCTCTGACAATAATCCTGAAATATGAATCTGAATCCAAATTTGAGCAAAGCATTTACTTCATTGGGATTTAATCAATATCCCAAGTGTCAAATACTTGAAAACAAGGATAAGGATTTTAACCAGATCAGTAGAGTGGTGGCCGAAGGAAATAACACTAGTTGAGGCATGGTTAACTCAGATTTCAAAACATAAAATCAATAAAATTGATTGATATCAGAACTACAACTAAACATGCCTCAAGTTATAAGTAAAGAGCATCCAATGTATTGTTCAAATGTTAGCTCCTTGATTATTCCCCAAATGCAATTGTTCCACCATTAAACGCCATGAAGCATTTAATCACTCATTGTTAAATCGTTAGGATAAACAGCAGGTGACAAATATTTTATGCAGTATCGGCATTTTATGTGTTCATATTAAATGAATGCAGCTGTTCGTTGTTGAAGCATTGTTGAAGCATGCCTGTTTTGCAAATTCTACCAAAACCAAGAGTGCACATGAAAATCATACGATTTTAACATAAATTGGACACTTTTCAGAGGGTTGGATCTAGAGCTCGGGTTGCTGATGAATCAAACAGGACTCTGTGCGGCTGTAGAGGCTGCGGGAGCGCGAGGCGAATCCACGGACATTCGGTGTCTCTGAAGGGACTCTCTTTTGATTCACTTTCTTCCTTACTGGAAGGGGCGCAGGGCAACATGAATGCCGACAATTTGCCTTATGACATGCAGAAGAAAATTTTGTGCATTGTTCTATACCACGTATTATTACATGACAATAAAGGAATCTTGAATCTTTATTGCCTCCGTTAGTCAAGTTTTCACTTCATTGCAATACACCCAAAAGCAAACATTGGGTGCAGTCATATCTGAGAAAGACTTTCAAACAGTGGGAATGTATCAGCGATGCCTTTCTCAGAAGAGATTTTAAAATTTAAATTTAGACATGGCCCACGAGTCCGTGCTGCCCAATTAACACGCAATTGACCTACAATCCCCCGTACGTTTTAAAAAGTGGGAGGAAACTGGAGCACCGAGAAGAAACCCACGCAAACTCCTTACAGACTGCGCCGGATTCAAACCCCTGTTTAATTGTGGATTTCTCTTCTCAACCATGAGCTTGATGTAGACCAGCCTTAACTATAATTTCTTCCTTGATACCATATACTATCAAAAACTTATCAGTATATATATTATATTATAGTAGTCATCTTTCGCTTCAAAGAAGGCACATTGTGCAGTTCATCTGTGGACACAAAAGTGACTCTGCAGACCCAGTCTGGAAGCACAAAGTCTTTTTTTTAAACTTTATTTATTCGTTCAAAATACAGAGAGTAAATAACATATACAACAATAAACCAAAAACATGAACGTTATATTTTGTAGAAAAAAAGAAAAAAATGAAAAAAGAGAAAAAAAACCCTCCCCCTCCTTCAGCCAGCTCTCCTAAGGATAGTCATAAAGAAAGAAAAAAATTAAACATACATATTAAAATCTAATCAACATAAATCAAAATGTAAATATTCTGAATATAACAACCACTTACTAATAAAAAAACTATAGTTATCACACGAAACATATGTAATTTTTTTCCATTATTAAACAGTATGTCCTCTCATTATGCCAAAATCACAGATGAATTCGAGATCTTCAGGTTGAAATGCTTCCTGAAGCATTTCAGACAATGGCGTCGTCTCCTTGCGAGCTCCCTCCATTAAAATTGGCAGGCTGCCAGAATCGGGATCCACTTCTTGGGAACACGCATCTTCCTCCAGAGAATGGGTAATTCCAGCTGGAAGCACAAAGTCTAGTACAATGGGGGCACTGAAAGTCTGTTGTTGTAATAACTGTGGCTGCTGCTCTACGATGCCGTTCACAGCCTTTCACCAGCTTTTGGTAGTGCCTGCCTTGGGAACTGGTGTAGGCTTCATCGCACAGGGCTTGTCAACTGGACCAATCAGCAGCCGCAGCTTCTAGTCCTCTTGCCTGGAAGCCACAGTAGTGTAGGGTTTCCTTCACAGCGTCTTTATAGTGTTTGCTCTATTATTGTGACAGTGAAAGGCATGAGAAAGTTCAGAAATGGAAAAGGTAGCACCTTGGAACAGAGAAAGTTAAGGCATGATTTAATAGAGCTTCTTAAAATGGGCTGAAGGGCCTGTTTGTGTGCTTCAGTGCTCTATGGTTCTGTAAGAGATTTTGACGTAGAGACTCTATGAACTTTGGTGAGTGTGTCAACAGCCACAACTTTAAATTATTGGCAAAATAGAAATGTGGGAAAAAAATGATTCATTTAAGAATGCCTGACCAAACTTTAGTTTAAAGGGCCTTTCCTAGATCAGTGCAGAATTCTTGAACAATATTAGATGGCTCTTGAAGTCCAGTCTTGGAGTTTCTGAGGGCTAAATTTAGCCCACGGTCATCCCCGACAAAATTATGCCAAGATCTGGAATGGTCTGTGTCAAACGAGGTTGATTCTGCAGAGAAAGATGAAATGAGGAGTGAAACACGAAAATCTGCAGACACGGTGACTGAAGTAAAAACACGATGCTGGAGAAACTCAGCAGGTTGTTAGCGTACTTTATAGAGCAAAGAGCCCTTCATCAAGATATGAGCAAAATGTAAGCAGGCGCTCAAGCAAAATGGTGGGGGGTGGAAGGGGCAGGGGGACAGTCCCACAGGCAGGAGGTGGATAATGGAGGGAGGGCACAGCAGCAAACAAGAGGGAGGGGGTGGGAGGGAGGGAAGGGAGTGGAGAGCTGGAGGAAAGGAGACAAGAATGGGCAGTGGTCCAGTAGAAACCGCAGAAGTCGATGTTCCTGCCATCCAATTGGAGAGTGCCCATAGGCAATATTAGGCATTGCTTCTCCAGTTTACGGGTGGTCTTGGTATGGCAGTGATGAAGTGGATGAGAAATACTCAAAACTACAGACAAAATGCAGGCTGATGAGATCAAAGAGGATTGCATTTTCAAATTCCAAAGGCACAAATGACTGTGTTCCCATTGGCGTAGATTTTACTAAAGCTCTAATAACTTATTCCATTGGATCTGCCTTGGAAAGCCCTCTTGCAATAAGCAACCCACGTTCGTTGGGACCAGGGGAGCTCTTGTGGGAAACTAATATGACATAATGTTCTTTGAACCTCAGTCCCCAGAGAATTACCAAGCTAGTGATTGCCCCATTTGGCAAGGTCATGCTCTCACATCACAACAAGTCTCTTTTTGAGCCCTGTCACCTGAAAAGAAGAATGCTTGGAAACCCTTTGTTAAAAATGTTGAACTTAAGGTGAACTTGAGAAAAACAAAACCATTACTGAACAGTTCCTGTGGCAAAAGGAAAATGTGATGGCTCACACAAAAT
This sequence comes from Narcine bancroftii, assembly GCF_036971445.1. Lineage (NCBI taxonomy): Eukaryota > Metazoa > Chordata > Chondrichthyes > Torpediniformes > Narcinidae > Narcine > Narcine bancroftii. The sequence continues at coordinate 109,943,369 of NC_091470.1, read as the reverse complement.
GAAAATTTAATTTGTAATTTTAATGTAGACATACAGAACAGTAACAGGCCCTTCCGACCCACTAGTCTGTGCCGCCCAATTACATCCAATTGATCTGCAAACCCTGTATGTTTCGAACAGTGGGAGGAATCCAGAGCACCCGAAGGAAATCCATGCAGACGCAGGGAGAACATACAAACTCCTTACAGACCGCAGTGGATTTGAACCTGAGTCACTGGCGCTGGAACAGCGTTGTGTGAACCATGCATGAAAGTTGAGAGAGATTTTTAAAATGAGATCAACATTAAATAGATTTCTTCGTCTGGGAGAAGGAATACCTGTATAATGATCATAAGGTGCCCCCATCATCCTTCATTGTTTCCTTCAACACCTATTTTTTTCCCTGTGCTCTCTCCATGAATAAATTAATGCTAATATATTCCTATATTATTTCATCACAGTCATTATTTCCCAGAGAATTTCATATAAACATTAACCTGCAAACTAAACCAGAATTAAATTTAAATAAATAATTTTTTTAAATTTGGACATACAGCACGATACCAGGCCATCCACGAGTCCGTGCCGCCCAATTTACACCTAATTAACCTACACCCCCACCCTAATGCGTTTCGAACGGTCGGAGGAAACTGGAACCCCTGGAGAAAATCCATTAAGACATGCGGAGAGCGTACAAACTCCTTACAGACTGCCCGGAATTCAAACCCTGGTGCCGACTGCTGGCGTGTAACGACGTTGCGCTAACCGCTCCGCCATCCATGCCCCCCTTAAACCCATGAACACTGTAAAATTTTAAATAAAAATGCTTAGGGCAATGTTAATTGTGGCATTGCGTGCACAAAATATAATCCTGGATAAGAGTGCTGTCTCACTTATCTTCTTCCCCTCTCTCTCTCTCTCTCTCTCTCTCTCTCTCTCCCTGCCCGTTAAAGACATGCCTAAAAGACCAAATTACCTCATGATGTCCATCACAAAACTAAGCAAAAAGTACATCAAATGATTATCAAAAGGAACAGCAATAAAAGCCACTGTATCTGACAAGGCTCATCCACAGTCACCCAGAGCTGCGAAAACAATTTGTGTGACTTCAAGGCACCGCCTGTCAGAAGAGCGGTTCACAGAAGGTGAGAACAGCACTTCATGGTTAATGATGCAGGGAACTCTGATTTCAGCTGTAAGCAACACCATAAGTGGTGTGACAAAAATCTGATTTCCATTTACAATGTAACACCATTGCAGAATATGGCCATTCGCAGCAAACAAATACTGATTTAAACAAGAAAATCTGCAGTCTTGGGTCAAGTACGACACGCAGTAGGTCATGTCAGGCCCGAAATGTCAGCACTATATCTTTACTTCCTATGGACGGTGAAAGACCGGGTAAGTTTCTCCAGCATTTCTGTGTGTTTTTAACTACAATCACAGTATCCGCAGACTTTTGTGTTTTCTTCAACTTTCTTCACCGCATTTGTGTAGTGAGCAAATGTTGATATCCTCATAAGAAGATGCAGCTGAGATCATAGAGTCAGGATTTATTATTTTTTTTAATTTAGACATAGAGCATGGTAACATGTCCTTCCAGTCCATGAGCTCCTGCCACCCAAATATACCAATTAAAAGGCTCCAAAAGAAATCCTAGAAATTAGAGGTTGGTGAACCTGATGTCAGTGGAAGGTAAATTATTGAAAAGTGTTCTAAGAGATCAGATATACAATTATTTGGATAGCCAGAAACTGATTAGGGGATAGTCAACGTGGCTTTGTGCATGGTAGGTCATTTTTAACCAGTCTTATAGAGTTTTTGAGGAGGTCACCAGGAAAGTTGCCTTGGATGTTGACAACATGGATATCAATAAGGTGTTATGGACCCTGGACAGCTTTATTTTCGGCGTGAGAGAGTGGAGCATGTCCTGTTGGAAGTGCTGAGAAAGCGAACAGCTGCCTGGATCGTGAAAGCCAAGCACTGTGAGAATTGAGAGCCCCTTGCTGAAGCCTGTGGGCTCGTGGAGAGCATGCCTGCTGTTGTCAATCTGCTCCACCAATCAGGAGAACTGAAGGCAGGCACTGGGGCAGTTGAAGAGCCTAGCGCGATGAGTTTGAACAATTAGTCAGATGTCAGTTGGTCAGACGGTAGACTGTGTGTGGGTGCTCACCCAGCAGCTTCAGCAGTCAGGAGGCTGAGTTGCTTCATTCATAGATGTCAGCACTGCCGTGAGGAACTATCTATTAGGATGCTCACCCAGCAGCTTCAGTTAGAAGAAAGGTCACTGAACTGCTTTTCCGTGGGTGCCAGCACTCTTGTCTTGACAGCAGTTTGTGAAACACTTATGGTTTTTACTTTAAACTGCAGGCATGTAATGACACAATCAGGAATTCTGCTGCTACACGGACAGTCTAAAAAGGAATGTGCAGGAATTTTGAATCAATTCCTGCACCGCGATTTATCCTGCAGGATCCCTACAACTTTTTGGAGGAAGTCTGCAGTGTAAATTGTATCGGAAAAATACGTTGTTGGTCATCCACTCTACTGCACGTCCAACCACCGGGACTGTTGCTCTCAGGTACTTGCAGTCTAAAAAGGCGCCCAGTGTGAACATGGGCAGTAATGATGTTAATTTGTTCCACGATTTTCCCGACATTGCAGTGAAAAACATTACTGGCTTCCATTGTGTGTGTGTGTGTGTGTGTGTGTGTGGTTTTAAAGGAGAAAATTCATGTGACAGAAGGTCACTTGACAACACTAAAAAAAAAAGGGCTTTGAAGGTGCAGACCTAGTATTAGTGACTAGAAGCCACTATGTGAAAATTCCCTTTGTGAAGAAATTAAAGGTGGTTATTACCACATTAGAAAACTCAGGTTCCCCTGCCAAGCTCATAAGTCTGCAGTGATAACAGTGATCTTTCTTCACGTCCAACTAAAAGACCTATGTGTATCTAAACGAAGACCAGATTCTGTGGAGTATTCTTTTGACTGACAGATAATGACATAACTAACTTGAGGTTTTTACTTGAGAATTTTATTTTGGGTTTGGACTGTAATAGTCTGCGTTTCTTTTTCCGCATATAAGTTATGAATATCTGTCATTAGTATATAGTTGCCATAAAGGCTTATGTAATGACAGTTTGGGTGTTAAGTTTATAGAGTTAATTCTATTTCTGACAATTGTTAATAAATTTTGAGTTAAACCTAACCCGTCTGTTTATGCACCTCTCAATTGCTTCTGGTGAGGTGAAACAAAGGCCTTTGAAAATTTTTGAAAGTTGGTCACATAAAGGGATATTGAAGACTGTTATGAATGAGGGCAATCGATGCCATTTGAACAATTTAAGAATAAATATGGCATTCTTAATAATACGATATTTTGCTATTTTTAAATCAGAGCATATCTAAGTGGTAAGTTGGGTCCAGCAATGTATCTACAAAAGTGTCGTAATAAGAAAGGGAAATAGAAATTAACTTATTTTGGCAATTTTTAATTTACTTCATGGGGACCCCTAAACCGGGGATTCATAAATCTAGACAAAGATGGAAAACAGACTTAAATGTGATAATAGATGAGAAGAACTGGGCTGATTTATGTCGAGACTGTATGACTAATACAATAAATGTAAAATATAGACTGGTACAAGATCATTTTTTACATCAGTTATACCTCACACCACAGAAATTAAATAAATTGAAATCAGATTTATCTGATCAATACCTTAGATATGGTGAAGAGGTAGGAATTTTTTTACATTCAATATGGATTTGTGATAAAGTAAGACCATTTTGGCTAGAATTAGGAAATTTCTTCAGAAGAAATTACAGGAGTCCAATTTCCACAAAATCCAGAGTTATTTTTATTAGGTAACATTATAGGGATAAGATCTAAATTGATATTAATTAGATATCAGATAGAATTTGTTAGAATTGGATTATCAGTGGCCAGAAAATATATTTGCTGTTGGTCAGAAATCTGAATCACACTTAAGTTTGGAATGATGGAATGGGGAAATGTACAGTCGTGTTACCCTCGAGAAAATTACACATAATTTAAGGATAAATACAATAGATTTTTTACAGATTTGGCACCCCTATTTACAAAAAATAGGATTAAATTTTTAATTAAATGTTCTTAGCCTCTAAGACCTGCGTGGAATCCCATTAGCGTTGAAATAGATATGAATTTTAGATTAGACGGATTTTAACACTTCCAGCAGATCATTCTCATTCTTACTTTTTTCTTTCTTTTTTTTCTTTTTATTCTAGCACTTTGCTATGGATTCTCCTTTCCTTCATCTTTTCTTGGGATTGTAGTGAGGTGGGGACGGGGGGGGTGTTGGGGTATATATCGCCTTCCCAAGATCGTGTTATATGATGAGCTCTCCACTGGCCACCGTGACAGAGGTGCACCAAAGAAAAGGTACAAGGACTGCCTAAAGAAATCTCTTGGTGCCTGCCACATTGACCACCGCCAGTGGGCTGATAACGCCTCAAACCGTGCATCTTGGCGCCTCACAGTTTGGCGGGCAGCAACCTCCTTTGAAGAAGACCGCAGAGCCCACCTCACTGACAAAAGGCAAAGGAGGAAAAACCCAACCCCAACCAACCAATTTTCCCCTGCAACCGCTGCAACCGTGTCTGCCTGTCCCGCATCGGACTTGTCAGCCACAAACGAGCCTGCAGCTGACGTAGACTTTTACCCCCTCCATAAATCTTCGTCCGCGAAGCCAAGCCAAAGAGAGAAGAGAAGTGAGGTGCGGACGGGGGGTGTTGGGGTATTACCGTCATGTATTTGATACTGAATATATTATTATATTTGTATTTTAAAATATATTTGAATGCATGTATGGTTAAAAATTTTAAATAAAAGATTCCAAAAAAAAAATCTGGTGTACTGTGTGAAGTTTTGGTACCTAACTACAGGACAGATTTGCAAGGATGTTGCCCAGACTTCAGGAACTGAGTTACAGGAAAAGGTTAAACAGGTTAGGACTTTATTCCCTGGAATGTAGAAGAATGAGGGGAGAGTTGATAGGGGTTTACAAAATTATGAGGGGAGATAGATGGAATAAATGCAGATCGGCTTTTTCCACTGAGGGTCAGTGAGATACAAATCAGAGGACATGGGTTAAGGGTGAAAGTAGAAACATGAGGGGAACCTTCTTCACACAGAGGGTGGTGGAACGAGTTGCCAGATGAAGTGGCGAATGCGGGATCAATGTTAACATTTAAGAACTTGGACAAGGACATGGATGGGAGGGGTACAGAGGGCCGTGGACTGGGTGCAGGTCAATGGGACTAGGTAAAAAAATGGGTCGGCATAGACTAGAGGGGCTGCGATGGCCTGCTTCTGTGCTACAATGTTCTATGGTTCTATGAACTGTGGAGGTGAAGGAAGGAAGAAAGGAGGTTGTAAAGGTGGGAAGGGGTGTGTCAATGGAGAGGTCATTTGAAAACAACAATGACTAATTTAAAATTGAAGCATTAACAGACTGGGGATCAATGTCGGTCAGCAATCTTGATATGATTGGCAAATAGGATGTTAAAAGTTGGGCCACAAAGGTTTTTAAAGGGTGAAAGCTGGGGGAGGTGGCCAGGGAAATGACGAAGGGATGTCGGGAAGTTAAAAAATGACACAAAAATAGTTTTCAGCTAATGATCCAAACAGAACACATTACTGGTCGTCTATAGTGTGGAGAGAAACATGCAAGTCTGCGGATGCTCTGATTGTAGTAAAAACACAGAAATGCCAGAGAAACTCAGCCAGTCTCACAGCATTCGTAGGAGGTAAAGATATATTACTGACGTTTTGGGTCTGAACCCTTCCTCAAGCTTTAAGGGTGTGGAGACTGGTACTTCTTCCACATTTCCATCGATACACATAAGCGACAGTCACACATTAGCCTGTCGCGGCTGCACGCTTGCACAGGCCTTGCGTAGGGCTGGTGATGCCTCAGTGACGACGCTCAGGATATGTTAACGTCCATCCTTTGCAGGATGATTGATGAGTTTCTCTGCTTTGCAGAAGCATGGATAAATTTGAAAACTTCAGCCTGGAATTCAGCCAATCACAGTACGTAGTTATATCATGGATATATTCTTGTTTTTTTTTCTCTTCAACATGGATTGATGGCTTATTTCAGTCAATTTTTATATTCAGGGACAGCATCAGACATGAAATCTTTATGCAATGTGTTCATAGTGTTTACCACACCTGTCCACCCCCTTGTTCCATTTTTGGTCAAGAATTGAGCTCGATGACTAAATCAGTTGAACCCTGAGGTTTTGGGGTTTCTGTCCAATAGGTTCACAACTTCCTTGAGGCTCGATACACAAAACAATGACACTTGTGTTATAAGGGCATTCCATTATGTTTTATATCAAGCAAAGTTGACTCAAGTTAGAACTGATGTGAAAAATACTTTGGATCTGATCCCAAATAAACATTAAGTGTAACGAAACCCAATTTAAACATAGTTTCAGTGTTAGCGCAAATAATATTTTTTTTAGAATATCTAAATTCCCTCCTGGCTGTGATCTTTCAATGTTTACAAATTGGTTGCAATGAAATAGTATTCAGATTACAGAATTTCCCCAGAGCTGCACTGCTCAGATTGGGAGTGAGTGATCGCTCACCGTAGCAGGAATTGGTCTCAAACAGATGGCTGTAATACAATTGTGGCCCTACTCTCCAAATGGTTATATCCCACTCTCGTTACCTCCATCGCTTCTCTGCTTTGGTAAACTTGTTCATCTCTGTATTAACTGCAACAGGATTCTTGGCTTCCTCAACGGAAGACCACAGTCTGTACAAATTGTTATCAATGTCACCTCCTCATTGAATATCAACACTGATGCCCTTCAAGGATGCATGCTTAGTCCACTCTATATCCATGACTGTGTGGCCAGGCACAAATTCCACAAATTTGCCAATGGCAGCACAGTTGTCGGCAGAATCACAATTGGCAATGAGGAAGCCTACAGAAGGAAGATAGATCAGCTGGTTGAGTGGTGTTACATCAATAGCCATACACTCACCCTTAGCAAATCCAAGGAGATCATTGTGCACTTCCGAAAGGGGAAATCAGGAGAATATAAACCAGGGGTCAGCAGTGGAAAGGGTCAAGAAATTCAAATTCTTGGGGTTCGATATCTCTGAGGATCTGTCCTGGGCCTCCAGATTGAAGCAGTCAGAAAGAAGGCTCATCGGTGGCTATACTTCGTGAGGTGTTTGAGGAGATTTGGTATGTCACCAAAGATTCTTGCAAATTTCTACAGGTGCACTGTGGAGAGCATTCTGGCTAGTTGAATCACTGGTATGGACGTGCCAATGACAGGACAAGAAAAATCTACAGATAATTGTGAACTTGGCCAATCCCATCACGAGCATCTATCTTCACTTTTTTAAGAACATCTACAAGAAGCGGTCTCTTAAGAAAGCAGCCTCTATCCTCAAGGACCCCCACCACCCAGGCCATGCCCTCTTCACACCGCTACCATCAGGAAGGAAGGAGGTACAGGAGCCTGAAGATGAACAGCCAGCAGCACAAATACAGCATTTTCTCCTCTCCTATTAGATTTCTGAATGAACAATGAACTACAGACACTATCTCACTTTATCCCACTTTGATAGAATTTAGAGATGATTATTTGTTGATATTTGTAGAAGAAATATGAAGCTATGACCAGAGGTAAAGAATGTGGCAAATGATAAAGATTTGCGATTCCTTCATGTAATGGTACAGAACACGTAATATTACGAAATTGCCTTCTGCCTGCCTTAAGGCAGACAAAGAGTTGCCATTAGTGTTGCCCAACGCCCCTTACAGTCCTTCAGAACAATGGTATATCTGTGGATTCACCCCCAGTGCAGCCGCAAAGACTCCTGTTTGATCCATCGGCAATCTGAGCTCCAGATCCAAACTTCTGGCACAATCAAGGTCTTCAACAACCTCCCCACCCACCACCCCCCCCCCCCCCCAACTTCTTCAGTCGGCTTTCTTTCCCTCAGCACCCTCTCGAATCCCGACTCTGATACCTGGTTCTGGTGAGCCCATCTCTAGCAGCCCGCAGCCCATGCAGGTCCCCCGAGTGGAAGTCTCCCGCAGCCCATGTGAGTCTCTCGGCTGCTGAGCCCTTCCGCCAGTTCACTGCCTTAGACACCAAGTGAGCCTCACAGTGAAATGGATTGCATGAGGCTCCAGCAACGATAAAAGTGTTCAACAATGAGGACAGAAATAATAAAGACAATAAATAATGGGAAAGAGCTTCTGAAAGGCTTTTTTATCATCGTCCCTTGGTTTAGAAAGGGAGTCAGATTTCCAGAGATCAGAGCTCAGAGGATTCAAAGGAGGTTCACTGGGATGATTCGGGAAATGAAAGGGTTATCATACGAAGAGCATTTGACAGCTCTTGGCCTGTACTTGCTGAAATTTGGGAGAATGAGGGGGGAATCTCATTAAAACATTTCAAATTTTGAAAGATAGGGACAAAGTAGATGTAGAAAGGTTGTTTCCCATGGTGGCACAAGAGGGCACAACTTCAGAATTAAAGGTTGTCCGCTTAGAACAGAGATGCGGAGGAATTTCTTCAGCCAGAGGGTGGTAAATCTGTGGAATTTATTGCCACAGGTGGTTGTGGAAGCCACACTACTGGGTATATTAAGGCAGAGATTCATAAGTTCTTGATTAGTCAGGGCATCAAAGGTTATGGGGAGAAGGCCAGGCAGTGGGGCTGAGTGGGAAAATGGATCAGCTCACGATTAAACGGCAGGGCAGACTCAATGGGCTGAATAGCCTATGGTCTAATGGTCAATTCCTGGCCTTTCCTTCAAGGTGCAGAGAATATTTCTGGCTGCTCTCCTCACTGCTAACACGTCGACCTGATCCCACTCTGAGAAAATGTTCTGCAATGCTGACCATAACTAAAGTGGTCTCAGAGATTAAGTTTCTTCAGTGAGTGGATGAAAGGATAAGAGATGAGCGTGTTACATTTCTGTGTAACTGATTGGGAGGAATAAGCAATCAGAATATGCTGAAGGCAAAAGCATCCTCAATTACCACCTTGCATGGCAAGTATCAGAATAATTACAGCTGAATTAAGGGCCTTGCTGGGGTCAGTGCAAAGCCTTATTTGGTGCTCTCCCCAGGCTATCAGTCAATCTTGGAAACTTATGAAAATGTGAAATTCAATTTCACAGCTAACTTAATCCTTCCAGCACCTTCCAGCCTGCTTGATGTGTACAGGCTTACAAATTCCAACTGCTATATATTTGTTTAAACTAGCACCTGGCATTTCATAAGTCCTGTGAGTCTCATCATTCCCAGAACAATACTCATGGGGAAATCTTATTGAAGTGTCACCTAATCCCCATATCATAAAGGATGATATTTGAACATATACCTGGTCTCTGAATCAGCTGTCAATTACTGTCTGTCGCAATTGAGAAGCTGGTGGCATATTTTTCTTTGTCTGACTCAGAGTCCGTCAGACCTTATGATTCTATCCCCAGAGAGTGCAATCTGGGACAATGGTCAAGATGTACTAATTATACTTAGTTACCTTGGTGTAGTGAAGGAAAGTTATAAGATTCAAGATTCCTTTATTGTCATGCAATAAAAACAGTGCAATACTACAGGGAATTGCTTTCGTCTGCCGTAAAGCAGACAGATTCGCCATCAGCAGAAGTTGGCTGAAGCGCCTTTTACAGTCAGAGAATGAGAAGCAAAAGAGGTTCCCCCCAGAGTCACCAAGTGTCCGTGGATTCTCCTCCAGAGCTGCTGCATCTCCTGCAGCAACATAGGGTCCAGTCCAAACCATCAGAGCCTGAGCTCCAGATCTGATCAGGAAGCCTTCAGTGTCCTCAGCACCCTCTCGCATCCCAATTCCAATACCTGGTACCCCTTCGAGTCAGTCTCCAGCAGTCTGGCGCTTGTTTGAATCGTTTGACCACAGTTGCTAACAGCCTGTGCAGGTTCCTCATCTCGAGTTGCCAACAGCGTCGCCGCCTGTGTACTCTTCAACTGCAGAACCCTTCACTGGTCCGCTGCCATGGTCACTGTCTGGTGGGTCGTCTCCACTGCTTTTCCTTCTCAAATGGGGATGTTCTCCCCATTTTCTGGTGCCTGCACCAGAACTCTGCTTCCCTGGAGTCTTCAACCGCAGAACAAGTATCATGGGACTATAAAATATATTCATTCAGCATAGATTAACCTGCACCCCCATAGATTTTGAGCAGTGGGAGGAAACCAGAGCCCATGGGGAAAACCCACACAGACACAGGAAGAACATACCAACTCCTTACAGACAGTGCGGGGTTCAAATCCAGGTCCTGATGGCTGGCGCTGGTGCTAACCCATGCCATCCTGGGCTCTATCTCGTCCTATGAACTGAAGGCAAGGCAAATGATGGCTCCTCCCTTGATGACACTTCAAATACAGCAATGAGCAGTGAACTGCAAAATACAGCAAAGATGAACGGGAAGCCCCCCCAAATGATGCTGAGGATAAGAAGCTAAAAGTGACTGTAACCCTGACCTCCTTTTGGAAAGCAGTCAAGGCTCATGAAGAGATGAAAGGCATTAGTGAAAACAATTAGTTTCTTGTTTGAGTGCTGGCTGTTTAAATTGCTGTGTTACACAAAGCCTATTTATTTTTCAAACCTCCTAATTTTGAAGTAAAAATCTTATTTCAAATGACATTTGTGTGTTGCACTACTGTTGACATTACTTGAAGGAATGTTACACTAGTACAAATAAGAAACTGAATTTCCCAAAAGGCATTAAGGGACGCAGAAACATAAACAGAATTGTCACTTCCAGGTTAACTCATTTTCCACAAAATGCAGCACCACACTTCTTTTTGGAGTCTGTGAGCAAATTTCCAGCCAATATTTTATGCACATGAATGCCGTGTTACACTAAAACTCGTATTTTCCAAGTTCAAAACTTTCTTCCACAAAAATGCCTTGTCACCTGCATCACAAGGTGGTACAGTTGCTGCAGAGAAATGGATCATAGGTTAATCTACAGGACCATAAGAGTGGTAGACTACAGTCTCCCTCCCCCTGCCCCCACCCACCCACCCCCCTCCACTGGGATTATTGTCTGAAGAGGGCAGGCAAAATCGTAGAGGACCCTTCCACCCTGCACACAGGATCTTTCAACTGTCAGGGAAGAGAGCCAGCACCACCAGGCTGAGGAACAGCTTCTTCCCATGGGCAGTGAGAACGCTGAACGACCAAAGGAACTGCTCACACTGACCATCCGAGACTCTCATTTGTACAAAACAATATTTTTATTTATAAATACTTGTCCAGCATATGTATTGTTTGTGTGTGTGTGTGTGTGTGTGTGTGTGTGTGTGTGTGTGTGTGTGTGTGTGTGTTATGTCTGGTGGTGTGTCTGCATGTTCACTGTGGACCAGAGAACTCTACCTCTTCGGTTTGTACTTGTGCAATCAGATGATGATAAGCTTGACTAATACACAGAAGTGCTGGAGAAACTCAGCAGGTACCGCAGCATCCATATAAGTCAAAGATATACAGCCGACGTTTCAGGCTGAACTTCTCCAGAACTTTTGTGCATTAACTACAATCTCAGTAACTGCCAATGTTCTAGTTTCACTGCTTGTCACCTGAAAACCTTTTTTTTTTGTAATTCTTTATTTATCGCTCTATGAACCATATCAACCAATATATTTACAGATGCATCTCTTTAAATATTCACAGTGACATTTTCTCTCTTTTTTTTACCCATCCTTCCCTTCCCACCCCCCTCCAAAAACAGTAAATAATGGACATAAAAAATACAATAAAACAATATCTTTATACAAAAGAAATACAAACAAAAAAGACGTATCATCTACTTATTCACATTAAATCTGATCATGTTTATCTTCTTATCATTTTAGGTGGTGGTGGTCCTAGGCCTGCTCTTTCTGTTATGTTCCATATATGGTTCCCAGGTTTCCCCAATCATTATAACTTTGTCTTTTAAATTATATGTGATTTTTTTTCCCAATGGGATACACTTAAACTTGGTTATATATTCCATTAATGTTTATAGTCATTTAGTCCAACGTGGCCATCTTATATCTTTATTTTCACTTCTTTTCCACCTCACCACCTCCATCCCTTTTTTCCATTACTGTTTTTTAAGTTTTCCTTCTTAATCTCAATATATGACAACACATTTAAGACATGAAATACCCCAACAATCCCCACAAGCAATAACCCTTTAACCCCAAATGAACCTCCCCTCCTTGGATTGCCTCCTGTCCCTTGACGGCAACCACAACTCCCCTTTCCATTCAGTTTGCGAAATTACTCGCAAGTGTCAACCGATTTTGCAGTGACCCTTATTCTCCCACCCCCAGGTCTCCCCCCAGAGAACACTATTTTCCTATACTTATAACAAAGCTCTCTCTATTTTTCTTCCTTCTTCTCCTTCTCTTATCCATCTTTAAATCTTTATATATACATTATCTTTACTTTATTTTTATTACATATTTTTGTATATTTTCTTGCCAGTCATCCTTCTTGTCACTCCTCCTCCTCTCTTCTCCTGTCCTGCAAATGTTCAGCAAATTCTTGGGCTTTCTTTGGGTCCGAGAACAGTCTATTTCGTTCCCCAGGAATGAATACTTTGAGTACCGCTGGATGTCTTAATATAAAGTTATACCCTTTCTTCCATAAGATTGTTTTCGCTGTGTTAAATTCATTCTTCTTCCTTAAAAGTTCGAAGCTTATGTCCGGGTAAAAAAATTTTTTTTGTCTCTTATATTCCAACGGCTTATTGTCTTCTCTAACCTTCTTTCTTAACTACTACATATGTTTTCTCTTGTTGTATGTCTTAGAAGTTTTACCAATATGGATCTCAGTTTTTGATGCGGTGGCAGTTTCAGTACTAGCGCTCTATGCGCCCTTTCGATTTCTATTTCTTCATGTGAGTCTGTTATTCCCAGTACCTTCGGGATCCATCCTTTTATAAATTCCTTCATATCTGATCCTTCTTTGCCTTCTTTCAGGCCCACTATTTTTATGTTGTTTCGCCTACTGTAGTTTTCCAAAATGTCAATTTTTTGTGACAATAAATCTTGTCTCTTTTATTTTTTTTCGCTCTCTTCCAACTTTCCTCTTAAATCATTTATCTCCATTTCTATAGCATCTTCTCGTTCCTCCACATTTTCTACTCTTTTCCCTATTTCAGTCATGACCAACTCTAAGCTTTGCATTCTGTCTTCAGCTCTTTTCATTTTTCTTTTCATTGAACTAAATTCTAAAGATAGCCATTCTTTTAATGACCTCATTTGTTCTTTGAAAAAGGCTTTATCTAAACTTTGTCCTTCTATTTTACCTTCTTCTTTCCTTTGAAATTCTTGATCTTCTTCCTCCTCTTTTTCTGTGTCTGTATCTATGTCTGTGTCATCTTCTTTTCTTCTCTATATCTTTGTATCTTCATCCTTCTCTGGTGAGCTGCTTCTGTATCCTTGCTGGGCCTCCAGGTGGTGTGTCTCCTGTTGTTGGGCCTCCTGCTGCAGGTCAACCCGTTGTTGGATCTCCCGCTGCAAGTCGACCCGCTGCTGGGCCCCCTGCTGCAGGCCCACCCACTGCTGGGTCTCCTGCCGCAGGTCATCCCCCTGCCGGTCGCCCCGTTTCCGCTCATCCTCTTCCCGCCCTTCATTCTCTTTCTCACCATTCTTCTTTTCTTCTTTCTTCTTTACATCCCCCAGCCAAACGCCCCGATACTGGGCGTCTCTCAGCTGGCCGCTCCGCAGCTGGCCACTCCTCAGTTGAATCCCCCTCCCATTGGCGTTAACCTTTTCTTTTACTGGCGCACTGCACATGTGCAACTCTTCGCGCATGCGCAGTTGCGCACCTCTTCTTGGCTCTGAGAGCCATTTTTGGAGTCCACCAGTCAGGAGGATCTCCTCTGGGGACTCACCAACACCGGAGATCGGCTGCTCCTCTCCACAGTGGCTCTCTGCTCCGACGTGCAGGTAAGGCCTTCTTCTTTCTTCTCCAGTGATTTTCCTTCTTCTCTTTTCTCTGTTATTCTTATTTTTTCTCTTTTGGGTGCCATCTTCTGTCTCTTCTCTGTAACTTTATCTTTCTCTTCCTGTATTTTATGTTTATTGAGCTCTGTTTTTTCACACTTTTTTTTTTCTCTGGAGAGGGCTGTTTCCACCCGACCAGCCACTACTCCATCACGTGACTCCCCAACCTGCCTGCAAACTTTCTTGAGTGAACTGCACTGTTGTCATTGGGATTTTCACAATTAAGCAAAAATCAAAATTTGGAACTTTCATGATTTAACAGAAGCCAAACATAACCCGTGGTCGGGGCAGTCAGTATGTACAAGCCTTGGCATGTGACCTGATCTGAAAAGAAGCATTTGATCAGTTCAGCAAATCACCTTGGATCAACTTCTCTCCCGGGATTGGATGGCTGTGGTTCTGTCTATTTCTGTTCTGGGCTGACAGCTGCCAATCACCAGATTAAGTGTTCTCCCACAGCGTTGTGGGTAACACAAAAGAAAAACGGATTCATCAGAACCACATGTTTCTGGCCAATTAACTCCTGACTTTTTTCACAACAGATCCACTTTCTGGGTAAACAGACAGTAATAGAGTGCTGAGATAGCCAACAATAATTCAAAACAAATGGTTTCAGCAGGGATCATCTTACACAGTGACACCACACAGGAATCCCAACCAGTTTACAATACCTATTTTGGTAGAGAATTTAATAGTCTGATTGGACCTAAGAAGAACCTACCAAAGCATGTACAAAATGAATTCCAGTGGAGTTTCCACACTGAATATTTAAGCGTGTTCTTCAATCACTCAGCTGCATGATCCACTGTCACTCATTCTGAGAGTATCGTCAGAATGTGGATGGGTAGAGTCATAAAGAGAAACAGCATGGAAACAGTCCCTTTGGCCCATTGTCCATACTGACCTACAATCACCAATTTTTCAGTACATTATTTTAATTCAGATGTACAACATGATAACAGGCCCATGATACCATGACGCTCAATTACACCCAATTGACTTACAACGCCCGATAGGTTTTTGAAGAGTGGGAGGAAACCGGAATACCCAGAGGAAACCCATGCAGACATGGGGAGAACGTACAAACTCCTTACAGACAGCACGGGATTTGATCCCCGGTTGCTGGTTTTGTAAAAATGTTGTGACAACTGCTACACTAACTGTGTCACCTTTCTTCATTGATCCAATCTTGCAATAAATTTTAGTGAATAAGATGGGTTTCATGGTATGTAACTTTGGAACATGACAAGTCAAGTTTATTGTTGTCTGATTGAAAAAGTACAACCTGATGAAACAGTGCTTTCTGGTTCTCGGTACACACAGACACAGAAATAACACACAGACAAGCAATACATATAACGTGCTATGTCTCCAAATTTAAAAAAATACACTAATCTAACACCAGGCAGAACAAGATTTTTTTTCGCAAAGCTTCGAATTATTTTTTTTCAAAGAGAACTCAGCTTTATTGACAATGGCACTTCAATCTAAAGTTTAATCACTGCTTGAGATGAGATCATTTTTTCCTCTTGTTTAGTCACAAGGTGCTTACGCATAGCGATTGGAGCTCACACTTTTCTGTTGTGCACTGTGTGCGGATCTAGTGCCCAAATGAGTGATCGAAGATCCACAGAACATATCTCTCTCTTTGGCTTGGCTTCGCAGACGAAGATTTATGGAGAGAGATAATGATACAGAAAAGGACCAGGTTTCAGATTTATTGTCCGAGTATGCACATGACATCACGTACAACCCTGAGATTCTTTTCCCTGCAGGCGAGGCAGAATCACCACTTATTGATAGTGCAAATAAAAATTGTATTCAATGTACACATGTAAACAGATAAAGAAATGTAAACAAACTGTGCAATGCAGAGAGATTTTTTTTAAATCAGTAGAGTTCTCAACTGAGGCCCTGATTGAGTTTGTTGTTGAGGAGTCTGATGGTGGAGGGGGAGCAGCTGTTCCTTCAGCCCTTGTTTCTGTGCCAGACATGATGCCCAACCTGTTGCTTGCACCCGATAGATTTCCCACCATCCTCTTCATATTCTTGTGTCTACCTGAGAGCCTCCAACCCTGCTACAGGTGCTCCCCTACTTATGATGGTCTGACTTACAATTTTTCAAAGTTACGATTGTTCGAATCCGTACTTTCAATTTCAAATTCCGATCTGGTCCCATGCTTGCAATATGCGGATATGAGAGTGAAATTGATAGCCCTGTCCTCACCATCCAGCAATTAATTTTAGTTCAATGCTTCAAGCATTCTTTATGTCCAGTGTGCTTTCAGGTGTGTACATTAATGTTTTTTTCAGTGTGGAATATAGGTATCCAACATTTAATTTTTAAAAATGGTAGGTGCAGTATATTTTACCATTTATAATTTTTTTCAACCCATGATAGATTTGCCACAACGCAACCCCATTGTAAGTTGAGGAGAACCTGGTATTATATCTGCCTCCAGTCTGTTCCAGGCACCCACCGCTCACTGTGATCTGCGAAAAATAAAACAAATTAATAAATGGGGAAAAATGAGCAAAAGGATTATCACACTAGATCATGTAGCCAATAAGAGCAGAAACAGGCTATTCAGCCCATCGAGTCTGCCCTATCATTTAATCATGAGATGATCCATTTTCACACTTAGCCCCACTGCCCAACCTTCTTCCCAAAACCTTTGAAACCCTGGCTAATCAAGAACCTATCAATCTCTGCCTTAAATACACCCAATGACCTGGCCTCCACAACTGCCTGTGGCAACAAATTGCACAGATTCGCCACCCTCTGGCTGAAGAAATTGCTCCACATCTTTGTTCTAAGCAGAAGGCCTTCAGTCCTGAAGTGGTGCCTTCTTGTCCTGGATTCTCCCACCATGGGAAACAATCTTTCTAAATCTACTCTGTCCATGCCTTTCAACATTTGAAATTCCCCCTCATGCCCCTAAATTCCAACAAATACAGTTCAAGAGCGGTCAAATGCACCTCATACGATAATCCCTTCATTCCTGGAATCATCCTTGTGAACCTCCTCTGAACTCTCTCCAACATCATTCCATCCTTTCTTAAATGAGGAGCCGAAAACTTTGGCGGTGACCTGTTCATCATTTGAAATTCCCCCTCATGCCCCTAAATTCCAACAAATACAGTTCAAGAGCTGTCAAATGCACCTCATATGATAATCCCTTCATTCCTGGAATCATCCTTGTGAACCTCCTCTGAACTCTATCCAACATCATTCCATCCTTTCTTAAATGAGGAGCCGAAAACTTTGGCGGTGACCTGTTCTGAGCCTTGGGGCCCATCTGTCTTTAAATTATTTCTTAGACTTTTAAGTAAATTAACATCATTGTGTAATACTGCCTCTTCAACTCAAAATCAACTTTAGTTAGAAATAACAATTTTTTATTATCAGGCTGTGGGAGAACCGGATTCCAGGCACTCAGTGACTTTTTGCTTGTCTTTCTCTCATACGGTAAGGAGTTCCGGGCAACACTAATGGTGGCCTTACGGAGGCAGAAAGCAATTTTGTGTAATATTACAAGTCCTGTACTATTACATGACAAAAAAGAAATCTTGATTATCAAAGACAGGGTATTTATGCTTCCAATTTCCGTCAACTCTATCCTGCTGGTTAAAATTTTCTTAAACCACATTCACAGTCATTCATTATTGGCCTCCTCCATTTGTTTAATTCAACTCTATTTAAGAATTGTTCCTATTCCGCTTAATTTAGCAGAAGCCACTAAATCTTTGATACCAATCAGTAATTATCATTCATTCTACCATTTTAAGCAATAAAGATCAGATTATTTAATGCTGCATCTAATAACTGGAACTCTTCATCCTTCATTTTCACCAAAGGATCTCAATGGTCCCAGAGGTGGCCTCTCACATGCCCTTCAAGAGCAATCAGCGACGGTCACCAAATGCTGGCATCGTCCATGATATTCACATCCCATAAATGAACGAATTGATCCTTTGCCTTTAAATGTATGTAAGACATTTTGGGCCATCACGGGTTAGAGTAGTGGTTAGTGTGACACTGTTACAGCGCCAGTAACTGGGGGTTCGAATCCAGCACTGCCTGTAAGAATGGCAGGCTCTGCCATTGTAGGGCATCATTGAATGGCAGGCTCTGCCATTGTAGGGCATCATTGAATGGCAGGCTCTGCCATTGTAGGGCATCATTGAATGGCAGGCTCTGCCATTGTAGGGCATCATTGAATGGCAGGCTCTGCCATTGTAGGGCATCATTGAATGGCAGGCTCTGCCATTGTAGGGCATCATTGAATGGCAGGCTCTGCCATTGCAGGGCATCATTGAATGGCAGGCTCTGCCATTGTAGGGCATCATTGAATGGCAGGCTCTGCCATTGCAGGGCATCATTGAATGGCAAGCTCTGCCATTGCAGGGCATCATTGAATGGCAGGCTCTGCCATTGCAGGGCATCATTGAATGGCAGGCTCTGCCATTGCAGGGCATCATTGAATGGCAGGCTCTGCCATTGCAGGGCATCACTGAATGGCAGGCTCTGCCATTGTAGAGCATCATTGAATTGTTGTCTCTTGTGCTCTTTACTTAACTCTCCGCTCCTAAAACAGTCGCAAG
Organism: Narcine bancroftii; assembly: GCF_036971445.1. Classification (NCBI taxonomy): domain Eukaryota; kingdom Metazoa; phylum Chordata; class Chondrichthyes; order Torpediniformes; family Narcinidae; genus Narcine; species Narcine bancroftii. The sequence continues at coordinate 109,924,726 of NC_091470.1, read as the reverse complement.
ACCACTTTTTCGCCTTGCTCCAGGAAAATTGATGAAAAGTACCTTGCTATTTGTCGTGATCATCTGCTATATCCTCCCAATACACCGTGTTGCTATTTAAGGATCTCATGTCACGTTTGCAGAGGTCCTTGAAGCAAAGCTGGGTCAATGCTCCTCTTGCCTATTGCTAGTTCTCCGTAGAGGATGTCCTTTACCATCTTTCGTGCGACGAACGTGGCCCAACCAACACAGTCTGTGTTGTCTTAAAAGCATGAACACTGTGGGAAGTCCAGTGTGGGAGAGGACCTCAGAATTTGGGACTTTGTCTCTCCAGGTGGTGCCAAGGACATGGCAAAGGCAGAGATATGGAGGGCTATGAAATGGGTGCAGGTCAGCGGGACTGGACAGAAAAATGGTTCGGTATGGACTAGAAGGGCTGAAGGGGCCTGCTTCTGTGCTGTAATGCTCTATGGTTCTAATGAAAAAAAGTAATCCACAGTCATCAAGAATAGTAAAGTGACACACTTCCGCAAATTGACCTGCTGATTTCCCTTTATTACATCCCTGGGATGCCTTGTGTCACAGACAACAGGAAATTAATGGATGCAAAATAAGTTTCCTCGTTAGACAGCAGTAATCCTGAGTACTTAGCAAACAGTTTGTACTGAAATAGCCGTGAAGGCCCAGACAGTAGAATCCCTGAGATTCCTTTAACAATTCCCATTGTTACACATTTTAATTTATGTGACGTCTCCCCAGTGACTGGCTTAGCTTCCATGCCTGTTGCCATGCGATGCTTGTGAGCTCAAACACGAGCTCACCAATGACAGCTAGGTCAGAAAATAGTTGCAACGTGGCCACTTTTGGCTCCAGATGATATTTCTATTGGCCGAAAGCCAAGTTGATTGCTGAATTGGCCACATGTCAGCAGGAGCACGATCTCTTTGGCCAAATACCTTTCCAATTCGGTCTAAGCCATGCACTCTTGGGCTGATCCCTCTACAATTCTCTTTCTTTTCGTGAGATGAGTGCTTTACTGAGAACAGCCAATGAGCTAGAATCCAATTAAAGCAAGTCAAATTCGCAGTGTCGTCAAGGCTGGGACTGAACGAAGAAGTGCCTGACTCTAAGATGATTTACAAGGGTTTAAGCTCTCTCAATGCAATTCCCATTGAGCGCCGACAAATTTAGCACGATGATACACTAAATTGGTAATGTTACTCTTTGATATCACAGGAGATTGATGTGAGAAAAGTCATGCTGATTGATTTTTGAGGACATTGTTTAAAATAGCAGAACACTAATGCACGGAACATTCACAAGCTAATCTTCGTACACATAATTATAAACAACCATTTCCTTGTGTTTTTATACCAATACAAAACCTCTTTTTCTTTTGATTGTGTCATCTGTAGCAATGATAAAATGACAATGATAAAATGACAATGATAAAATGTAAAATGAAACTGGACAAATTTCATCCCCACTACCTCAAGTTGCTTTGATGTGTCAACTTGTACAAGTGGCCTCTGTCCTTTATCTATCTGGCTGCATGACGCATTGCAAGGCACTCAACAGTGAAACAATGCACTTCAAATATGGCACAGTTAGCGCGATGCTGTTACAGTGACAGCAACCCATGTTCGAACCCCAGCGGAGTTTGTACGTTCTCACCGTGACTGCGTGGGTTTCGTCCGGGTGCTTCGGTTTCCTCCCATCCTTCAAAACATACAGGGGTTTTAGGTCAATTGGGTGTAATTGGGCAGAACCAGGCTCGTGGGCTAGGAGGGCCTGTTACTGTGCTGTTTGTCTACATTTAAAATTAAAAATTTTAAAACTACAAAATTGCAGAGAACCATTTTTCAAGGCAAGGTGAGAAGGGAAGGCCTGGACGTGCTGGAAATCAAATGGAACAGCATCAGTAAAGAAGCAGGATGGGTTAGTTGCTCCTTGCCTGCTGTTCCATTCCACGAGATAATGGCTGATCCCTGACCTCAAAACTACTTCTTCCCCCAAACTCCATGCTCCTTGATTCCCAAATGTCCAAACATCTTTCCGTTTCATTCTTGCAAATGGTTGGAGTGTGTGCTAGCTGCAGTACTCCGGCTGAAATGGATGCAACGGGAGTATTTCCCCTTTGTGCGTGGGCATCTCATCCCACACCATGAACTGGGATTAGTGCCACAAGCGGCCCCCAAGAAAATGATGAAGAACGTAAACAACAAGGCTCCAGCAGTAATTCCCACAGCAGCTCATCAGTCAAAATGGACTCCCTTCTTGAAAATGACTTCTCATTCCTACGCCCTGCTTTTGGTCTGTTAGCCAATCCACAATCCCTGCAAGTATATCACGCCAAATCTCATGTGCTCAAATTCTCTTTATAAAATTGTTGTGTTAAACATTATTAAAGACCTTCTGATGTGGACTAATCAATGGAATTAAATAATACACTGTTATTTTTAAAGAAATCTTTGACCAAGAAAGGTAATTTTTCTTTTAAATTTAGACATACAGGATGGTAACAAATCCCTTCCAGTCCACAAGCCTGTACCTCCCAAATACACCAATTAACCTACAAATCCTGTAGATTTTTGGAGGGTGGGAAGAAACGAGAGCACTGGTGGAAATCTACTCTGACACAAACACCCCATAAACAGCGTCAGATTGGAACATGGGTTCCCGGCCCTGTAAAAGCATGGCACAAAACACTACCCTCCTGAATTCAAGATTCAAGATTATTTTATTGTCGGAAAATGTGATATTGCATGCTATATCCTTTAATCTACTGTAAGGCAGACAAAGATTTGCTGTCTGCAGAAATTGCCCAGAAAAGAAGCAAAGGAGAGTCCCCCCCCCGAGTCATTGATTCACCTCCAGTGCTCCCATAGCCTCTGCAGCCACACAGCCTTCAGTCCAAACCATCACCAACCCGAGGTCCAGATCCAAACCTCTGACACAATCAGGAAGCCCTCAGCACCATTTTGCATCTCAGTTCGGATACCTGGTACCCTTTCAGCCAGATTCGAGCAGTCCACAGCCTGGTCCTCAGTCGCCAGCAGCCCTCAGCCTACGTGGATTCCCTGCCTCGAGTCACCAACAGCCCACCCACTGCTGTATGTTCATCAGCCTCAGAGCCCATTGCTGGTCTGCCTCTGTGGTTACTGTCCCGTGGGATAGTCTGCTTCTCCTTCTCAAAAGGTGGGTGATATCCCCCATTTTCTGGTGCCCAGCACCAGTCCTCATAGTAGGTGCTAGTAATATTGGATCCAGCCTGCAGCTCTGGTTAGAAACAGAAGGAAAGTGACTTTCATTAGCTCCTTGCTTCGTGATATGAAAAAGTCCTCCTGCCTATCCTGACAGGTGTTCCACTTTTATTGTATCTGCTTTCATTGTATCAACAGAATTGTAGCTGCCCTATGAAAATACCCAGAGTGAAACATAGATGCAAAATGATGTCATTACTTTGGGCTGATGTGCAGCAAATGAATATCCCCAGCTGGCATCTTATTGTAGGTTCATTGGATGAGATAATAAACAGAAACACAATGTTAAGGCTCACCTTTCTGCAGAAAAAAAATCCCATTGTTTTAACCTCAAAGTTAAAGTTTCCTTGATGAAATACACGTCATCCTCAACTAATGACCTAAGCGAGTTACATCCACCTACACATACACCAAAATTTTTTTAAAACTTTACATATGCCGAGATTCTTCATTAAAGGTGGAAAAATATTTTGAAAATTTGCTTTAATACTTGGTAAAGACATGAAAATCCGACATGACTAATCCAAGTTCTGACCAATGCCTTGATTATGGTTGCAAGTTGAGGACTTACCTGTAGTAATGCGATATTTATAATATAATGAATCATTTAAAGCAGTGGGTTTTTTTTAACTTTTTCTTTCCACTCACATACCATCTTAAGTAATCCCTATGCCATAGGTGCTCTGTGATTTGTAAGGGATTACTTCAGGTGGGATTTGAGTGGAAAGAAAAAGTTTGAAAACCACTGTTTTAATCATACCTAATTGACTCGTTATGTGCATGGTTTCATAACTCCAAAGAAAATGGGCCAATGGCAATTTTTCTCAAGCAAAATATTTCAGTAACAATTGGGTCAAGAACAATGGTTCTCAACCTTTTTTTTCCACTTACATACCACCTTTAGTAATCCCTTACTAATCCTTTCATTCCCCTGTTATATAAAGATCTATCCAACCTTGTCTTAAATATATTTACTGAGGTCACCTCCACTGCATCAATGGGCAGCGAATTCCACAGATTCACCACCCTCTGGGAAAAGGAGTTCCTCCTCATCTCTGTCGTAAATCTACTATCCTGGATCTTGAGGTTATGTTCCCTAGTTCTGGTCTCCCCTACCAATGGAAGCAACTTGCCTATCTCTATCTTATCTTAATTGCAGCCAATATCGCAATCAATTGCCATATTCTGCTAGTATTGTATTCAAGCCAAAGAACCAACACTACTGGAAAATAATTTTTTGTAGGCCAATGCAGGGGTAGTTGTTGGAGGCATATTCTATGGGATTCTGCAAACTGGTGCTGGATGAGTATTTGAAAGATACAAAATTGCAGGCCATAGGGAGATCCTGGGGAAGTGGAATTAGCTGGATTGCTCATCCATTGAGTTAATACACACTCAACAGACCAAATCTAATCCTTCTGTGCCACAATGAATCTCTTTTGAAGGCAGTCTGACACTGCTTCTGTCCGTCAATCTTCACCCCTCCATGGGTCACCAAACCCCCACTGGCATTTGTCCAATTCCTCCCTCCCTGTCCATAGTACACTGGTTATCTCAATCTTGATGAAGGGTTCCAGGCATAACATTGATCATTCCTTTTCTCCCACTGGTGCTGCACAACCTGCTGAGTTCAAGTTCCAATTTATTGCCATGTGATAAAACAGTGTCATATTATACGAAACTGCCTTTTGTCTGCTGCCATCAGCAGAAATTGCCTGAAGTGCCTCTTACAGTCAGAGAAAGAGAAGCAAAAGAGAGACTCATCCAGAGTCACCAAGTGTCCGTGGATTCTCCTCCAGTGCTGCCGCAAGCTCCTCAGCCACACAGAGTCCAGTGTAAACCATCGGGAACCCAAGCTCCAGATCCGAACACGATTAGGAATCCTTCAGTGCTCTCGGCACCCTTTCGCATCCTGGTTCCTCCAGCAGATGCTTTGTTACTGAAGTTAAACTGACTGGTCTAGTTATTAAGTTTATCCTCATACCCTCTTTTGAAGAGGGTGAAACATTTTGCACCCCTGTAGCAAGAGGTACAGTAAAACCCCTGGTATCTGGCACCTACGGGGATTGATAGATAGGAACATAGGAACATAGGAAGTAGGAACAGGAGTAGGCCAAAAATGGCCCATCGAGCCTGCTCCGCCATTCAATACGATCATGGCTGATCTAATTTATGACCTAACTCTACCTACCTGCCTTCTCCCCATATCCCCTAATTCCTCTATCATGTAAAAATTTATCTAACCAAATTTTAAAGATGCAGGATAATTGAATTTTCCGGATGCTTGAGATGGCATGTTGCATGAATGACAAACTAACAGCGAGGGGCTGCCAATTTTAAACTTTCGTATGTTTTACCTGTATATCTTCCAGTTACTTGAGGCTGCCAATTGTTTGAATTTTGGATAATGGGTATTTTACAGTATTTGGTAAAGTTTTAGCAGAGACTGTAATTTCCTCTCTTATTTTGCTCAATAACCAAGTATGTATCCAATCTGGAGCAGGCAGATGATCCACTTTACATGTAGCTGAGCCTTCTGTAGCCTCCATTTTGTCAGTGTTTAATCCATCCAAGATTTAAATTGAATCTTCCTATGTTAAGATTTTCAGCCCCAGCATCTTCTTTGGGGGAAGACTGACACAAAGAACTCATTTTGTCAATCAGTCATGGTTTTTGCTTCCCTGAGTCGATTTCCTTAATTAACTCCAATCAGGGCCAACATTCATCATTGTTTTCCTTGTTGCATGCTTAAAGTGTACGCTAACCAAGAAAACCTGACAATGCTGGGGTCGAGTGTAATACACAACTGTGCTGGAGAAATTCAGCAGGTCACTGCAGCATCCAGAGGAAGTAAAGGGTAACCAACGTTTCAGGCCTGGGGTCTTCGTCAGGTATAAGAAAAAACAGGCAGGTGCCTAAAAATGCAGGAAGAAGGAAGGGGAGGAGGAGATAGCAAGTGGCTTTCAGTAGCGCTCCAAAAGGGTTACTTTTCAAGTTTCAAAGTGAAGACATACAACCATGGGATTCTTTTTCCTGCAGGCCAGCCAGAATTTTTATTTTTGTGAATCAAATTAAAATCTTTATATTTTTATTTACAGGCAGTTATAGAGAACAGCTTTAAATTTGTAGAATAAATCAAATCCTGCAAACCAGACGATCCTGATAAAAATAATTATGGGCTTCGTGTAAAATAAGCAACAATATACACAACCTGTGAATCCACAAAAGGATTTGGCGTTCGAAGAGGATTACAGTTGACATTGTGCCATTGACTGCGAGAGAAATCTTTCTTTTTAAACACAATTACAGATCACAAAGCTAAAATTCATCTCAGATTGTTCTTTCCTGGACAACGAAGATTAATGTGAAGGAGTATGACATGAGGTAATTTGGAATAACTCAGAATCAGAATTTATTGTCACGAAATTCGTTCTTTTGCGGCAGAATTACAGTGCAAATATTGTCAGAAAGTTGCTTTGAAAAATAAATAAATTATTGCAAGAATAAGAGAACGTGAGGTAGTGTCTGTGGTTCATTGTCCATTCAGAAATCTGATGGCGGAGGGGAAGAAGCTGTCATTGTGTCATTGGGTGCTCGACTTCAGGCTCCTCTACCTCCTTTCTGACGGTAGCAGTGAGGATAGAGGTTGCTTTCTTAAGGAACCCGCCTCTTGTAGAGGTCCTTGATGAAGACTGGTGCCCATGATGGCACTGGCTGAGTTAACAACCCTCTGTAGATTTTTTTCTCCTGTCCTGTGCACTGTCACCTCCATACCAGGCCGTCAGAAAGCTCTCCACGGTGCACTTGTAGAAATTTGCAAGAGTCTTTGGTGAGATACCAAATCTTCTCAAGCTCCTCACAAGGTATAGCCACTGGTGAGCCTTTTTTCATGATTGCATCGACCTGAAAGCCCCAGGACAGATCCTCGGAGATGTTGACACCCAGGAACTTGATATCCCTTGATGACCCTTAAAAAGGAAGCAGGACCAAGTTGCCCAATGATATCTCCTTCCGTGGCTTGGTATCTTTTTTGTTTTAATTTGTGAAACACTTAGGGTCAAAATAGCCCTTAATCAAAGTTGTTGAATAAAGTCATGATTCTTTTGTATCTTGGACTAATTTCAAAAGTAAAACCATGTCAAAGAAATTCTGATTGACCTGCTGCGAATGATGACTAGTCGCTGAGATCAAGAGGTTGTGGAGGGGAGGGGGGGTTCGGTTTTTGGGGGGAATGAGGGAAAGGCAATTAGCAATTGGTAGCTGGGATGTTTACACGCATTGGGAAGAGTAATCACTGTGAAACCACTGGACTGTTGTAAAAATCCACATGGTTTGCCAAGGTCCTTCATGGGGGATCTGCTGTCCTTACCCAAGATCATGTGGGATTCTAAATCCACACCAAGATGATTGACACAATCATCTGACCAGCTACATTACAGTCTGGTACGGGGACCTGAGCATAAAGCCAGGTGAAAGGTAGGGGACACAGCCCAGGTCATCACAGATGAAACCCTCCCCACCATCGAGAGCATCTACAGGGAACGCTGCTGACGGAGAGCAGCAGCAATTATCAAGGATCCATGTCACCCAGTTCTCGCTGGTACAGGCGGCACAAGGCTCGCACCCACCAGGTGTGACCCCTCTACCGTCTGACCCCTCAACAACAAACTCAATCAGGGACTCAGTTAAAGACTCTTTTGTACTTTATTGATTTTTTTTCTCTCTCTGTCTTGCACAGTCAGTTTGTTTACATTTCTTTATTTCTTTACATGCGTAGATTGAGCCCAGTGTTTGTTTTGCACAACCAACAAGTGGTAATTCCGCTTATCTGCAGGAAAAAAGAATCTCAGGGCCGTACGTACTCTGACAATTAATCCAAAATCTGAAATGGCACTCAGCAAGCCACAGCTTTAGGGCAAAGTGAGGATGGGCAGTGAAAAGTGCCAAAAATGACTTTAAAAAAAAACTTTCCTGAAACTTAGTCCACAACTTGACCAAGTTTCAAGTCTCTTCCTTGCCAACTCCCCAGATATTCCTTGCTATCCTCCAACCCGTTAAACAACCTGCCCAGATCAACTTTAGGTACACAGAGTACACTGCTTACATAGGCATTCTTAAACTGAAAGATAAGTACAAGTGCTTCACTCGGTCTATTGGGACAGCAAAATAGTTGCTCATAAATATATAAAGCGTTTTTTTTTTTCAAATCAATAGATGGATGACTTTGGAGTCTCTTAATGACAGCACGATAAGCTGCAGTCTTAATGATGGATTAATAGAAATGATATCTCACAATCATCAAGGTTAGAAATTCCCTGCAGTGTAGACCGACTCTGGTAGCGGGCAAAAGAAATATAAATTTAGTTCAAATGATTGATCAGAACACATGTGCAGTGAACCTGAATCACTGAAACACTTGTCATCCTGGCTATAAATAAGATGAGAGGTCATAGAGAAACATGAAGCCAACTTCAGAGAGTGCCACATTCCTGCAGCAGCTGTTTATTACTTTGCTAAGCTTGTGTTGTATTTTTTTAAAGCAATTAAAGATCAGGTTTACTTGGATGTTCGAGAACAAGTAATGTGGTCTCACCTTTCAGAAGATTGATGAGTTGCTTTGTAAAATGACGACGATATAAATGATGGTAAGCAATTTTTGTATTAACCATTTCGGGAAGGTGGTAGAGAATATCTTGTCCTGCAAATAGATCAATGCACAGAATTCAATGTCTTTCCCCTCAGATTTATCTGCCTCCAAAGGATAGGATTTCAATCCAAAAAAAACAGTTATCAATAAGGTGAGAATATTTCGAAAGTAAAAACCAGAAGAAATGCATCTTTTCACAGCATAAACTTAATAACACATCCCGTTTGAAATGGCATCTGCAAGTCGAGTGCCAATGCTTTGTGGAACTCAGCCAGTCTCGCTGCCTCCATCAGAGATAAAGATATATTACCAATGTTTCAGGTCTGAATCCTTTTTCAAGGTATCAGCAAAAAAAGAGGAAGGCATCTGAATGAAGATGGAAGAATGTAGGGGGAAGAGACCAGACCAACAAAAGGTATTAATTGGATATGACAAGAGGAAAGGTGAGAATTGATTTTGGCTCTGTGAAAGGAGACAGAGGGGAAAAATATATCCTTTCCTCCCATCATCGTGATCTACTGGGACCGTTGACTGAAGAGGGTGTGCGAGATCGCCAAGGACCTTCCACCCCACACACAGCATCTTTCAGCTACTCCTGTCAGAAAAGAGATACAGGAGTATCAGAGCCAGCACCACCAGGCTGAGGAACAGCTTCTTCCCCACGGACAGTGAGAACGCTGAACCACCAAAGGAACTGTTTTCACTAAGTATCAAGTCTCTCATATTGACGAAACAATATTTATTTATTTGTATCTATATATTGTAATAAATACATATTCTGCATTTGTATTGTTTGTCCATATGAGTGTTATGTCTGTTTTGCACCGAGGCCCAGAGAACACTGTTGAGTTTTGCCCAAGACTGATGCACAGAAAGTGAAAATTGCACTATCCACCTTCAATAAAACACTTTGTTTAATTTACCAGCCATCCCCCTGTATCTGAGAAAGTGATCATTGTAAATAGAGTCAGAAGTGATGTTGAATTAAACTGAAATTTAAACTCCATAACATGTAAATTCAATAGCACAGGGATGTGAACTGAGAGAGGGGGATCTGTGAGACTTATTACTGCATAATGGAACAAATAAAGCATAATAAGGCATCCAGCCACTGCATTTCCAGCTATGTTACAAGCCAAAAAAAAAAGAGATTGTGCATGAAAACATAAGACAAAATATTGGCTACATCAGAGAAATAGAAATAGATAAATTAAAGATGTTTATGTCTTTTTGCCCAGAAGGTCTTGGGCTATTATTCCATTCCATAGAACCCTCATTTGTGACCCTGGAGAATGCATTTGATCCCCTACAAGCGCATTACAATCTGCTGATAAATGAAACAATTAAAAGTTCCCATTTTTTTTCCATTCCATCAGAAGCAAGGAAAATCTTTTGATACTCTCTCACGCAGTTAAGTCCTTTAGTAGATAATTGCAGATTTGCGGAATTACTCATCAGCAATCCAATTGTTTGTGGAATCTGGGATCCAGCCTGAGGGAACAGCTTCTACACGGACAGACTTAACTCCAGAAAGGCATTTTCAAGTATGTAAAGCTTCAGAGCTACGTACCTGAAGCTAGGCCAGAAATATGGGATGACCGGTAGAGAAAGTACATGCAAGGAAGCTCAAGGATCCACAACACCCACCACACTCTATGTTCTCGCTGAGGTGCCAGTGCCACAAGACTCACCCCCCCCCCCCCCAGGTTCAGGAACAGCTGCTCCCCCCTCCACCATGAGACCCCTCAACGACAAACTCAATTAGGGGCTCATTTAAAGGCTCTGACGTGCACTTTGTTGAGTTTTTTCTCTCTGTATTGCACAGTCAGTTTGCTTATATTTCTTTATTTGTTTACATGTGTACATTGACTACAGTTTTTGCTTTGCACGACCAATAAGTGGTGATTCTGCCTCGTCTGCAGGAAAAAGAATCATACCAAACCTCTCAAATTCCAAGGAAATAGAGGCACTGACGTGCTTTGTTCACGATGTCAATGGTATGTTGTGTCCAGGAGAGATCCTCCGAGATGGTGACTCCCAAGAACGTAAATTTGATCACCCTCTCCACCTCTGATTCCCCCAATAATCATTGGATTGTATACCTCTGACTTTCCTTTCCTGGTCAACAATCAGCTCCTTAGTTTTGATGACATTGAGTGTAAAGTTATTGTTGGTGCACCATTCAGGCAAGTTTTCAATCTCCTTCCTGTAGGCTGACTCATTCCCTTCCTTTTTACAACATTTTCATACAGCATGGAAACAGGCCATTTCAGTCCATGAGCCCACGCCACCCAATTTACACCCAATTAACCTACAACCCCAATACGTTTCGAATGGTGGGAGAAAATCCGAGCCCCCGGGGAAAGCCCACACAGACATGGGGAGAATGTACAAACTCCTTACAAACAGCGCCAGATTCGAACTCCGGTCCTGATTGCTGGCGCTATCATAGTATTATGTGCTCATCTCTACCCCAATCGTGCTTCCCCAAGAAGTATGATGAAAGGGAAAATATCCTGAGACAATTTTTATTTTTGCCATCTCAGTAATTCTCTGTAGACGGCTGATTATTTCCACTTTTGGGGAGGTCATAAGGCTATCAATTGAACAATCAAATGTCATTGCCTCCAGTATGCTGAACTGGACATAGTTCCCTTTCACACAAAGTTCACCCAAGTGGAAACTGCATCGTTTTCATTTATTCACGTAACCTTCTGACGGCCATTGTGCTGCTGTCATATGCAAGTATTTTAAAGGCATTCTGTCTGCTTTCTTTGGTCCAGCACCACAAACATTTATAGAGAAGAGGCAAGCACAAGATCAAACGTGACAAACTGGGATGGCTGCATTGCTGTAGTACAGTACCACTGACAAAGGGTGCTCTCTTCTACATCCTTCATGTGAAACAATGTGTGGCAGCGGATTCAGAGCAAGGACCACCATGCCCTTCCCACTCACCCTCGAACCTCCATGGTGAATCCGCTGAACACTGGAAACAGCTTTGAAAAATCTGGGAGAAAGATTACAGAGCTCTTTAAATCAAGAAAGAAGTATGAGTGCCATAAGACTTGCCCCACCAGGTTCAGGAACAGCTAGTACCCCTCCACCAACTGACTCCTAGGAACATAGGAACATAGGAAGTAGGAACAGGAGTAGGCCAAAAAAGGCCCATAGAGCCTGCTCCGCCATTCAATACAATCATGGCTGATCTAATTTATGACCTAACTCCACCTACCTGCCTTCTCCCCATATCCCCTAATTCCTCTATCATGTAAAAATTTATCTAACCGAATTTTAAATATGTTTAATGAGGCAGCCTCAACCACTTCCCTGGTTAGAGAATTCCAAACATTCACTACTCTCTGGGAAAAACTATTTCTCCTCATCTCTGACTTAAATCTACTCCCCCGAATCTTGAGACTGTGTCCTCTCAATTTAGTTTCCCCGGCCAGCTCAAAAAACCTTCCTACATCTATCCTATCCATCCCCTTTATAATCCTATATGTTTCTATAAGATCTCCTCTCATTCTTCTGAACTCGAACGAATACAATCCTAGATGATTTCATCTTTCATCATAAGTCAACCCCTTCATCCCAGGGATCAACCTAGTCAACCTCCTCTGGACCGTCTCCAAAGCCAGTATATCCTTCCTCAAATATGGAGACCAGAACTGGACACAGTACTCCAGGTGCGGTCTCACCAGTACCTTATACAGTTGCAACATTACCTCCCTACTCCTGAATTCAATTCCTCTAGCGACAAACTATCTGAAACTCATTTAAGAACTCTTATTTGTGCACTTTATTGTATTATTTTTCCTCTCTGTATTGCACAGTTTGTTTAGATTTCTTTATTTTCTTACACATGTACATTGTGTACATTTTTTTCCACTACCAATAAGTGGCAATTCTGCCTCGCCCGCAGGACAAAGAATCTCAGGGTTGCATGTGATCTCATCTATGTACTCTGACAATAACTCCTACATTTGAAAATTTGAGGGTTTTTTTTTCATGTTATTTTACGTTGTTGTGAGGGTTGCTGGAGGAAGGTTTGTTTGACTGACTGGGGTGTTACAAGCAGAGTTGGCAAAACAAATCACACCGATCCTGACTCCGTCCTTGATTAATGTTCAGGATAGTCAGGGAAATGAACCCAGATTAATTTTTCCGCTCTAACCTAGCCTCAGGGATGGAAAAGAATTGTAATGCGCTTGATTGAAGATCAACACAAAACCCACATGTAACGACGGAAACATCTCTGTTCAGTGAGATCTCTGCTCCGCACACTCCTATGTAAAACACTTCAGATCAGCTTGCTTCTGCTGAATTGGTTCAGTGACAACAAAAATGTACAGGCTATGCAGGTTAATTGACGTAATTAAGAGCCTGTAACCATGCTGTAACACAAAATGTTCAAACAATCACAAAAACTATCTTTATGAATGATCTTGTTTCAGCACATTTGAAACAGAAGAGTTTAATATTTAAAATGAATGCTAGCTTACTCATGTATCACACCCCAAACTCAATCATCTCCTGCCAACTACAAATCTGAAGAGGGTGCACAAAATCGTTGAGGACCCCTACCACCCTACACACAGCATCTTTCAGCTACTCCCGTTGGGGGAAGAGATCCAGGAGTATCAGAGCCAGGCTGAGGAACAGCTTCATCCCCACGGACAGTGAGGACGCTGAATGACCAAAGGAACTGCTCACACTGATCCTCCAAAACTTTCATATGCATGAATTAATATTTATTTACTTATTTGTATAGATGAAGTATTGTTCCTACATATGCATTGATTATCTGTACCTGAGTGAATTATGGTTGTGTGTCTGTGTATTTTGCACTGAGAATCGGAGAACACTGTTTCATCAGTTTGTACTTGTGCAATCAGATGACAATAAACTTGAACTTGAAAATATGGCTCATCAAAATCTGTCAAAGATAAACAATAGTACAGTAGAAGTCCTAAAATCTGGACAACTCGGGGATTGGCTTGGTCTGGATTCTCAGATTTTCTGGATATTCTGGCAGTATTTTTAAAATTCAAATTTAAGGAGGAATAGAGATTAACAGATTATTTGCGACAGTTTGTTCATTAGCAATACAGCAGGATTCATTGATCAAAATGAGCAGTTTACACGACAAAAATGCAAGCGTAAATTTTCACTACGAAGCATGCAATGCTTGAAATTATGTTTAAAGATCAACATTGTAAAAAAAATACAGTATACAAATGAATTTCTTTGTGATCTCTCATTGCCGCTGTGTATCTGTTGCATTTACGCATGCCCACACACACTCAAAAGCCCACTAAATTGAAAAAGTTTTAGAGTCTGGATTCACAGGTGGTCCAGATTTCTGGCATCCAGATTTTTGGACTTTTACTGTACTTTGCCTGATCTACTTCATTATAATTTATCAGAGAATATCATACGTGGGGCTATGAGTAATCTCCTGAGTCAAAAGGTTGTGGATTGAAATTCCATCCCAGAGACTTGAGCCTATAACCAAAACAGATATGTAAGAATTGAACACAAGGAGTGAGGCACTATTGGAGAAGATATTAAATTGAGCACACTCCTATCCTTTCAAGATTCAAAGTGGTTTTATTGTCATGTAAAAAAACCAGAAAATGTGATATTTACACAAAATATTGTAAGGCAGACAAAGATTTGCCATCAGGAGAAATTGCCCGGCTCCCCTTACAGTCAGAGAAGGAGAAACAAAAGAGAGTGACCCCCCCCCCCAAGGGTCACTAAATAAACACTGGGGGAGGGGGAGTGGTCACCCCGTTTTCTGGCGTCCTGCACCAGTCCTCTGCTTCCCCAGAGTCTGCAACCCCTTGTGACTGCTGAGATTCATAGGCATCGCCATCCTGGGACCAGACACCCGTGATCGCAGAATTTTGAAATAAACAATCGTCGGCTCCTTTGACAGGCCATTAAAGCTGGTGCAGAGCCGACGGCAGTTGAACTGGGCGGTTGGACCCTGTGAGGAAGCATGGTGTCTCTGCTCTGAAGTGCCACCATTTTTTCAAATGGTTACAAAAGATCCCATGTATCTGAATACAGAACTATACTGAAAATATTTCTTTTTCTTCTTATGTTGAAATCAGCTGGTGTTTTGCTGTCACAATCACAATTGCACTTTAAAACGCTTTGGCTCTTTGGAAAAGGTATATTATCCACCCAAATCTATTTTTTATCCGTACCAGCTGTAATCAAAGATGCTGTAAATTTCCAGCCCTTTGTACAGTTTTGCCTTAATGTTTGGCTCAATTTTATTCCTTGGACACTATTAGGTTGACAGAGGTGGTCTGGCAAATAGAATTTATCACAATTAATAGAAGTCAAATTTAGAAATCCTAATTAATTTAGGTCAATTTTTTTAAAATCAAAGTAAATATTGTGGTTAAAATACTGATTAAATACGGTTCTGCAGAGAAATGGATTTGGGTTCAATCCGCAAGAGTCTTCCTCACCCATCAACGTGATCTCCCGGGATCTGTGGGCCCCTTCAACCCTGCATCTTCCAGCTGCTCCAGTTGGGAGAGAGATCCAGGAGTGTGTTCCACGTGTGGCTGTGGAACAGTTTCTTCCCACAGGCAGTGGGAACGCTGAACCGCTCGCACTCACCATCCGAGACTCTCATATTAATGAAACAATATTTAATTATGTTGATATATGAATACTTGTCCTGCGTGTGTATGGTTTGTCTGGATGTGTGTTACGTCCAGTTGCATGTTTTACATCAAGGGCCGGAGAATGCTGTTTCGACAGGTTGTACTGGTGCAATCAGGTGGGAATAAACTTGACTTGAATTAACATCCAGAAATGAGGATTATAGAACTGGACACATCCCACTATTCCTACAACAGCAGATGGGAAACTTTATCCGCTGATGGAAATATCTAAGTCATTACATAAATATGGAGTAAAAGGTTAGGGCCATGAACATCTATTTCAAAGCTCCTGGGGTTCACGAATGTCCTTTGGGGAAGAAAGTTTCTACTGGTCTCGACTGCTTGTGGGTGTCTCTCTGGGTCAACGGCAACGGGTTTCACTCAGTTCAAGGGCAGTTCGGGATGAAGTATGAACATTGGCTTCGCCGGCGACATCCACATGTCCTGAAAGAAACTAAAATCGGAAGAACCTGCAGGCAGCAACGTGACAACACACGTCCGAAGTATGCACAGCCTGCTTGCTCATCGTCTTGACCTCGCTCCTTTGAGAAGGGCTCTGATGCCAGCTTTGAATTTTTCCCCTCCTAATTTCCAGGAGGGAATCTTTAATGAGGTTATTTTAATCAGCACAGCAGGATCGTTCCTGTCATCGCTTTCACACCTCGTTATGTTAAGCCACAGTCCTGCTGTGACATATCGAAAAAAACACGCGCAGCATATAACTTAACTTTTTGATCTTCCAACGCGCCTGAGCCCACAGCATGCAGTCTTCTTATTCAGCATTCTTGACATACCTTTTATCTTGTTGTCCAATATGTGGTGTTCCAGCACCCCCCGCCCCAGTTTGTCCACGCTGCACTGACTCCAGATTGCATCTGGTAAAGCCCCCTAGCAATTTGTATTTTTTTTAACATATATATGTCGCAGAGCAGAACCCAGTCGCAGCAAGCGAGGCACTTCAGAGCTGCACCGTGAAAATGAGCAGCACCTGAATGGAAAGTTCTTCCCCGCCTTGGGAGCTAGTTAGATGATAATGAGCTGCATTTACAAAGCGCCTTCAAGCATGCCTTGGCACTTCAAAGCCAAGCAAAGGAAAAAGAGGCTGAGACTTTATAGGGTGTTCGGCGAAGTGGCTGAAGGCATGACAGATTTAGGGGTCGATTTAAAAAGCAGAGAGGGGAGTTTCACTGGGCTATCCGAGGGACTTGCTGCTGAGATGCCCGCCAAAAGCTCTGCGGTCCGCGTTTGAACAGAGAGAGAGAGAGAGCGCGGAGGATGCACAGAGAATCATTGCCAGGGTTCATCTGCGGGGTCTTAACACTGGAACGGAAGCGGCCGGCATGTTGGTTCAATTGTAATTAGGTGGAGATCCTAGCTGGTAAACTCGAACTCTGGAGATGCTGGGGTCCAGTCTTGTGCACAAAAGTGCTGGAGAAACTCAGCAGGATCCTGCAGCATCCAGAGAAAGGTCAATGTTCCGGGGCTGAGCCCTTCTTCAGAAGGGATGATAATCAGGTGGGCACTCAGATAAAAAGGGTGGTGGGTGGGGAGCAGACAATACAGGCAGGGGGGGAGGGGAGAAGAGATAGGAGCTTGGAGGTGCTGGGGGGGGAGGGCAGGGCTTGAAAGAGAGAAGGGGCTGGGGAGCTGGAGGGAAAGAGAGAGACCAGGCAGTGGGGGGTCAAGGAAATTGGAGGTCATTATAGATACCATCTGGTAACCCTAACCCTAATGTGCCAAGATGGAATATGAGGTGTTCCTTCTGCAATTGACAATTGCTCTCCAACTTGGCAGGATGTGAGACCATGGACAGTCTAAACATTTTTAGACTGACATCCAAAGGATCGAACTACAGGTGCTCCTCAACTTACGATGGAGATTGGTTTCACCAAGCCCATCGGAAGTCGAAAAAGAGCCCAGAACCTGCCACTTTTGATAATTACATTTTGAATGCCTTTATTCTACATTGAGAAAAAAAATTTATGTACACAGCTGAAAGCAGACTGGGCATGAAGAATGTTTGAAGTACTGAACTAAAATTCATTGCTGGATGCCCAGCATCGCGAGAGTGTAGCGTACCGCATATCGCCAGTGCGGGAACAGATCGGAATTCGAAATTGAAAGTACGGATTCGAACCATTATAATTTCGAAAAACCATGATGTAAGTAGAGGAGCACCTGTATTAATCCAGCAATTATAAGTTGAAGCCCCATCAAAAAAACTGACAAATAGAATTTCAGGCAATTAGATAAGTCTGTTCTTAAAAATTGAGTAAAAACACTCCAAGATGCTGGAGGAGCTCAGCCGATCTTTTCAGTATCTATAGGAGACAAAGATATATTACCGATGATTCGGGCATGAGCCTGTTTCTAGCTCAGACCTGAAATGTCGGCAATATATCTTTGCCTCCTATAGACGCTGAACAGATTGGCTGAGCTCGTCTAGCACTTCGGTGTGTTTTTACTACAATTACACCGTCTGCAGACGTCCGTGCTTTGTTTAAAAATTGAGTGTCTGCAACAGTGAATCAGTAAATAATTCGATGATTGTTTTTGATTCAGCGTTGTGCTGTGCTTATACTACTATTGACTTCAGGAAGGGAAAACCAGAGACGTATGATCCAGTGATCAGAGGTGGAGAGGGTGAGAAAATTTAAGTTCTTGGGAGTCACTATCCTGGAGAATCTTTCCTGGACCCAACACTCTAATGGCATTGTGAAGAAAGCACCTACTTCCTCAGGAGTTTGCAAAGAATCTACTTCCTCGGGAATTTGCAAAGGTTTGGCAGGACGTCGGAAACGCTGGCAAATTTCTACAGATGTGTGGTGGAAAGTGTGCTGACTGGCTGCATCACGGTCTGGTATAGGGATAACAATACCAGGCTGTGATGTAGCCTGAGTGGAAAGCCCTGCAAAAGGTAGTGGACACAGCCCTTGGCCTACAGGCAAAACTCTCTCCACCATTGAGAACATCTATGGGTACTCTGCTGCCAGAGAGCAGCTGCAATCATCAAGGAACATAATCAACCAGCATATGCTCTGTTCTGGCTGCTACCATCAGGAATGAGGTGTAGGTGTCACAAGACTCGCGCCACCAGGTTCAGGAACAGCTACTCCCCCTCCACCATCAGACCCCTCAACAATAAACTCAATATGGGACTCATTTAAGAACTGTACTTTATTGTTTTATTTTCTCTCTGTATTGCACAATCAGTTTGTTTACATGTGTCATGTGTACGTTGTGTACAGTTTTTTTTTGCCCTGCTGATAAGTGGTAATTTTGCGTCGCCTGCAGGAAAAAGAATCTCTGGATTGTATGTGATGTCATGTATGTAGTCTGACAATGAATCTGAAATAAATAAATTAGTGAACCAGCATTGGCTTCCTGGTCACTTTTATGGTCATCTAGATTAATTTTCTCACCTTCATCTTGGTTTTGCAGATGTGGGATTTGGCCTCCATTTGGACAGATACAGATATGGGTTGCGAGCAGTGGTTCTCAATCTTTTTTCCGAACTCACATACCAGCTTCAGATTCAGATTCAGATTTCAGATTTATTGCCAGAGTACATACACGACATCACATACAACCCTGAGATTCTTTCTCCTGCGGGCAAGGCAAAATTATCACTTATTGGTTAAAAAAAACGTGCACAATGTTTACATGTAAACGTGTAGCACATGTACCATAGGTGCTCTGTGGTTAGTATGGGATTACTTCAGGAGGAATGTGAGTGGGAAAAAAAAGGCTGAGAACCACTGGTTTAGAGAGATATGGGCCAAAAGCTGACAGGCGGGACGAGCGGGGGTGGGACATTTTTCTCAGCGTGGGAAAATTAGGCCACGGGCCGTTTCCACACTTTGTAGCACCAGTACTCTGTAAGTGAGAATGACACTCTGCTGGCATCCAGAATGCACAGTACACTGACAAATTGAACATGGATGAAAAGTGTCCTTAAACAGCTTCGTCACAATGAAGCAAAGTGAAGGTCACATCTCAGTATGCATGCAAAGACATAATGACATATATGGAATGCACAAAAGATTGAGCTACTTGTACACTCAATCAGAAGCACATTCCACATTTGACATTTATGAGGTTAAATGTACATTGGAATGGTTCACTTGTTTTGTAATCTCTGTTATGAAGTAAACTTTTTGGGTAAGATATTACTGAATGATCACCCCATGTGGCACTACTTTCTAATGAATGTAGAGAAAATTCCTAATTTCAATATTTCTAACAAAAATTACTGATTAAAAAATACTATTACAGGGAGTCACCCGGATTACTTACAGACAACTCGTACTTACTAACAAATTGCGGCCCCAATTCACGCATGTGTATATTGTTACCTCGCATAATGCCCCTTATGGTACGCAAGACATTAATGGAACGAGAGTAAGCATTTAATCATGATCTTTCTTCATTTTTTACTGTCTAAACTTTTCTTTTTTTTTAACAGTGCGAAGATAAACATCTGACTAACTGACGTTAAATAAGAACCATATGTACCTGTTCCGACTTATCTACAAATTCGACTGAAAGACAGACGTAGGAATCAATCTCGTTTGTAACCCGGGGACTCCCTGAACTATTATTTTTTATGACATAGAAGCAAGCCACTTTGAATAATAAGTCTCTTAGACCATTCACATCAATTCTATTTATTTCCTAATCTCTCTCATACACTCATCAACACTCTTGAATGTGTTGCTTACACAGTGGAAGGTTACAATTGCCAGTTAACTTGACACTACATCTTCATGATGTGGAAGATAACTAAAGTATGCTGAGGAGGCCCACGCAGTCACAGGGGTATGCCACACAGAGGCACGAGGGCAAGAGCAAAGTCTGACCACATGATCTGTGTGGCAGCTGCACTAACTAATTTTATTAAAATTGTGAACACTGGATCCCATTCGATCAAACCTTCCAGACCAGCCCTCCATGTTAAAGTGAAACACGAAGTCTGCAGATGCCGTGTTGCAAGAGAGACACAAAATTGCTGGAGTATCTCAGGGTCTCTATGATGTATAACCATTGTTTCGGGCCCGAGTCCTTCATCAAAGTATGTGCAAAAAGTGGGCAGGCACCTGAAAAGGCTGAGAGAGGAGTAAGAAGGGGCAGGGGATCAGCACAGGCCAACAGGCAAAAGGCCTGTTCAATGGACAGGAGAGGTTAGGTGAGAATTGATCAGGGAGAGGAGTAGCTCCGTGAATGCAAAGTGGGATGAAAGGAAACAGAGGGTTAGGGAACTAAAAGAGTTGGCATGGTGGGCGGGTGGGGGGGGAGGGTGGGTGGCAGAGGGAGCGCTAATAGAAACGTCGATGTAAATGCCATCCAGTTGGGAGGGTGCCCAGATGGAATATGAGGTGTCTTTCTTCCAATTTGCAGGTGGTCTCAGCCTGGCAGTGCATGAGACAATGGGCAGACATGTCGGCATGGGAATGGGGCCGGGAATTGAACTGGACTGCCTCTGGGAGATCCCTGCTATTCCAGTGGACAGAGCAAAGGTGCTCAGCAAAGCGATCTCCCAGTCTGCACCCAATCTCTGATGTAAAAGAAACCATAATGGGAGTACTGAATTCAGTATATGACCCCAGCAGATTCAGGACTGTTTGGGGCCGGGAATGGAGGCGAAGGAGAAGGTTGGGCACAAGTGTGGCACTTCCTGCAGTCACAGGGATAGGTGCCGTGAGTAATTAGTGGAAAGGGAGAGGTGGACAAGGCGTTATAGAGGGAGCGCTACCTTGCCAAAGGCCTTAATAAAGTCCTGTTGGAAACAATTCCAATTTGTTTGCTGGTTAAAATTCCATGAACATGAACATACCTTTCATATGGACCTCAAACATATATTTTAATTCAATTTTTTTTAATACAGCTCAGTTTCTAATTTGGTTACCTGACTATCCTTCCATTAGACCTTCAGAGTGGATTGGACTTGCAAAGTGATGTATTTCTTAATAATTTTTGTTGCATTCTTAAAATATTTTAAACACGGTGTCATGAAGCAATTATACTCACTGGTGATTGTCATAGAATTTTTATACCATAGGGGAGATTTTGCTGCCCATCAAGTCTATGCCAGAAACCTTTGAGGGTTGTGTATCCCAGACAGAACTGTCAAAACTGCTTTGTTCCAAAGATTAAATCACTGTTCACTGACAACAATAAAGGTCTTATTGCACAATAACCTAATGGATTAAAATGTCCCAATTCCTCCCTTGTGTTGACAGTGCCTTTTGTGGAACTGCTCATTGTGATTTGGAAATGTGTGAGAGCAAAATGTGGGGAAAGATGGAGGAAGCAGCTGACCTTCTGAATAATGTTGTGGACCCTAATGTGGGGAAAGATGGAGGAAGTAGCTAACGTCTGAGTAATGTTGTGGACCCTAATGTGGGGAAAGATGGAGGAAGTAGCTGACTTCTGAATAATGTTGTGGACCCTAATGTGGGGAAAGATGGAGGAAGTAGCTGACCTTCTGAATAATGTTGTGGACCCTAATGTGGGGAAAGATGGAGGAAGTAGCTGACTTCTGAATGATGTTGTGGACCCAAATGTGGGGAAAGATGAAGGAAGTAGCTGACTTCTGAATAATGTTGTGGACCCTAATGTGGGGAAAGATGGAGGAAGTAGCTGACTTCTGAATAATGTTGTGGACCCTAATGTGGGGAAAGATGGAGGAAGTAGCTGACCTTCTGAATAATGTTGTGGACCCTAATATGGGGAAAAATGGAGGAAGTAGCTGACCTTCTGAATAATGTTGTGGACCCTAATGTGGGGAAAGATGGAGGAAGTAGCTGACTTCTGAATAATGTTGTGGACACTAATGTGGGGAAAGATGGAGGAAGTAGCTGACCTTCTGAATAATGTTGTGGACCCTAATGTGGGGAAAGATGGAGGAAGTAGCTGACCTTCTGAATAATGTTGTGCATCCTAATGTGGGGAAAGATGGAGGAAGCAGCTGACCTTCTGAATAATGTTGTGGACCCTAATGTGGGGAAAGATGGAGGAAGTAGCTGACTTCTGAATAATGTTGTGGACCCTAATGGGGGGAAAGATGGAGGAAGTAGCTGACTTCTGAATAATGTTGTGGACCCTAATGTGGGGAAAGATGGAGGAAGTAGCTGACCTTCTGAATAATTTTGTGGACCCTAATGTGGGGAAAGATGGAGGAAGTAGCTGACCTTCTGAATAATGTTGTGGACCCTAATGTGGGGAAAGATGGAGGAAGTAGCTGACTTCTGAATAAGGTTGTGGACCCTAATGTGCGGAAAGATGGAGGAAGTAGCTGACCTTCTGAATAATGTTGTGGACCCTAATGTGCGGAAAGATGGAGGAAGTAGCTGACCTTCTGAATAATGTTGTGGACCCTAATGTGGGGAAAGATGGAGGAAGTAGCTGACTTCTGAATAAGGTTGTGGACCCTAATGTGCGGAAAGATGGAGGAAGTAGCTGACCTTCTGAATAATGTTGTGGACCCTAATGTGGGGAAAGATGGAGGAAGTAGCTGACTTCTGAATAATGTTGTGGAGCCTAATGTGGGGAAAGATGGAGGAAGTAACTGACCTTCTGAATAATGTTGTGGACCCTAATGTGGGGAAAGATGGAGGAAGTAGCTGACCTTCTGAATAATGTTGTGGACCCTAATGTGGGGAAAGATGGAGGAAGTAGCTGACTTCTGAATAATGTTGTGGACACTAATGTGGGGAAAGATGGAGGAAGTAGCTGACTTCTGAATAATGTTGTGGACCCTAATGTGGGGAAAAATGGAGGAAGTAGCTGACCTTCTGAATAGTGTTGTGGACCCTAATGTGGGGAAAGATGGAGGAAGTAGCTGACCTTCTGAATAATGTTGTGCACCCTAATGTGTGGAAAGATGGAGGAAGTAGCTGACCTTCTGAATAATGTTGTGGACCCTAATATGGGGAAAGATGGAGGAAGTAGCTGACCTTCTGAATAATGTTGTGCACCCTAATGTGTGGAAAGATGGAGGAAGTAGCTGACCTTCTGAATAATGTTGTGGACCCTAATGTGTGGAAAGATGGAGGAAGTAGCTGACTTCTGAATAATGTTGTGGACCCTAATGTGGGGAAAGAGGTAGGAAGTAGCTGACCTTCTGAATAATGTTGTGGACCCTAATGTGGACAAAGATGGAGGAATTAGCTGACTTCTGAATAATGTTGTGGACCCTAATGTGGGGAAAGATGGAGGAAGCAGCTGACTTCTGAATAATGTTGTGGACCCTAATGTGGGGAAAGATGGAGGAAGTAGCTGACTTCTGAATAATGTTGTGGACCCTAATGTGGGGAAAATTGGAGGACGTAGCTGACCTTCTGAATAATGTTGTGGACCCTAATGTGCGGAAAGATGGAGGAAGTAGCTGACCTTCTGAATAATGTTGTGGACCCTAATGTGGACAAAGATGGAGGAATTAGCTGACTTCTGAATAATGTTGTGGACCCTAATGTGGGGAAAGATGGAGGAAGCAGCTGACTTCTGAATAATGTTGTGGACCCTAATGTGGGGAAAGATGGAGGAAGTAGCTGACTTCTGAATAATGTTGTGGACCCTAATGTGGGGAAAATTGGAGGACGTAGCTGACCTTCTGAATAATGTTGTGGACCCTAATGTGCGGAAAGATGGAGGAAGTAGCTGACCTTCTGAATAATGTTGTGGACCCTAATGTGGGGAAAGATGGAGGAAGTAGCTGACCTTCTGAATAATGTTGTGGACCCTAATGTGGGGAAAGATGGAGGAAGTAGCTGACCTTCTGAATAATGCTGTGCACCCTAATGTGGGGAAAGATGGAGGAAGTAGCTGACTTCTGAATTGTGTTGTGGACCCTAATGTGGGGAAAGATGGAGGAAGTAGCTGACCTTCTGAATAATGTTGTGCACCCTAATGTGGGGAAAGATGGAGGAAGTAGCTGACCTTCTGAATAATGCTGTGGACCCCATTGTGGGGAAAGATGGAGGAAGTAGCTGACTTCTGAATAATGTTGTGGACCCTAATGTGGGGAAAGATGGAGGAAGTAGCTGACTTCTGAATAATGTTGTGGACCCTAATGTGGGGAAAGATGGAGGAAGTAGCTGACTTCTGAATAATGTTGTGGACCCCATTGTGGGGAAAGATGGAGGATGTAGCTGACTTCTGAATAATGTTGTGGACCCTAACGTGGGGAAAGATGGAGGAAGTAGCCGACTTCTGAATAATGTTGTGGACCCTAATGTGGGGAAAGATGGAGGAAGTAGCTGACATCTGAATGATGTTGTGGACACTAATGTGGGGAAAGATGGAGGAAGCAGCTGACTTCTGAATAATGTTGTGGACCCTAATTTGTGAAAAGATGGAGGAAGTAGCTGACTTCTGAATAATGTTGTGCACCCTAATGTGGGGAAAGATGGAGGAAGTAGCTGACTTCTGAATAATGTTGTGGACCCTAATGTGGGGAAAGATGGAGGAAGTAGCTGACCTTCTGAATAATGTTGTGGACCCAAATGTGGGGAAAGATGGAGGAAGTAGCTGACTTCGAAATAATGTTGTGGACCCTAATGTGGGGAAAGATGGAGGAAGTAGCTGACTTCTGAATAATGTTGTGGACCCTAATGTGGGGAAAGATGGAGGAAGTAGCTGACCTTCTGAATAATGTGGTGGACCCTAATGTGGGGAAAGATGGAGGAAGTAGCTGACCTTCTGAATAATGTGGTGGACCCTAATGTGGGGAAAGATGGAGGAAGTAGCTGACCTTCCAAATAATGTTGTGGACCCTAATGTGGGGAAAGATGGAGGAAGTAGCTGACCTTCTGAATAATGTTGTGGACACTAATGTGGGGAAAGATGGAGGAAGTAGCTGACTTCTGAATAGTGTTGTGGACTCTAACGTGGGGAAAGATGGAGGAAGTAGCTGACCTTCTGAATAATGTTGTGGACCCTAATGTGGGAAAGATGGAGGAAGTAGCTGACTTCTGAATAATGTTGTTGACCCTAATGTGGGGAAAGATGGAGGAAGTAGCTGACTTCTGAATAATGTTGAGGACCCTAATGTGGGGAAAGATGGAGGAAGTAGCTGACCTTCGGAATAATGTTGTGGACCCTAATGTGGGGAAAGATGGAGGAAGTAGCTGACTTCTGAATAATGTTGTGGTCCCTAATGTGGGGAAAGATGGAGGAAGTAGCTGACTTCTGAATAATGTTGTGGACCCTAATGTGGGGAAAGATGGAGGAAGTAGCTGACTTCTGAATAATGTTGTGGACCCTAATTTGTGGAAAGATGGAGGAAGTAGCTGACTTCTGAATAATGTTGTGCACCCTAATGTGTGGAAAGATGGAGGAAGTAGCTGACTTCTGAATAATGTTGTGGACCCTAATGTGGGGAAAGATGGAGGAAGTAGCTGACTTCTAAATAATGTTGTGGACCCTAATGTGGGGAAAGATGGAGGAAGTAGCTGACCTTCTGAATAATGTTGTGGACCCTAATGTGGGGAAAGATGGAGGAAGTAGCTGTCTTCTGAATAATGTGGTGGACCCTAATGTGGGGAAAGATGGAGGAAGTAGCTGACCTTCTGAATAATGTGGTGGACCCTAATGTGGGGAAAGATGGAGGAAGTAGCTGACCTTCCGAATAATGTTGTGGACCCTAATGTGGGGAAAGATGGAGGAAGTAACTGACCTTCTGAATCATGTTGTGGATCCTAATGTGGGGAAAGATGGAGGAAGTAGCTGACTTCTGAATAATGTTATGGTCTCTAATGTGGGGAAAGATGGAGGAAGTAGCTGACTTCTGAATAATGTGGTGGACCCTAATGTGAAAGATGGAGGAAGTGGATGACTTCTGAATAATGTTGTGGACCCTAATGTGGGGAAAGATGGAGGAAGTAACTGTCCTTCTGAACAATGTTGTGGACCCTAATGTGGGGAAAGATGGAGGATGTAGCTGACCTTCTGAATAATGTTGTGGACCCTAATGTGGGGAAAGATGGAGGAAGTAGCTGACCTTCTGAATAATGTTGTGCACCCTAATGTGTGGAAAGATGGAGGAAGTAGCTGACCTTCTGAATAATGTTGTGGACCCTAATGTGGGGAAAGATGGAGGATGTAGCTGACTTCTGAATAATGTTGTGGTCCCTAAAGTGGGGAAAGATGGAGGAAGTAGCTGACCTTCTGAATAATGTTGTGGACCCTAATGTGGGGAAAGATGGAGGAAGCAGCTGACTTCTGAATAATGTTGTGGACACTAATGTGGGGAAAGATGGAGGAAGCAGCTGACTTCTGAATAATGTTGTGGACCCTAATGTGGGGAAAGATGGAGGAAGTAGCTGACTTCTGAATAATGTTGTGGACCCTAATGTGGGGAAAATTGGAGGAAGTAGCTGACCTTCTGAATAATGTTGTGGACACTAATGTGGGGAAAGATGGAGGTAGTAGCTGACCTTCTGAATAATGTTGTGGACCCTAATGTGGGGAAAGATGGAGGAAGTAGCTGACCTTCTGAATAATGTTGTGGACCCTAATGTGGGGAAAGATGGAGGAAGTAGCTGTCTTCTGAATAGTGTTGTGGACCCTAATGTGGGGAAAGATGGAGGAAGTAGCTGACCTTCTGAATAATGTTGTGGACCCTAAGGTGGGGAAAGATGGAGGAAGTAGCTGACCTTCTGAATAATGTTGTGGACCCTAATGTGGGGAAAAATGGAGGAGGTAGCTGACTTCTGAATAATGTTGTGGACCCTAATGTTGGGAAAGATGGAGGAAGTAGCTGACCTTCTGAATAATGTTGTGGACCCTAATGTGGGGAACGATGGAGGCTGTAGCTGACTTCTGAATAATGTTGTGGTCCCTAAAGTGGGGAAAGATGGAGGAAGTAGCTGACTTCTGAATAATGTTGTGGACCCTAATGTGGGGAAAGATGGAGGAAGCAGCTGACTTCTGAATAATGTTGTGGACACTAATGTGGGGAAAGATGGAGGAAGCAGCTGACTTCTGAATAATGTTGTGGACCCTAATGTGGGGAAAGATGGAGGAAGTAGCTGACTTCTGAATAATGTTGTGGACCCTAATGTGGGGAAAATTGGAGGAAGTAGCTGACCTTCTAAATAATGTTGTGGACCCTAATGTGCGGAAAGATGGAGGAAGTAGCTGACCTTCTGAATAATGTTGTGGACACTAATGTGGGGAAAGATGGAGGTAGTAGCTGACCTTCTGAATAATGTTGTGGACCCTAATGTGGAGAAAGATGGAGGAAGTAGCTGACCTTCTGAATAATGTTGTGGACCCTAATGTGGGGAAAGATGGAGGAAGTAGCTGTCTTCTGAATAGTGTTGTGGACCCTAATGTGGGGAAAGATGGAGGAAGTAGCTGACCTTCTGAATAATGTTGTGGACCCTAAGGTGGGGAAAGATGGAGGAAGTAGCTGACCTTCTGAATAATGTTGTGGACCCTAATGTGGGGAAAAATGGAGGAGGTAGCTGACTTCTGAATAATGTTGTGGACCCTAATGTGGGGAAAGATGGAGGAAGTAGCTGACTTCTGAATAATGTTGTGGACCCTAATGTGGGGAACGATGGAGGAAGTAGCTGACCTTCTGAATAATGTTGTGGACCCTAATGTGGGGAAAGATGGAGGAAGTAGCTGACTTCTGAATAATGTTGTAGACCCTAATTTGTGGAAAGATGGAGGAAGTAGCTGACTTCTGAATAATGTTGTGGACCCTAATGTGGGGAAAGATGGAGGAAGTAGCTGACCTGAATAATGTTGTGGACCCTAATGTGGGGAAAGATGGATGAAGTAGCTGACCTTCTGAATAATGTTGTGGACCCTAATGTGGGGAAAGATGGAGGAAGTAGCTGACTTCTGAATAATGTTGTGGACGCTAATGTGGGGAAAGATGGAGGAAGTAGCTGACCTTCTG
This sequence comes from Narcine bancroftii, assembly GCF_036971445.1. Classification (NCBI taxonomy): domain Eukaryota; kingdom Metazoa; phylum Chordata; class Chondrichthyes; order Torpediniformes; family Narcinidae; genus Narcine; species Narcine bancroftii. The sequence goes on along the minus strand of NC_091470.1, from coordinate 109,896,238 downwards.
AATAATGTTGTGGACCCTAATGTGGGGAAAGATGGAGGAAGTAGCTGACCTTCCGAATAATGTTGTGGACCCTAATGTGGGGAAAGATGGAGGAAGTAGCTGACTTCTGAATAATGTTGTGGACCCTAATGTGGGGAAAGAGGGATGAAGTAGCTGACCTTCTGAATAATGTTGTGGACCCTGATGTGGAGAAAGATGGAGGAATTAGCTGACTTCTGAATAATGTTGTGGACCCTAATGTGGGGAAAGATGGAGGAAGCAGCTGACTTCTGAATAATGTTGTGGACACTAATGTGGGGAAAATTGGAGGACGTAGCTGACCTCTGAATAATGTGGTGGACCCTAATGTGGGGAAAGATGGAGGAAGTAGCTGAATTCTGAATAATGTTGTGGACCCTTATGTGGGGAAAGATAGAGGAAGTAACTGACCTTCTGAACAATGTTGTGGACCCTAATGTGGGGAAAGATGGAGGAAGTAGCTGACCTTCTGAATAATGTTGTGCACCCTAATGTGGGGAAAGATGGAGGAAGTAGCTGACCTTCTGAATAATGTTGTGCACCCTAATGTGTGGAAAGATGGAGGAAGTAGCTGACCTTCTGAATAATGTTGTGGACCCTAATGTGGGGAAAGATGGAGGAAGTAGCTGACTTCTGAATAATGTTGTGGACCCTAATGTGGGGAAAGAGGGAGGAAGTAGCTGACTTCTGAATAATGTTGTGGACCCTAATGTGGGGAAAGATGGAGGAAGTAGCTGACCTTCTGAATAATGTTGTGGACCCTAATGTGGGGAAAGATGGAGGAAGTAGCTGACCTTCGGAATAATGTTGTGCACCCTAATGTGTGGAAAGATGGAGGAAGTAGCTGACCTTCTGAATAATGTTGTGCACCCTAATGTGGGGAAAGATGGAGGAAGTAGCTGACTTCTTAATAATGTTGTGGACCCTAATGTGGGGAAAGAGGGAGGAAGTAGCTGACCTTCTGAATAATGTTGTGGACCCTGATGTGGAGAAAGATGGAGGAAGTAGCTGACCTTCGGAATAATGTTGTGCACCCTAATGTGTGGAAAGATGGAGGAAGTAGCTGACCTTCTGAATAATGTTGTGCACCCTAATGTGGGGAAAGATGGAGGAAGTAGCTGACTTCTGAATAATGTTGTGGACCCTAATGTGGGGAAAGAGGGAGGAAGTAGCTGACCTTCTGAATAATGTTGTGGACCCTAATGTGGGGAAAGATGGAGGAAGTAGCTGACTTCTGAATAATGTTGTGGACACTAATGTGGGGAAAGATGGAGGAAGTAGCTGACCTTCTGAATAATGTTGTGGACCCTAATGTGGGGAAAGATGGAGGAAGTAGCTGACCTTCTGAATAATGTTGTGCATCCTAATGTGGGGAAAGATGGAGGAAGCAGCTGACCTTCTGAATAATGTTGTGGACCCTAATGTGGGGAAAGATGGAGGAAGTAGCTGACTTCTGAATAATGTTGTGGACCCTAATGGGGGGAAAGATGGAGGAAGTAGCTGACTTCTGAATAATGTTGTGGACCCTAATGTGGGGAAAGATGGAGGAAGTAGCTGACCTTCTGAATAATTTTGTGGACCCTAATGTGGGGAAAGATGGAGGAAGTAGCTGACCTTCTGAATAATGTTGTGGACCCTAATGTGGGGAAAGATGGAGGAAGTAGCTGACTTCTGAATAAGGTTGTGGACCCTAATGTGCGGAAAGATGGAGGAAGTAGCTGACCTTCTGAATAATGTTGTGGACCCTAATGTGCGGAAAGATGGAGGAAGTAGCTGACCTTCTGAATAATGTTGTGGACCCTAATGTGGGGAAAGATGGAGGAAGTAGCTGACTTCTGAATAAGGTTGTGGACCCTAATGTGCGGAAAGATGGAGGAAGTAGCTGACCTTCTGAATAATGTTGTGGACCCTAATGTGGGGAAAGATGGAGGAAGTAGCTGACTTCTGAATAATGTTGTGGAGCCTAATGTGGGGAAAGATGGAGGAAGTAACTGACCTTCTGAATAATGTTGTGGACCCTAATGTGGGGAAAGATGGAGGAAGTAGCTGACCTTCTGAATAATGTTGTGGACCCTAATGTGGGGAAAGATGGAGGAAGTAGCTGACTTCTGAATAATGTTGTGGACACTAATGTGGGGAAAGATGGAGGAAGTAGCTGACTTCTGAATAATGTTGTGGACCCTAATGTGGGGAAAAATGGAGGAAGTAGCTGACCTTCTGAATAGTGTTGTGGACCCTAATGTGGGGAAAGATGGAGGAAGTAGCTGACCTTCTGAATAATGTTGTGCACCCTAATGTGTGGAAAGATGGAGGAAGTAGCTGACCTTCTGAATAATGTTGTGGACCCTAATATGGGGAAAGATGGAGGAAGTAGCTGACCTTCTGAATAATGTTGTGCACCCTAATGTGTGGAAAGATGGAGGAAGTAGCTGACCTTCTGAATAATGTTGTGGACCCTAATGTGTGGAAAGATGGAGGAAGTAGCTGACTTCTGAATAATGTTGTGGACCCTAATGTGGGGAAAGAGGTAGGAAGTAGCTGACCTTCTGAATAATGTTGTGGACCCTAATGTGGACAAAGATGGAGGAATTAGCTGACTTCTGAATAATGTTGTGGACCCTAATGTGGGGAAAGATGGAGGAAGCAGCTGACTTCTGAATAATGTTGTGGACCCTAATGTGGGGAAAGATGGAGGAAGTAGCTGACTTCTGAATAATGTTGTGGACCCTAATGTGGGGAAAATTGGAGGACGTAGCTGACCTTCTGAATAATGTTGTGGACCCTAATGTGCGGAAAGATGGAGGAAGTAGCTGACCTTCTGAATAATGTTGTGGACCCTAATGTGGACAAAGATGGAGGAATTAGCTGACTTCTGAATAATGTTGTGGACCCTAATGTGGGGAAAGATGGAGGAAGCAGCTGACTTCTGAATAATGTTGTGGACCCTAATGTGGGGAAAGATGGAGGAAGTAGCTGACTTCTGAATAATGTTGTGGACCCTAATGTGGGGAAAATTGGAGGACGTAGCTGACCTTCTGAATAATGTTGTGGACCCTAATGTGCGGAAAGATGGAGGAAGTAGCTGACCTTCTGAATAATGTTGTGGACCCTAATGTGGGGAAAGATGGAGGAACTAGCTGACCTTCTGAATAATGTTGTGGACCCTAATGTGGGGAAAGATGGAGGAAGTAGCTGACCTTCTGAATAATGCTGTGCACCCTAATGTGGGGAAAGATGGAGGAAGTAGCTGACTTCTGAATTGTGTTGTGGACCCTAATGTGGGGAAAGATGGAGGAAGTAGCTGACCTTCTGAATAATGTTGTGCACCCTAATGTGGGGAAAGATGGAGGAAGTAGCTGACCTTCTGAATAATGCTGTGGACCCCATTGTGGGGAAAGATGGAGGAAGTAGCTGACTTCTGAATAATGTTGTGGACCCTAATGTGGGGAAAGATGGAGGAAGTAGCTGACTTCTGAATAATGTTGTGGACCCTAATGTGGGGAAAGATGGAGGAAGTAGCTGACTTCTGAATAATGTTGTGGACCCCATTGTGGGGAAAGATGGAGGATGTAGCTGACTTCTGAATAATGTTGTGGACCCTAACGTGGGGAAAGATGGAGGAAGTAGCCGACTTCTGAATAATGTTGTGGACCCTAATGTGGGGAAAGATGGAGGAAGTAGCTGACATCTGAATGATGTTGTGGACACTAATGTGGGGAAAGATGGAGGAAGCAGCTGACTTCTGAATAATGTTGTGGACCCTAATTTGTGAAAAGATGGAGGAAGTAGCTGACTTCTGAATAATGTTGTGCACCCTAATGTGGGGAAAGATGGAGGAAGTAGCTGACTTCTGAATAATGTTGTGGACCCTAATGTGGGGAAAGATGGAGGAAGTAGCTGACCTTCTGAATAATGTTGTGGACCCAAATGTGGGGAAAGATGGAGGAAGTAGCTGACTTCGAAATAATGTTGTGGACCCTAATGTGGGGAAAGATGGAGGAAGTAGCTGACTTCTGAATAATGTTGTGGACCCTAATGTGGGGAAAGATGGAGGAAGTAGCTGACCTTCTGAATAATGTGGTGGACCCTAATGTGGGGAAAGATGGAGGAAGTAGCTGACCTTCTGAATAATGTGGTGGACCCTAATGTGGGGAAAGATGGAGGAAGTAGCTGACCTTCCAAATAATGTTGTGGACCCTAATGTGGGGAAAGATGGAGGAAGTAGCTGACCTTCTGAATAATGTTGTGGACACTAATGTGGGGAAAGATGGAGGAAGTAGCTGACTTCTGAATAGTGTTGTGGACTCTAACGTGGGGAAAGATGGAGGAAGTAGCTGACCTTCTGAATAATGTTGTGGACCCTAATGTGGGAAAGATGGAGGAAGTAGCTGACTTCTGAATAATGTTGTTGACCCTAATGTGGGGAAAGATGGAGGAAGTAGCTGACTTCTGAATAATGTTGAGGACCCTAATGTGGGGAAAGATGGAGGAAGTAGCTGACCTTCGGAATAATGTTGTGGACCCTAATGTGGGGAAAGATGGAGGAAGTAGCTGACTTCTGAATAATGTTGTGGTCCCTAATGTGGGGAAAGATGGAGGAAGTAGCTGACTTCTGAATAATGTTGTGGACCCTAATGTGGGGAAAGATGGAGGAAGTAGCTGACTTCTGAATAATGTTGTGGACCCTAATTTGTGGAAAGATGGAGGAAGTAGCTGACTTCTGAATAATGTTGTGCACCCTAATGTGTGGAAAGATGGAGGAAGTAGCTGACTTCTGAATAATGTTGTGGACCCTAATGTGGGGAAAGATGGAGGAAGTAGCTGACTTCTAAATAATGTTGTGGACCCTAATGTGGGGAAAGATGGAGGAAGTAGCTGACCTTCTGAATAATGTTGTGGACCCTAATGTGGGGAAAGATGGAGGAAGTAGCTGTCTTCTGAATAATGTGGTGGACCCTAATGTGGGGAAAGATGGAGGAAGTAGCTGACCTTCTGAATAATGTGGTGGACCCTAATGTGGGGAAAGATGGAGGAAGTAGCTGACCTTCCGAATAATGTTGTGGACCCTAATGTGGGGAAAGATGGAGGAAGTAACTGACCTTCTGAATCATGTTGTGGATCCTAATGTGGGGAAAGATGGAGGAAGTAGCTGACTTCTGAATAATGTTATGGTCTCTAATGTGGGGAAAGATGGAGGAAGTAGCTGACTTCTGAATAATGTGGTGGACCCTAATGTGAAAGATGGAGGAAGTGGATGACTTCTGAATAATGTTGTGGACCCTAATGTGGGGAAAGATGGAGGAAGTAACTGTCCTTCTGAACAATGTTGTGGACCCTAATGTGGGGAAAGATGGAGGATGTAGCTGACCTTCTGAATAATGTTGTGGACCCTAATGTGGGGAAAGATGGAGGAAGTAGCTGACCTTCTGAATAATGTTGTGCACCCTAATGTGTGGAAAGATGGAGGAAGTAGCTGACCTTCTGAATAATGTTGTGGACCCTAATGTGGGGAAAGATGGAGGATGTAGCTGACTTCTGAATAATGTTGTGGTCCCTAAAGTGGGGAAAGATGGAGGAAGTAGCTGACCTTCTGAATAATGTTGTGGACCCTAATGTGGGGAAAGATGGAGGAAGCAGCTGACTTCTGAATAATGTTGTGGACACTAATGTGGGGAAAGATGGAGGAAGCAGCTGACTTCTGAATAATGTTGTGGACCCTAATGTGGGGAAAGATGGAGGAAGTAGCTGACTTCTGAATAATGTTGTGGACCCTAATGTGGGGAAAATTGGAGGAAGTAGCTGACCTTCTGAATAATGTTGTGGACACTAATGTGGGGAAAGATGGAGGTAGTAGCTGACCTTCTGAATAATGTTGTGGACCCTAATGTGGGGAAAGATGGAGGAAGTAGCTGACCTTCTGAATAATGTTGTGGACCCTAATGTGGGGAAAGATGGAGGAAGTAGCTGTCTTCTGAATAGTGTTGTGGACCCTAATGTGGGGAAAGATGGAGGAAGTAGCTGACCTTCTGAATAATGTTGTGGACCCTAAGGTGGGGAAAGATGGAGGAAGTAGCTGACCTTCTGAATAATGTTGTGGACCCTAATGTGGGGAAAAATGGAGGAGGTAGCTGACTTCTGAATAATGTTGTGGACCCTAATGTTGGGAAAGATGGAGGAAGTAGCTGACCTTCTGAATAATGTTGTGGACCCTAATGTGGGGAACGATGGAGGCTGTAGCTGACTTCTGAATAATGTTGTGGTCCCTAAAGTGGGGAAAGATGGAGGAAGTAGCTGACTTCTGAATAATGTTGTGGACCCTAATGTGGGGAAAGATGGAGGAAGCAGCTGACTTCTGAATAATGTTGTGGACACTAATGTGGGGAAAGATGGAGGAAGCAGCTGACTTCTGAATAATGTTGTGGACCCTAATGTGGGGAAAGATGGAGGAAGTAGCTGACTTCTGAATAATGTTGTGGACCCTAATGTGGGGAAAATTGGAGGAAGTAGCTGACCTTCTAAATAATGTTGTGGACCCTAATGTGCGGAAAGATGGAGGAAGTAGCTGACCTTCTGAATAATGTTGTGGACACTAATGTGGGGAAAGATGGAGGTAGTAGCTGACCTTCTGAATAATGTTGTGGACCCTAATGTGGAGAAAGATGGAGGAAGTAGCTGACCTTCTGAATAATGTTGTGGACCCTAATGTGGGGAAAGATGGAGGAAGTAGCTGTCTTCTGAATAGTGTTGTGGACCCTAATGTGGGGAAAGATGGAGGAAGTAGCTGACCTTCTGAATAATGTTGTGGACCCTAAGGTGGGGAAAGATGGAGGAAGTAGCTGACCTTCTGAATAATGTTGTGGACCCTAATGTGGGGAAAAATGGAGGAGGTAGCTGACTTCTGAATAATGTTGTGGACCCTAATGTGGGGAAAGATGGAGGAAGTAGCTGACTTCTGAATAATGTTGTGGACCCTAATGTGGGGAACGATGGAGGAAGTAGCTGACCTTCTGAATAATGTTGTGGACCCTAATGTGGGGAAAGATGGAGGAAGTAGCTGACTTCTGAATAATGTTGTGGACCCTAATTTGTGGAAAGATGGAGGAAGTAGCTGACTTCTGAATAATGTTGTGGACCCTAATGTGGGGAAAGATGGAGGAAGTAGCTGACCTGAATAATGTTGTGGACCCTAATGTGGGGAAAGATGGATGAAGTAGCTGACCTTCTGAATAATGTTGTGGACCCTAATGTGGGGAAAGATGGAGGAAGTAGCTGACTTCTGAATAATGTTGTGGACGCTAATGTGGGGAAAGATGGAGGAAGTAGCTGACCTTCTGAATAATGTTGTGGACCCTAATGTGGGGAAAGATGGAGGAAGTAGCTGACCTTCCGAATAATGTTGTGGACCCTAATGTGGGGAAAGATGGAGGAAGTAGCTGACTTCTGAATAATGTTGTGGACCCTAATGTGGGGAAAGAGGGATGAAGTAGCTGACCTTCTGAATAATGTTGTGGACCCTGATGTGGAGAAAGATGGAGGAATTAGCTGACTTCTGAATAATGTTGTGGACCCTAATGTGGGGAAAGATGGAGGAAGCAGCTGACTTCTGAATAATGTTGTGGACACTAATGTGGGGAAAATTGGAGGACGTAGCTGACCTCTGAATAATGTGGTGGACCCTAATGTGGGGAAAGATGGAGGAAGTAGCTGAATTCTGAATAATGTTGTGGACCCTTATGTGGGGAAAGATAGAGGAAGTAACTGACCTTCTGAACAATGTTGTGGACCCTAATGTGGGGAAAGATGGAGGAAGTAGCTGACCTTCTGAATAATGTTGTGCACCCTAATGTGGGGAAAGATGGAGGAAGTAGCTGACCTTCTGAATAATGTTGTGCACCCTAATGTGTGGAAAGATGGAGGAAGTAGCTGACCTTCTGAATAATGTTGTGGACCCTAATGTGGGGAAAGATGGAGGAAGTAGCTGACTTCTGAATAATGTTGTGGACCCTAATGTGGGGAAAGAGGGAGGAAGTAGCTGACTTCTGAATAATGTTGTGGACCCTAATGTGGGGAAAGATGGAGGAAGTAGCTGACCTTCTGAATAATGTTGTGGACCCTAATGTGGGGAAAGATGGAGGAAGTAGCTGACCTTCGGAATAATGTTGTGCACCCTAATGTGTGGAAAGATGGAGGAAGTAGCTGACCTTCTGAATAATGTTGTGCACCCTAATGTGGGGAAAGATGGAGGAAGTAGCTGACTTCTGAATAATGTTGTGGACCCTAATGTGGGGAAAGAGGGAGGAAGTAGCTGACCTTCTGAATAATGTTGTGGACCCTGATGTGGAGAAAGATGGAGGAATTAGCTGACTTCTGAATAATGTTGTGGACCCTAATGTGGGGAAAGATGGAGGAAGCAGCTGACTTCTGAATAATGTTGTGGACACTAATGTGGGGAAAATTGGAGGACGTAGCTGACCTTCTGAATAATGTTGTGGACCCTAATGTGCGGAAAGATGGAGGAAGTAGCTGACCTTCTGAATAATGTTGTGGACCCTAATGTGGGGAAAGATGGAGGAAGTAGTTGACCTTCTGAATAATGTTGTGGACCCTAATTGGGGAAAGAGGGAGGAAGTAGCTGACCTTCTGAATAATGTTGTGGACCCTGATGTGGAGAATGATGGAGGAATTAGCTGACTTCTGAATAATGTTGTGGACCCTAATGTGGGGAAAGATGGAGGAAGCAGCTGACTTCTGAATAATGTTGTGGACACTAATGTGGGGAAAATTGGAGGACGTAGCTGACCTTCTGAATAATGTTGTGGACCCTAATGTGCGGAAAGATGGAGGAAGTAGCTGACCTTCTGAATAATGTTGTGGACCCTAATGTGGGGAAAGATGGAGGAAGTAGTTGACCTTCTGAATAATGTTGTGGACCCTAATTTGTGAAAAGATGGAGGAAGTAGCTGACTTCTGAATAATGTTGTGCACCCTAATGTGGGGAAAGATGGAGGAAGTAGCTGACTTCTGAATAATGTTGTGGACCCTAATGTGGGGAAAGATGGAGGAAGTAGCTGACCTTCTGAATAATGTTGTGGACCCTAATGTGGGGAAAGATGGAGGAAGTAGCTGACTTCGAAATAATGTTGTGGACCCTAATGTGGGGAAAGATGGAGGAAGTAGCTGACTTCTGAATAATGTTGTGGACCCTAATGTGGGGAAAGATGGAGGAAGTAGCTGACCTTCTGAATAATGTGGTGGACCCTAATGTGGGGAAAGATGGAGGAAGTAGCTGACCTTCTGAATAATGTGGTGGACCCTAATGTGGGGAAAGATGGAGGAAGTAGCTGACCTTCCAAATAATGTTGTGGACCCTAATGTGGGGAAAGATGGAGGAAGTAGCTGACCTTCTGAATAATGTTGTGGACACCTATGTGGGGAAAGATGGAGGAAGTAGCTGACTTCTGAATAGTGTTGTGGACTCTAACGTGGGGAAAGATGGAGGAAGTAGCTGACCTTCTGAATAATGTTGTGGACCCTAATGTGGGAAAGATGGAGGAAGTAGCTGACTTCTGAATAATGTTGTTGACCCTAATGTGGGGAAAGATGGAGGAAGTAGCTGACTTCTGAATAATGTTGAGGACCCTAATGTGGGGAAAGATGGAGGAAGTAGCTGACCTTCGGAATAATGTTGTGGACCCTAATGTGGGGAAAGATGGAGGAAGTAGCTGACTTCTGAATAATGTTGTGGTCCCTAATGTGGGGAAAGATGGAGGAAGTAGCTGACTTCTGAATAATGTTGTGGACCCTAATGTGGGGAAAGATGGAGGAAGTAGCTGACTTCTGAATAATGTTGTGGACCCTAATTTGTGGAAAGATGGAGGAAGTAGCTGACTTCTGAATAATGTTGTGCACCCTAATGTGTGGAAAGATGGAGGAAGTAGCTGACTTCTGAATAATGTTGTGGACCCTAATGTGGGGAAAGATGGAGGAAGTAGCTGACTTCTAAATAATGTTGTGGACCCTAATGTGGGGAAAGATGGAGGAAGTAGCTGACCTTCTGAATAATGTTGTGGACCCTAATGTGGGGAAAGATGGAGGAAGTAGCTGTCTTCTGAATAATGTGGTGGACCCTAAAGTGGGGAAAGATGGAGGAAGTAGCTGACCTTCTGAATAATGTGGTGGACCCTAATGTGGGGAAAGATGGAGGAAGTAGCTGACGTTTTGAATAATGTTGTGGACCCTAATGTGGGGAAAGATGGAGGAAGTAACTGACCTTCTGAATCATGTTGTGGATCCTAATGTGGGGAAAGATGGAGGAAGTAGCTGACCTTCTGAATAATGTTATGGTCTCTAATGTGGGGAAAGATGGAGGAAGTAGCTGACTTCTGAATAATGTGGTGGACCCTAATGTGAAAGATGGAGGAAGTAGCTGACTTCTGAATAATGTTGTGGACCCTAATGTGGGGAAAGATGGAGGAAGTAACTGTCCTTCTGAACAATGTTGTGGACCCTAATGTGGGGAAAGATGGAGGATGTAGCTGACCTTCTGAATAATGTTGTGGACCCTAATGTGGGGAAAGATGGAGGAAGTAGCTGACCTTCTGAATAATGTTGTGCACCCTAATGTGTGGAAAGATGGAGGAAGTAGCTGACCTTCTGAATAATGTTGTGGACCCTAATGTGGGGAAAGATGGAGGATGTAGCTGACTTCTGAATAATGTTGTGGTCCCTAAAGTGGGGAAAGATGGAGGAAGTAGCTGACCTTCTGAATAATGTTGTGGACCCTAATGTGGGGAAAGATGGAGGAAGCAGCTGACTTCTGAATAATGTTGTGGACACTAATGTGGGGAAAGATGGAGGAAGCAGCTGACTTCTGAATAATGTTGTGGACCCTAATGTGGGGAAAGATGGAGGAAGTAGCTGACTTCTGAATAATGTTGTGGACCCTAATGTGGGGAAAATTGGAGGAAGTAGCTGACCTTCTGAATAATGTTGTGGACACTAATGTGGGGAAAGATGGAGGTAGTAGCTGACCTTCTGAATAATGTTGTGGACCCTAATGTGGGGAAAGATGGAGGAAGTAGCTGACCTTCTGAATAATGTTGTGGACCCTAATGTGGGGAAAGATGGAGGAAGTAGCTGTCTTCTGAATAGTGTTGTGGACCCTAATGTGGGGAAAGATGGAGGAAGTAGCTGACCTTCTGAATAATGTTGTGGACCCTAAGGTGGGGAAAGATGGAGGAAGTAGCTGACCTTCTGAATAATGTTGTGGACCCTAATGTGGGGAAAAATGGAGGAGGTAGCTGACTTCTGAATAATGTTGTGGACCCTAATGTTGGGAAAGATGGAGGAAGTAGCTGACCTTCTGAATAATGTTGTGGACCCTAATGTGGGGAACGATGGAGGATGTAGCTGACTTCTGAATAATGTTGTGGTCCCTAAAGTGGGGAAAGATGGAGGAAGTAGCTGACTTCTGAATAATGTTGTGGACCCTAATGTGGGGAAAGATGGAGGAAGCAGCTGACTTCTGAATAATGTTGTGGACACTAATGTGGGGAAAGATGGAGGAAGCAGCTGACTTCTGAATAATGTTGTGGACCCTAATGTGGGGAAAGATGGAGGAAGTAGCTGACTTCTGAATAATGTTGTGGACCCTAATGTGGGGAAAATTGGAGGAAGTAGCTGACCTTCTAAATAATGTTGTGGACCCTAATGTGCGGAAAGATGGAGGAAGTAGCTGACCTTCTGAATAATGTTGTGGACACTAATGTGGGGAAAGATGGAGGTAGTAGCTGACCTTCTGAATAATGTTGTGGACCCTAATGTGGAGAAAGATGGAGGAAGTAGCTGACCTTCTGAATAATGTTGTGGACCCTAATGTGGGGAAAGATGGAGGAAGTAGCTGTCTTCTGAATAGTGTTGTGGACCCTAATGTGGGGAAAGATGGAGGAAGTAGCTGACCTTCTTAATAATGTTGTGGACCCTAAGGTGGGGAAAGATGGAGGAAGTAGCTGACCTTCTGAATAATGTTGTGGACCCTAATGTGGGGAAAAATGGAGGAGGTAGCTGACTTCTGAATAATGTTGTGGACCCTAATGTGGGGAAAGATGGAGGAAGTAGCTGACTTCTGAATAATGTTGTGGACCCTAATGTGGGGAACGATGGAGGAAGTAGCTGACCTTCTGAATAATGTTGTGGACCCTAATGTGGGGAAAGATGGAGGAAGTAGCTGACTTCTGAATAATGTTGTGGACCCTAATGTGGGGAAAGATGGAGGAAGTAGCTGACCTGAATAATGTTGTGGACCCTAATGTGGGGAAAGATGGATGAAGTAGCTGACCTTCTGAATAATGTTGTGGACCCTAATGTGGGGAAAGATGGAGGAAGTAGCTGACTTCTGAATAATGTTGTGGACGCTAATGTGGGGAAAGATGGAGGAAGTAGCTGACCTTCTGAATAATGTTGTGGACCCTAATGTGGGGAAAGATGGAGGAAGTAGCTGACCTTCCGAATAATGTTGTGGACCCTAATGTGGGGAAAGATGGAGGAAGTAGCTGACTTCTGAATAATGTTGTGGACCCTAATGTGGGGAAAGAGGGATGAAGTAGCTGACCTTCTGAATAATGTTGTGGACCCTGATGTGGAGAAAGATGGAGGAATTAGCTGACTTCTGAATAATGTTGTGGACCCTAATGTGGGGAAAGATGGAGGAAGCAGCTGACTTCTGAATAATGTTGTGGACACTAATGTGGGGAAAATTGGAGGACGTAGCTGACCTCTGAATAATGTGGTGGACCCTAATGTGGGGAAAGATGGAGGACGTAGCTGAATTCTGAATAATGTTGTGGACCCTTATGTGGGGAAAGATAGAGGAAGTAACTGACCTTCTGAACAATGTTGTGGACCCTAATGTGGGGAAAGATGGAGGAAGTAGCTGACCTTCTGAATAATGTTGTGCACCCTAATGTGGGGAAAGATGGAGGAAGTAGCTGACCTTCTGAATAATGTTGTGCACCCTAATGTGTGGAAAGATGGAGGAAGTAGCTGACCTTCTGAATAATGTTGTGGACCCTAATGTGGGGAAAGATGGAGGAAGTAGCTGACTTCTGAATAATGTTGTGGACCCTAATGTGGGGAAAGAGGGAGGAAGTAGCTGACTTCTGAATAATGTTGTGGACCCTAATGTGGGGAAAGATGGAGGAAGTAGCTGACCTTCTGAATAATGTTGTGGACCCTAATGTGGGGAAAGATGGAGGAAGTAGCTGACCTTCTGAATAATGTTGTGCACCCTAATGTGTGGAAAGATGGAGGAAGTAGCTGACCTTCTGAATAATGTTGTGCACCCTAATGTGGGGAAAGATGGAGGAAGTAGCTGACTTCTGAATAATGTTGTGGACCCTAATGTGGGGAAAGATGGAGGAAGTAGCTGACCTTCTGAATAATGTTGTGGACCCTGATGTGGAGAAAGATGGAGGAATTAGCTGACTTCTGAATAATGTTGTGGACCCTAATGTGGGGAAAGATGGAGGAAGCAGCTGACTTCTGAATAATGTTGTGGACACTAATGTGGGGAAAATTGGAGGACGTAGCTGACCTTCTGAATAATGTTGTGGACCCTAATGTGCGGAAAGATGGAGGAAGTAGCTGACCTTCTGAATAATGTTGTGGACCCTAATGTGGGGAAAGATGGAGGAAGTAGTTGACCTTCTGAATAATGTTGTGGACCCTAATGTGGGGAAAGAGGGAGGAAGTAGCTGACCTTCTGAATAATGTTGTGGACCCTGATGTGGAGAATGATGGAGGAATTAGCTGACTTCTGAATAATGTTGTGGACCCTAATGTGGGGAAAGATGGAGGAAGCAGCTGACTTCTGAATAATGTTGTGGACACTAATGTGGGGAAAATTGGAGGACGTAGCTGACCTTCTGAATAATGTTGTGGACCCTAATGTGCGGAAAGATGGAGGAAGTAGCTGACCTTCTGAATAATGTTGTGGACCCTAATGTGGGGAAAGATGGAGGAAGTAGTTGACCTTCTGAATAATGTTGTGGACCCTAATGTGGTTAAAGATGGAGGAAGTAGCTGACCTTCTGAATAATGTTGTGGAACCTAATGTGGGGAAAGATGGAGGAAGTAGCTGACTTCTGAATCGTGTTGTGGACCCTAATGTGGGGAAAGATGGAGGAAGTAGCTGACCTTCTGAATAATGTTGTGCACCCTAATGTGGGGAAAGATGGAGGAAGTAGCTGACTTCCGAATAATGTTGTGGACCCTAATGTGGGGAAAGATGGAGGAAGTAGCTGACTTCTGAATAATGTTGTGGACCCTAATGTGGGGAAAGATGGCGGAAGTAACTGACCTTCTGAATAATGTTGTGGACCCTAATGTGGGGAAAGATGGAGGAAGTAGCTGACCTTCTGAATAATGTGGTGGACCCTAATGTGGGGAAAGATGGAGGAAGTAGCTGACCTTCTGAATAATGTGGTGGACCCTAATGTGGGGAAAGATGGAGTAAGTAGCTGACCTTCTGAATAATGTTGTGGACCCTAATGTGGGGAAAGATGGAGGAAGTAGCTGACCTTCTGAATAATGTGGTGGACCCTAATGTGGGGAAAGATGGAGGAAGTAGCTGACCTTCCGAATAATGTTGTGGACCCTAATGTGGGGAAAGATGGAGGAAGTAGCTGACTTCTGAATAATGTTGTGGACCCTAATGTGGGGAAAGATGGAGGAAGTAACTGACCTTCTGAACAATGTTGTGGACCCTAATGTGGGGAAAGATGGAGGAAGTAGCTGACCTTCTGAATAATGTTGTGGACCCTAATGTAGGGAAAGATGGAGGAAGTAGCTGACCTTCTGAATAATGTTGTGCACCCTAATGTGTGGAAAGATGGAGGAAGTAGCTGACCTTCTGAATAATGTTGTGGACCCTAATGTGGGGAAAGATGGAGGAAGTAGCTGACTTCTGAATAATGTTGTTCACCCTAATGTGGGGAAAGAGGGAGGAAGTAGCTGACTTCTGAATAATGTTGTGGACCCTAATGTGGGGAAAGATGGAGGAAGTAGCTGACCTTCTGAATAATGTTGTGGACCCTAATGTGGGGAAAGATGGAGGAAGTAGCTGACCTTCTGAATAATGTTGTGCACCCTAATGTGTGGAAAGATGGAGGAAGTAGCTGACCTTCTGAATAATGTTGTGGACCCTAATGTGGGGAAAGATGGAGGAAGTAGCTGACTTCTGAATAATGTTGTGGACCCTAATGTGGGGAAAGATGGAGGAAGTAGCTGACTTCTGAATAATGTTGTGGACCCTAATGTGGTGAAAGATGGAGGAAGTAGCTGACCTTCTGAATAATGTTGTGGACCCTAATATGGGGAAAGATGGAGGAAGTAGCTGACCTTCTGAATAATGTTGTGGACCCTAATTTGGGGAAAGATGGAGGAAGTAGCTGACTTCTGAATAATGTTGTGGACCCTAATGTGGGGAAAGATGGAGGAAGTAGCTGACTTCTGAATAATGTTGTGGACCCTAATGTGGGGAAAGTTGGAGGAAGTAGCTGACTTCTGAATAGTGTTGTGGACCCTAATGTGGGGAAAGATGGAGGAAGTAGCTGACTTCTGAATAATGTTGTGGACCCTAATGTGGGCAAAGATGGAGGAAGTAGCTGACCTTCTGAATAATGTTGTGGATCCTAATGTGGGGAAAGATGGAGGAAGTAGCTGACCTTCTGAATAATGTTGTGGACCCTAATTTGGGGAAAGATGGAGGAAGTAGCTAACCTTCTGAATAATGTTGTGGACCCTAATGTGGGGAAAGATGGAGGAAGTAGCTGACTTCTGAATAATGTTGTGGACCCTAATGTGGGGAAAGATGGAGGAAGTAGCTGACCTTCTGAATAATGTTGTGGACCCTAATGTGATGTGTCATGTTTCATGACTCATAAAGTTTTATTTGTTTACAACACGGTAGAAACCGATTCTGGCCATCTAAACCCGTGCCTTCCAATTACACCAATTATCCTGCAACCCCGTACATTTTGGAGGGAGAGAGAAAATGGGAGAACCCAGGGAAAACTGATCCAGGTCATTGGGAGAATGTACAAATTCCTTACAGACAGCACCGGACACAAACCCGGGTTTGCTGGTGCTGCAATAGGATCCTGTTGACTGTGCTTGTAATACACCTTTGCATATACTGCTCTATCTTGTCTACACTGCTTTTGCCATATATTCTTTAGTGCAGCAAGAGGAATCTAAAAGATAAAACCAGGAGAACACTGTTTAACTTCTTGAGGTTGCTTCACCATTCAGCAAGATTATTGTTAGCTCTGTGCTTTGACCACGTCCCTCAAGATCCCTCTATTCTCCGAATTCCAACTCAAATCCCATCCTCCTATAACTGAGCAACAATTTTTTTTTTTTTTACAGAAGGTTTGCTTTCTGAAAAAAAAAATGGGGTTTTTGATAGACAACTTCTAGTTGAACACAAAGATAATTTCAGATTTACTGTATCATATAGGAAGTTGGAGAAACATTACATGAACTTTTATTGAATTTAACATGTTTAATCGGATAATGATGCTGACACATTGCATTAGTTCAACCGACCTAAAAATGTTTACCCGCTGATTTTACTTTGTACTCAACATCTGATGCCTCTCTTGTCAGTATCGAACAATAGTCGGCCAGCATTGATGAATTCCAGTTGCCTTGATCCCGCTTTTCCATGGTCGCAATGTCCTGGTGAAACCTTTCACCATGTTGGTCACTGACTGCACCAAGATCAGCAGGGAAGAAGTCTAAGGACGAATGCAGAAGTTTCAATGACATGTTGCACTTCAAGGTGTTGTATGTTTGAAATAGATATAAAATGTCAAGAAATTACAAAAATAAGTTATATCTAAGAAAAAGTATATGATAGGAAAACGTTAAGGTGATTTTTATGATCAGCAGCTCAAAATCCATTACAAAATTCCAAAAGTGTTCAGGAAGTCAAATCTTCATTGTTCAGTGTAATCTATCAAATTTCTTTAGTGCACAGAGACATGCATTCAGGCACAAAGGCATTTGCTTAATGTTATGGAGTGAATAAATGTGTCCACCATTTTTACACAGTAAAGGGTGATAGTGGGAATTGCATTTCCATGTTTTTTCCCAGTTTTCAACTGCCACTGCAGGAATATATCCTGAGGAAGCAAAATCTGGAAGGCACATCAGATGGTCCAATAGGCTGCTAAATGCCTGAACATCTCAACTCTTGGGGCAACACAGAGGTGCAGCTAGTGGAGGTGCTGCTCACAGCTGCAGCAGCCAGGGTTAATCCTGACCCTGTGAGCATGTTGGTTTTCTCTGGGTACTCCATCTTCCTTCCACATCATTAGTGGTCAGTTAGTGGTCATTGTAAATTGCCTCTAGTGAAGTTGGGTGGTGGAATCTGCAGCGAGTGGGCAGATCATAGGGAAAATAAAAATGGGATTAAGGTGGGATTACTGTAAATGAGAGCTTGAGGGTCAGACAAAAATTGGTGTTCCCAAAGAAGTCAAGAGTTCAGATTCATTGTCAGAGTACATACATGACATCACATACAACTCTGAGATTCTTTTTCCTGTGGGCTGGGCAGAATTTCTACTTATCGGTCATGCAAAAAGCTGAACTCAAAATAGATATATATACAAAAGAGAGGAATGTCAACAAAGAAAGAAATGTGTATTACAGAAAATAAGTATGCAATAATAAATAATCTGCAAAGTAAGAGACCTTAAACGAGTCCCTGATTGAGTTTGTTGTTGAGGAGTCTGATGGTGGAGGGGAAGCAGCTATTCCTGAACCTGGTGGTGCGAGTCTTGTGATACCTCTACCTCTTTGCCTATGGTAGCAGTGAGAACAGTGCTGGGTGGTGTGGATCCTTGACGATCGCTGCTGCTCTCCGATGGCAACATTCCCTGTAGATGTTCACAATGGTGGGGAGGGTTTTGCCTGTGATGTCCTGGACTGTGTCCATGACCTTATGCAGGACTTCACACACAGAGGTATTGATGCCGCCATACCAAACCATGATGCTGCCGGTCAGCATACTTTCTGTGACACATCTGTAGAAGTTTTCCAATGTTGTACCAAACCTCCTGAGGAAGTAGAGGTGCTGACGTGCTTTCTTCACGACTTTTGTTCTGTGTGGTTTTATGACTTCATAGCTGAAACATTTCTGGCAGTCAATGAGTTTTTGGAGGACCTAATGAATGCAAGTGATTCCCCAGCATCTAGAGAAGTGTTACATGCTTAAGGCAGAACCGAGACATAAACAAAAAGAAACCAAGCTCATGAAGAAGGCTCACCAGCGGCTATACTTTGTGAGGAGTTTGAGGAGATTTGGAGGGTCACTGAAGACCCTTGCAAATTTCTACCATGGAGAGCATTCCAACTTGCTTGCATCACTCTCTGGTTTGGAGGTGCCAATGAACAGGACTGGAAAAAAAAACTACAGAGTTGTGAACCTGGTCAGTGCCACCACGGGCACCAGTCTTCACTCCCATCAAGGACATCTACAAGGGGTGGTGCCTAAAGAAAGCAGCCTCTATCCTCAGGGGACCCCCCCCCCCACCACCACCACCACCCAGGCCATGCCTGCTTTACGCTGCTACCATCAGGAAGGAGGTGCAAGAGCCTGAAGACGAGCACCCAGCGGCACAAGGTCAGCTTCTTCCCCCTCCGCCATCAGATTTCTGAATGGACAGTGAACCGCAGACACCACCTCATTTTCTCTTATATTTGCATTCAATTATTTATCTTTAAATATAATTTTTAGAAATATTTGCACTTTAATGCCACCGCAAGACAACAAATTTTGTGACTATGAGAACAGAAACCACCGTTCAATGTGTGGAATTTGCTCAGGATAATGACAAATATAATAATCAAAGAGCTGACCGGATCTGAAAGGTGGAGTGAAGTGCTGCAACAGAGATTGGTGCGGTTTGCCGACAGGTGTAAATTATGGGCCTCGATGCTCCACTGGGATCGTGCAGGAAACCGCAAGCAGCTGCTCTGCAGTGACTGGCAACAGCAGGTGAGAGGCTTATTTTCCCTTGGATTTGCAAATGAAACCTTAAGTCAAGAAATTTCATAACTCCTGGTGTCCTGTCTTTTTACAATTTGATCACCGTTTGTTCGAAAAATTACACAACTTGCTTTGTGGCCTTTCATGGATCTTTTGGCACCAAACTTTAAATGAGTCCTAAGGTTACTGATATTGCCAATTATTACAATTTTTTAAAAGGGCTGTCACTGAGAAAGATTCTTCTGCACTTCAAGTCAGAATCAGAATATCAAACAAGGGAAAAACAAGAATGAACCAGGTTAGAGCTAGATAAAATAGGGGAGAAGGGACCTGAACATATACTATATAAGTGGGATGAAAAGCTGGTGCAACATGGGAATTCATCAGTACTGCACCATCTGCTCAACATTTGGAAGAAGATTCACGTAGAAAGGAAAAAAACAAATGATCAACTACCAAAATTAATATTGACGCAAAATCAACTAATCCCCTTCACAATAGATAACCTTTCCTTTAGAGAATGGGAGAGAAAAGGGATCAAAAGAATAGAAAATTGTTTTCCGGGAAATAAATTATTATTAGTTATGATGAAATTGTACAAGGCATTGGTGAGGCCAAATTTGGAGTACTGTGTACAGTTTTGTTCACCAAATTATAGGAAAGATAAACAAAATAGAGAGAGTGCAGAGAAGGTTCACGAGAATGCTGATAGGATTTCAGGGTCTGAGTTACAGGGAAAGGTTGTGCAGACTGGGGCTTTTTTCTCTGGAGCGTAGAAGATTGAGAGGGGACTTGATAGAGGTGTTTAAGATTTTAAAAGGGACAGACAGAGTAAATGTGGATAGGCTTTTTCAATTAAGAAAGGGGGAGATTCAAACTAGAGGACATGGTTTAAGATTGAAGGGGGAAAATTATAAGGGGAACGTGAGGGGAAATTTCTTTTCGCAGAGGGTGGTGGGATGTGGAATGAGCTTCCAGCAGACGTGGTTGAGGCGGGATCATTGGTTACATTTAAGGAAAGACTGGATCGTTACATGGATAGGAGGGGACTAGAGGGGTATGGACCGGGTGGTGGTCAGTGGGACTAGGAGGGTGGGGATTTGCTATGGCATGGACTAGAAGGGCCGAACTGGCCTGTTCTGTGCTGTAAGTGGTTATATGGTTATATGGTTATACATCTTTTGAACAAATGAAGGACAAATATGGCATAACTCACGGTACAATGTTTGCATACCACCAATTGAAAACCTACTTGAAGGACAAATTGGGAAGCAGGCTGAGGTTACCAGAAGGAAGAAATTTTGAATATGTGATTACAGACACAATGATAATTAAAAGATCTATAACAAACATGTACATCAAACTGCAAGAGAAAGAGAACGAGGAAACAAGCTGTAAACCCAAACAAAAATGGGAACAAGATCTAAACATAAAGGTAAAGAATGAAACATGGGAAAAGCTATGCTCCAGAACTAAGAGAAATACAATAAACACGAGGTTACGCATGATACAATATAATTGGTTACACAGGCTATACACCACGCCCCAAAAGTTAAATAAATGGGACCCAACAGTATCAGACAGATGTTTTCGCTGTAAGAAGGAAACGGGAACAACAGTACATGCACTTTGGGCATGTGAGAAAGTGGAAAAGTTTTGGGAAGATCTAAATCAGGTATTAAATAAAATCACAAAAAGCAATATACCAAAAAATCCAGAGATCTTTCTTCTAAGTAATAAGAAGTAAAGAACTTGGCCTCGATTTGGATGGAGCACAAAAAAGATTTATTATGATAGCCTTAGCTGTAGCAAAAAAAAATGTATTATGTCAACCTGGAAATCAGAAGATAGCCTGAGAGTACAGCAATGGTACATAGAAATGAATAAATGTATTCCATTGGAAAAAAAACATACAATTTAAGAAATAACATCACAGTATTTGAACAAATATGGGAACTGTACATGGAACACAACAGAGAAGTCCTACTGCGGACCTCCACCACCTAAAATGACAGAAGGAGAAGAAGACGAAATGAACTGACCCATTATGTAAAAGTAGATGACACAAATTTCTTGTTTATTTTCATTGTGTGATGACATTGTTTAATGGGTTTAATGTATCATATATGTTGAATGTTGAGTGGGTGGGGAGGGGGGGTGAAGGAGGGAGGAAAGGGAGGGGGAAAAGGGGAGAAAATAACACTGTGTATATTCAAGAGGGAAATGTCTGTGTGTATTTTGGTCAATATGGTTCATAGTGAGAAAAATTTTTAAAAATCAGAATCAGAATTTGTCGTCATGAACAGGTCACGAAATCCGTTGCATTGACACAGCATCACAGCGCAAACATTTATGTAAACCACCTTACAAAAATCAACGCGAGGCAGTGTCTGTGGTTCATTATTGATTCAGGAATCTGATGGCAGAGGGGAAGAATCTGTCCTTGTGCCGCTGAGTGCTCGTCTTCAGGCCATTTTCCCGATGGTAGCGAAGTGAAGAGGGTGATGGGCGTCCTTGAGGATAGAAGGCTGCTTCCTTAAGACACCACCATAACCTTGCAGAAGTAAATTTTGAAAGGAATTTATTTTGACTTTGCATTTACTACAAATGATAAACAGTGTAGGGAGGGTGGTGGGCAGGGAATGGTGTAGAGTTTCCATATCGGGTTCAATTGTCAATCAGTCGCAAACCTCTGCTAGTTTTGAAAAGTGTATTGATTTTTTTAAGGAGGGTCTCTGCTCAAATTCAGTTCCATATGTTGAATCTAAAACTGCAATGAATTAATTTAAAAAGGTATCCTTATAAAGTTCTTCTTTTAATTGGCTTTAAAAATATTCCTTTGACAAATGGAGCCTAAAATGCGCTTATCAGGAAAAAGAAATAACCATTTTTAATCACACTGCCAATCCCCCATCTCTGAGTAAACTTGATTTTAAATTGTTTCAAATGAAATGTAAAATATACACAGAATGATTTTCCAGCTATATTCAGGTAGCATTTCTCATGATAACTAGTACTATTCAACAAAAAACAAAATGCTGGAGAAGCTCTGCAGGTCAAACAGTAGCAAAGATGAAGATACAGAACCAATGTTTCGGGCTAGACCCCTTCGTCAAAGGAGGAGAAAATGCTGGCAGGTGTCCGGACAAAAAGTGGGGGTGGGGGGAGGGGTGGAAAAGGTAGGAGATGATAGGTGGAGAAAGGATGGAGGGGATAGCAGCAATGGGAGGAGTGAGATGGCTGGGTGGGGGGAAAACAAGCAGGTTTAATGGAAAGCAAACAAGTCGATGTTAAAGCTGGAGGGTGTCCAGACAGAAAATAAGGTGTTGTTTCTCCAATCTGAGGGTGGTCAGGGTGGGATAGTATACAAGGCCATGGACAGACATGTTAGTGCGGGAGTGTGACTCAGAATTGAAATGGTTGGCCACTGGGAGGTCACTATGGTTGCGAACAGAGCGGGGATGCTGAGCAAAGCAATCGGTGAGCAAAGCAAATATGACCAGTCTCTCTGATGTAGGGAACGCCATAAAGGGTGCACCAGATGCAGTAAATAAGTCCTCTGGATGTACAAGTAAAGTGTTGCTTCACTTGAAAGGCCTGTTTGGGGTCCCGGAGGGTGGTGAGGGAGGAGGTGTGGGCGCAAGTGTTATACCTCTTGCGGGCACAGGGAAGGTGTCGGGGGTGTGATGGATGGGGAGGGATGAGTGCTCGAGTGAGTTGTGGAGGGAACGGTCCCTGCAGAAGGCCAAGAGGGAAGGAGAAGGAAACGTGTCTGGTGGTGGGATCCTGTAGTAAGTGCTGGACTGTAGAATGTAACAGTAAGTACTATTCAACATGTGAGTTCCTAAAAGTATCTGTTTAATCTTCTGAAAGTCCTGCAGTGTTTTCAAACCAGCACAAAATGATCATAGAAGATCAAGTTGCGCAGGATTTTTCCTTTTTGCTTTGGTTACTGACCGCTTCCATCCCTAATTCCGATCAGCAGCTGGTGGATGAAAAGGGGAATTTAACAGTAAATACACGAGTTGATCTCGTCATAGATATACCAGACTGGGTAAGAATTGAAGAATAAACTCCCCAAATCATTTTATATCAATATCTGGTAATTTTGTGGTCATTATTCCTGATGCTAGAATTTTATACCAGAAGTATAGCAGTTAGCGTAACACTAATACAGTGCCAGCAATTGGGACTGGGGTTCGAATCCAGTGCTGTCTGTAAGGAGTTGTATGTTCTCCCATGTCTATGTGGGTTTACTCCTGGATCTCCGGTTTCCTCCCACCATTCAAAATGTACCATGGGTGTAGGTCAATTGGGTGTAATTGGGTAGCACGGGCTCGTGGGCCGAAAGGGCCTGTTACTGTGCGACATGTCTAAATTTAAACTTAAATTTATTGAATTACTTCAATTTAAATTTCCCCTTGATCTCACTATTCACTATTCTCTATCACTGTCCAGGGCCCTACCATTTACCATAGAAATCATGGCCTGGTTTAATTTCCCAGCATGTAACACCTCACTCTTATCTAAATTCCATCTGCCATTCCCAGTTAATCTAGATCCTGTGGTAACCTTAGATAGCCTTCTTCACCATTCACTACACCCCCATCCCCATACTTACTAACCATGTTAACTACATTGTCATCAAAGTTAATTTCTCGGTCTGGCTCCAGTGCTCCCAGAGAATTGAGTCAGAGCTTGTGCAAGAATTAAAAAAAAGGATTATTCTACTGTGTTTCCCACCTTAATTGCTTGTGAAGTTAAAAGACTCTTTATGCAATATGACAGACAGCTGGAGTGAATTTGTTTTTAAACTGAGAATAACAACTTCACACAGTAAATATTATTTTTCTTTCTTTGGCTTGGCTTCGCGGACGAAGATTTATGGAGGGGGTAAAAAGTCCACGTCAGCTGCAGGCTCGTTTGTGGCTGACCAGTCCGATGCGGGACAGGCAGACACGATTGCAGCGGTTGCAAGGGAAAATTGGTTGGTTGGGGTTGGGTGTTGGGTTTTTCCTCCTTTGCCTTTTGTCAGTGAGGTGGGCTCTGCGGTCTTCTTCAAAGGAGGCTGCTGCCCGCCAAACTGTGAGGCGCCAAGATGCACGGTTTGAGGCGTTATCAGCCCACTGGCGGTGGTCAATGTGGCAGGCACCAAGAGATTTCTTTAGGCAGTCCTTGTACCTTTTCTTTGGTGCACCTCTGTCACGGTGGCCAGTGGAGAGCTCGCCATATAATACGATCTTGGGAAGGCGATGGTCCTCCATTCTGGAGACGTGACCCATCCAGCGCAGCTGGATCTTCAGCAGCGTGGACTCGATGCTGTCGACCTCTGCCATCTCGAGTACCTCGACGTTAGGGGTGTGAGCGCTCCAATGGATGTTGAGGATGGAGCGGAGACAACGCTGGTGGAAGCGTTCTAGGAGCCGTAGGTGGTGCCGGTAGAGGACCCATGATTCGGAGCCGAACAGGAGTGTGGGTATGACAACGGCTCTGTATACGCTTATCTTTGTGAGGTTTTTCAGTTGGTTGTTTTTCCAGACTCTTTTGTGTAGTCTTCCAAAGGCGCTATTTGCCTTGGCGAGTCTGTTGTCTATCTCATTGTCGATCCTTGCATCTGATGAAATGGTGCAGCCGAGATAGGTAAACTGGTTGACCGTTTTGAGTTTTGTGTGCCCGATGGAGATGTGGGGGGGCTGGTAGTCATGGTGGGGAGCTGGCTGATGGAGGACCTCAGTTTTCTTCAGGCTGACTTCCAGGCCAAACATTTTGGCAGTTTCCGCAAAGCAGGACGTCAAGCGCTGAAGAGCTGGCTCTGAATGGGCAACTAAAGCGGCATCATCTGCAAAGAGTAGTTCACGGACAAGTTTCTCTTGTGTCTTGGTGTGAGCTTGCAGGCGCCTCAGATTGAAGAGACTGCCATCCGTGCGGTACCGGATGTAAACAGCGTCTTCATTGTTGGGGTCTTTCATGGCTTGGTTCAGCATCATGCTGAAGAAGATTGAAAAGAGGGTTGGTGCGAGAACACAGCCTTGCTTCACGCCATTGTTAATGGAGAAGGGTTCAGAGAGCTCATTGCTGTATCTGACCCGACCTTGTTGGTTTTCGTGCAGTTGGATAATCATGTTATACTGGAACAAAGATCTTCAATACACTGACAACCTTCCTCAATGCTGCCCTCAGGGCAGACATAAAGGTACTCTCTCCAGTTACTGCCTGGGTGTCTTCAATATAATAACATGAACCAGCAAAAGCGCTCAACAAAATTATAACCAATTTTCCAAAGCTTAACATAAAGTCTTGGATAACTTGAAGCAAAATATTTTCAGTTTTCTGGACATAAAAAAATCTACTTGGCTAAAAGTTCCAACTCAGATATTTCTCATCAGATTTCCTCAATCATTGTCCAGTTTATCCCAATGAAATAACTCTTAGCTTGATGAATCAACATTTAAAATGCATGCTCAATGTGTTTCTGTAGTCCATAGAGCCATGGAATGCTCAGCACAGAAAACAGGTCATTTGGCCCCTCTAGTCTGTACTGACCCGAGTCCCACTGACCTGCTCCCACTCCATAATCCTCCAGGCCTCTCCCATCCATGTACCTATTCAATTTATTCTTAAAACACACGATCGAGCCTGCATTCACCACACCAGATGGCAGCTCAATCCACACTCCCACCGCTCTCTACTGTTCCCCCTAAACCTTTCCTGCTTTAGTTTAAATCTCCCCCAGTCAAAGTGGAAAAAGCCTATTCGCATCCACTTTGTCTATACCTCTCAAAATCTTCTAATCCTCTATCAAATCTCCCCTTATTGTTCTTCACTCCAGGGAATAAAGTCCTAACCTGTTTAATCTTTCCTTGCAACTCAACTCCTGAAGACCTGGCAACATCCTCGTAAATCTCTGTGCACTCTTTCAATCTTATTGATATCCTTCATGTAGTTAGGCAAAGGATTTTATTTGGAAAAAAAACATTAAAGGAATGAAAAACATTTTGCTCTAATAGAAAAATGTTGAATGTAAAGTGGGTCAACAGAAGAGATGGAGGAATTCAGCCGGTCTCGCACCGTCTGTAGGAGGTAAAGATATTTAACTGGCATTTTGGGCCTGAGCCCTTCTTCAAGGTATAAGCAAAAAAGCAGGCAGGGTCCTCCCCTTCCCATTCTTCCCCATTTTCCACCCAGTCTTTATTGAGATGCCTGCCTGCTCCTGCTATTTGTTCATATGTTGAAGAAGGGCTCAGGCCCGAAACATCGGTAATATTATCCTTACCTCCTTTGGGCGCTGTGAGACTGGCTGAGTTCCTCCAGCATTTGCGGTGTGTTTTTACTACAATCACAGCGTCTACAGACTTCTGTGTTTCACTGAATAGGCAGCAGCAAGGTTTATGATATTTCAGTATGAAGTATAGGCCGATCGAATTAATGTTCCTGGGAATAATTCATGCATTGAAACAGATGATACAATGATTTGTAACATGACCAATTCTGAGTTCTCTTTGTCTTGGAACCATTGGCAATTGGCCCTTTGTATCAAATCACCAATTTTTAGAATTCTTTTCTAAACTTGTTTAAAATTCAGAATTCTCCCTTTTGCCTCCCTTCATAGGTGAATCCAAACCTACTCCTTAGATCCTCTTTGATCACCTGTCCTTACTTCCTTCGATCTTGCTATCAAATGTGGTTTGATAATGTTCCTGCGACTGTCTGAATTGATGGTTTTGGGGCTGGTTTTGCTTCACAAGCTAGATTCATTCCACTGACACGTTTCCCAATTCCAAGATTTTTTTTTCTCAAACAGCTGTTTTTGCTTTTAATCAATTATTAGGATTTCTCCTTCAACCTACTATACATGACACCCTCCTGTTCATTAATGCTTTCCAGATAACTTCACTGCAAATCATGCTCTCGAGCCCTACAGACCCAATCCATGCAGGATGCTACCAGATGACTGCAAAGCAGCTGCAATGATTCATCCGAGCTCCCTTTAAATCATTTCTTGTTCACACAAATTGTAAAAAGTTGAACTAGTTGAATCAATGATCATGTTTCTCATTTGCAATGTTTAAGACCATTACAAAGTGCAATAAACTTAGGGAATTTGGGACACTTTTCAACAGCATTTGTGTTAATGAAAACCAAGGGTAATAATCATGAGATGCCTGAAATGTTCAGCCTCTCATTAACAACATCCATCATTCTGGTTTACATCCTCAATCTGTGCTGTGTTAACTAGTCTCATTTGGAGCAGTATTTCTGCTCCTGTCTGTTTCTAACCATTTCTCACTCAGCTACTGCTAAAATACTCATTCATTCCTCTAGACTTTACTGTTCGAGTGCACTCTTGACTCACCTCCATTATGCATAACCTTACACTCATGAAACATAGAAATCTACAGCACAGGAGAGGCCCTTCAGCCCACAGTGTTATGCCAACCCAATAACCTACTCTAACAATGGCCTCAATTCCCCTACGGCATAACTCTCCATTTTCCTCAGTTCCATGTACCTAATAGTCTCTTAAAAGATCCTATTGTACCTGTTTCAATCACTGTTGTCAGCGGTGCATTCCATGCACCCATCACACGCTGTGTGATAAACCTACCTTTCACATCCCCTCTATACTTACTCCCAAGCACTTTAAAACTATGGCCCTTCCTGTTAGCTATTCTAGCCCTGGTTAAAAAAAAGCCTCTGGCCATCCACAAGGTCAATACCTCTCATCAATTCGTACACCTTTATTAGATCGCCCCTCATCCTCCGTTACTCCAAGGACAAAAGACCAAGTTCACTCAGCCTATCCTTGTAAGGCATGCTCTCCAAACAAGGCAGCATCCTTGTAAATCCCCTCTGCACCCTCTCTTTGGCATTGAAACTCTTGCTCTATCCATCACCCCCTGCTAGCTGACCCATATTGAGTCTCAATCTGATAATGCCTCAAAATCATTCCTTGACGGTCCTCTTCTTCCATAACCTCCTGCAGTCAAGCAAGACTTTGAGATCTCCACAGTACTGGCATCTTACACATTCCCAATTTTAATCACAGCATTATTGGCAGCTCTGGAATGTATTCCCTAAATCGCTATCTGTGCCACCAACTTTATAATACTCTTTAAAGCTTTAAGGTGATATGTGAGTGGGTTGAGAACCACTGCTCTAGACCCAATTGTTACTGAAACATTTTGCTTGGGAAAAATTGTCATTGGCCCATTTCCTTCGGAGTGATGAAACCGTGCACATGACAAGTCAATTAAGGACAATTAAAACAGTGGTTTTCAAACTTTTTCTTTCCACCCACATCCCACTTTAAGCAATCACAGATAGTGTAGGGATTACTTAAACTGGGATGTAAGTGGAAAGAAAAAGGTTGAAAACCACAGATGTACAATCAATAGATCACAAATGTAAACAAACTAATTCTGTAATACAGGGAGAGCAAAGAAAATCAAGAGTCCTTACATGAGTCCCTGATTGAGTTTGTTGTTGAGGAGTCTGATGGTGGAGGGGGAGTAGCTGTTCCTGAACCTGGTGGTGTGAGTCTTGTGGCGCCTACACCTCTTTCCTGATGGCAGCAACAAGAACAGAGCGTGTGTTGGGTGGTGTGGGTCTTTAATAATTGCTGCTGCCCTCCGACAGCAGCGTTCCCTCTAGATGTACTCAATGGTGGGTAGAGTTTTGCCTGTAATGTCCTGGGCTGTGTCCACTTCCTTTTAGAAGCCCTTACACTCATGAGTATTGGTGTTCCCATACCAGACCGTGATGCAGCTGGTCAGCACACTTTCCACCTCACATCTGTAGATGTTTGCCAGTTTTCACAAACAGTAATGTCAGAAACACCTTTATTCTCTTTTCTAAAATGGTACCTTGCGTGATTTGAACCCGCCTGAGAGAACAATCAACACTCAATATCCCAACCAGAAAACATCATCTCCTCCTGAGCAGCACTCCTTCGGAACCGTCCTGGTAAATCAGACTGGATTTGTATGCTTTCGTCCCATGTTGAACCACAACCTTGTGGATCAGTAAACAAACTACTGGAGAAACTCAGTAAATACACTCTGAATATTTGGGAAGTTCAGAATAAAAACCGGTATAGGTAAACTGTCAGCTAATCGATAAAAATCCAGATGGTTCACTGATATTCACAAAGAAAGAAGATTACCCAAGATACCCTCAATCTGGCCCCAGATTCCTCATCAAACATGGTTGATAATTAATTGGTCCAGCAAACCAATTTGTTGGATCAATGTGGACAAGGAGCATTTTGGAAAGGATCACTCCTATGGCACAGACAAAAAAGGATGGACTTGCCAGCAACCCCCAAATTTTGGTCATTGATTTATTCTTGTTCTGGCTGATTTTCCCACCAACGGGCATTGAGGTTAATTTCAGGACCCCTCCCAATTCATCCGTGAGAACAATCAGCAGAGGGAGACTGAAGAAATCCGATATGTTCCATGCTTGTCCAGTGCATTCTCATACAGTTGAACCTAATCAATTGCCTCAAAATGAACATTGCAGCATGTGAAAGAACACACTTGTCGCAGATGGAAAATGCCAAATATTTAACTTGCTGAGCTGTGTTTTGACGCATCATTTCTGTGTGAGACCAGCTAACGAATCTGCAATATCTCCTTGCTGTGTTTCATTCAATTTTTCATCCAAAGCCCTTGACAGATATTTCAATAAGACCATAAGGAAGACATGGGAGTAGAAATAGGCCCATCGATCCTGCCCTGCCATTTAATCATGAGCTGATCCATTCTCCCACTCAGCTCCACTGCCCGGCCTTCTCCCCATAACCTTTGATGCCCTGGCCAATCAAGAACCTATCAATCTCTGTCTTAAATACACCCAATGACGCGGCCTCCACTACTGCCCAAGCCAACAAATTCCACAGATTTACCACCCTCAAAATTTCTCCACATTTCTTCAATCCTGAAGTTGTCCCTTCTTGTTCTAGAGTGTCCTGCCTTCTACATCTACTCTGTCCATGCCTTTCAAATTTCAAAATGTTTCAATGGGATTACCCACCACTCCCATTCTCCTAAATTCCAACAAATGCAGTCCGAGAGCTGTCAAATGTTCCTCATATGATAACCCTTTCAAATCTCCCTGCCATGTGAATGAACATTAGCAGAATGGTGCGGGTGCCGATTGACTTGCTCTCCAGGAGGCCTAATGTGACACTCTGCAATAAAGCTCACTAGTCTTTTGACAAGGGACAACTTCAGGAGAAATGGAGCAAAGAAAATCATCGTTGAATGAGCAAGCTCCTGGCTGACTTGAGCTTCAGATTTCATAGCTGCAGGGGAACCCAAGTGCTAACCTTGACCAACGAATTTAATGGAATTGAATGGAAGATACCATTAAAAAAAAATCATACCAGCCTTTTCACTTTCTATTAATACCACCACACTTTTAGATGTTATATAATTTTTTTTTCACACAAACCAGATAAGTTGAAAGGAAATACACTAATCAGGGCTCTGGTGAGTAAAATAGAGTGTAAGAATTGGGCTCAGATGAATGGCTCTGAAACAAATTTTGTTTCATTCATACACCAGATAGTTTCATTATTCAAATATTGTGGGATGGCATTTGTTGGCAACTTCAGGGGCAACAGGATCTTCATAAAGCAGTATTGGTTTGGAACTGTACTAAGCTAAGTTCTTTATTTATACTTGTGGCTTTCTGTCTGTCTCCACGAGACACCAACACCCCACAATTCATTTCCAAAGCACCCTGCCGCAATCTGCTCATTACGGCCCAATCATCCAAGACAACAATGGAGGCTCCAATTTCCTCGTCTCTATTCTACTCCCAATCCAAGTGGGTCCAACCCCACTTCCCTCCAAAGCCCCAGGCCTAGCCTTCATCCCAGTCACCTTGCTGCAGAAGACAAAAATGTGCAATGCCTGCAGTAAAATAATTATTGCATAATTCAGGGCACCTATTTGCCTGTGATAGAATTTCTACATTGATCTATTTCAGTGGCTTTGAATGAGAATTGAACATTGTCCAGAGCATTCCTGCTCTTCTCCAAATTAGTACTGCGAAATATTTTGCATCCCTGAAGAGAGGAGACTGGTTCTTACTTCAAAGTCTTTTTGAAAAGACAACAGCTGTGATTGTGCAAACTTCTCTATATTGCTCACGAATGCTGTGATCTTTGTGTATTTGTATCCTTGCAGAAAAGGAGACTTTAAATATCTTTCTATAATATTAAATTAAAGATTGCTGATTAATTCCTCTCATTTATCTTTGGAAATTTACTAGTTTCATTTACAATCCGAAGTGGATTTTCAGATTGTTTTCAAGTTGAAATTAAAGTCTACAATTAAATCGTTTGATATAAGATCTTTAATTTGTTTCACTCTGCAGTATTTTTTATTTATTTATTAACTCTTCAAGATCTGGGCATTGTTAATAGGAAATATCTATTACCCATCCGTAATTGCCCTTGTTGGTAATGAACTGCATTTATGAATCAATGGGGACAGTGCTCCCACAATGCTCTTGTGTGGTTAGTTTCAGGATTTTGACCCAGCCATGATGAATGATTGACAAGAAGTTTCCAGGTAAGAACGGTGCATCATCTGGAGTTGAACTGCCTGCCGTCATGTTCTCAGATCCCTAGGTGTGGGTGGTGCTATTGAAGTAGCCGAGATACAAGAACATAGAATATAAACACTATAGCACACTAGAGGCTCTTTGGCCTTCGATGTTCGGCCAACCAATATATTCCTACCAAAAATATACTAAACCCTCTCTACCTCATATTCCCCTATTTTTCTTTCATCCATGTGTATGAGTCCCTTAAATACCCCTATTGTTCCAGCCTTCACCACCACAGCAAAACAACAATTTCATGACTTGTTCACAACAATAAATTCTGATTGGGATTCTGACTTTTTGTTTGCCTTATAGCAGATGTAAGTTAAAGTCTATCATTTTTATGTATCATTAGATGGTGATAAAAGAAATTTTTTAACAATTTAGACATAGAGCACAGTAACAGATCCTTCCGACCCATGAACCCATGCCACCCAAATACCCCAATTAACCTACAATCCTGGTACATGTTGAAGGGTGGGAGGAAACCAGAGCACCCACAGGAAACACATGCAGAGAATGTCCTGACAGACAGTGCCAGATTTGAATCCCGGACACTGGCGCTGTAACAGCTTTGTGCTTACCTTTCCACTAACTGTGCCAAATGATACCTTCTTGAACTACCAGTGAAGGTAATCCCACAGGGCTGAGAGATGAGGAGGGTGAAGATATATTCACAATGAAGACCAAAGAACCATGAGATATTTCCATATCATGATTAGTGAACAAGTTGGAACGAGATCTCCAAATTGCTGATAGTCATTTACGCTAGTGGATGGTCAGTAATCAAATACATTACTTTGTCTGAAATGTTATTGGGCTCCTTAAGTACAGTAAACCCCAGTAGCTGGCATCTAGGGGGATTGTTAGATGTCGGATAAGTGAGTTTTCTAGTTGCCTGAGACTCACTCTTCCAATGCCGAACTAATACACCAGCATTAAGAATAAACAGTTTAAAAAGCAACAATATTACACCATATTGACACTGAACAATTGGCACTTGCATGAATATATAAACCTTAAAGCATCTTACAGGTACAAAATATTTTATCCAAAATTCTGAAAACTCAAAACCTCTGAACACCGAACATTTTTTCTATGACTGTCATCTGTACACCAAAGCTCACGTTTGGCACCAAACATGACCCAATGCAACTCACGCTTCAATATCCCATGTCGGTAATTAGTGGAACCTTAGGAAATATTTACTTTATAGTTGCCAGCAGAAAAAAACAGAGAAACGGACTCAGATTCATAGTAGACAGCCCAAAACCCGGACATTCCCCCACCCCACGCTGCCTCAACCACTCTGACCAGTGCTGCCGCAAACACCCCCGTCCATCACCGCCGCAATCCCCCCTGTCTAGTGCTGCTGCAACCCCCCCACCCCCCATTCAGCATCACCGCCACAACCCACCCACCCGTCTAGAGAGCATTCTAGTTGGAGTGAATCTTTGTTTTGTGCAAATCTGAAATCAGCGGAATTACTTAACGTTCCCTCCTTACTATTATTCTATTATCCGAAGAATTCCAAATTCCAAAAAGTGCCAGGTCCCAGGGGTTTTGGATAAAAGATTCTGCACCTGTACTTTCTTTACAGTGACATTCTTTGAAAACGTCTAACTGTCGCTGCATCTACAGGTTCCTCCCCCTCCACGGAGCCGACCAAGACAAACAAAATCATTATAGATAATTAACACCCCCCCCCCCCACCGAAGTTTACAGTTAAAGCCTGACCAATATGCTTGATAATATATGAATAAAGATAAAGAATCTTATTAAGGACTGTAAGAGAGTCACCCCCAACGGCGAGCAGCATCAACCAGCTCTTCATCCTGTGTGACACCATTTTATTCAAATGCAACTTTATTCAAACAGCTGCTACAAGCAAAGCACAGCTGAATAACCCATCTTCACCAAAGGTTTGTGTGCTACTTCAGAGAACATTTACTTTTACAATTTTAAACTTTTAGTTAAATTTTAATTTATTTTTAAATTGTACATTTTTTATTTTCTGGATTTCCTTTGGCCAGTTGCTTGTGGTTGCTGGTTGCTTGAATTCCAGATAACAGGGGTTTTACTGTATTGAGAAGACACCCCCTAACTCCACTTTAGTCGACACGTGCATTAATTATCAGTGCCTTCCAAAAAAATAAGAGTCACAGCAGACTATGTGCGTCCTTTGCTGCATCCTTCCCAGAGGCATCATGCTTTCCATAAATGCAATTCTGATTTTAAACCAAGCTTCTCATCTGCTGCGGAATCTGACTAATGAAGTGCAACTAACACCATGTATGGTGTTTTCATGACATGATTTGAGAAATAATGCAAGGGGGTGATTTTTTTGAAGACTTACATCAATTAAACTGAGTTTATGACAATTCAAGGAATCGTATTAGTCCCTTGAGCTCCTTTTACCTTGTAATCAGCTGCAGCTTGTGAGTTAAAGCTTCTTTGTTCCTCAGCAAGATACATTCCATCCTGTATAGTGCTTGCATACATCTCCAGCCATATGCTTTCCTCTATATTACCTAAATCAAACTGTGTGCTAACTTGTGTCTAACACATATCACCCAACGTGTTCTGTTTTGCCTGACATATTCCAGTCTATCTGTAATGGTGTCTTTAGCACATGTGCAATATTCACCAGCTTATGTTTTCCCCAGAATAGTTTAAACAGAAAACTTGTGGCTCATATTTGTCCACCCGAGTCAGAAACAATGATCAATTTTTCAGTTATAAAAAATATGGAGTGGTGGTTGTTGGAGATTCATTAGTAGTGCCTGTAGAAGAAATTGTTGCAAAGTTGATAAGTGATTTAACGGGTAAGAGAGTTTCTCCCAGGAGAGCGACTGTGTTTAAGATTACAACTCAAGCAAATCAGATGGTTGGAATGCATTCTTAAGATGGAGGAGAATTTGCCCCTGATCTCTCCTTTTGATATAAAAACAGTGAAAGGAGTTTTGGTAATGAGAAATACCTAATTCATTAGAAAAGTTGCCAAAAGTATATTTGAAGTCCAAGTTTTTAGAAATTGTGACAGCAATTCATGAGAGCTTATTTTAGATCAGATTTTGATGCCAATAAATTCTTACACTGCAGGTATTTAATTGCACAGTGCTAACTACTTTTGAGTAATACAGGCCTTTTTTTTTCCCAATCGTATTGATATCTTTCCTGTAGGTGACCAAAATTGCACATGGATAGGTGCATGATTGGGAGAGGTAAGGAGGGTTATGGACTGGGTGCAGGTCAATGGGACTAGGCAAAAAGAAAATGGTTTGGCACAAACTAGAAGGGCCAAAGGTACCGGTTCCTGTGCTGTAGTGTTCTATGCTTCTATATTACTCTATATTTAGCCTTCAGTCTTATACAAGTTCAACATAACATCCCAACTTCGGTACTCAATACTCTAATTTATGATATTTCGGCAATATCCCGAAAATTTTCTTAACAACCCTCTCTCCCTGTGATACTCCTTTCAAGGAATTGTGCATCTGGAAACCCAGATCCCTCTATTCTGCTGCACTCCACAGTGCCTTACAATTTACCATCTAAGTCCTACCCTGGTGTGTCTTCCCAAAGTGCAAAACCTCACAAATTTTCCCCAATAAATTCCGTATGCCATTTTGGAGCCCATTTTGCCAAATCCCGCTACAAGCTTTGAAAGCCTTCCTCTCTGTCCATAACACCACAAATCATAGCAAATGTTCTGATCTGATTTACCACATTATCATCCAGATTGTTGATAAAGGCGACAAATAACAATAGACTAAAGACAAATCCCTGAGGTATACCACTAATCACAGGCACCCAGTCAGAGAGGCCATTATCTACTACCACACCTAGGTACGATACATTCCATACTGTACAGTATTTGCATACTGCACATCTCCACCTATATGCTTTCCTCTGTATTACCTAAATCAAACAACGTGCTAACTTGTGTCTAAAACTTATCACCCAATATGTTCTGTTTTGCTTGACATATTCCAGTCTGCCTGTCATGATGTCTTTTGCACGTGTGCAATATTCCCCATCTTATGTTTTTCCCAGAATAGTTTTAACGGAAAGCTTGTTGCTCAAATTTGTACACCCAAGTCAGAAACAATGATCAATCTTTCAGTTAAAAATATACAGTGGTGGTTTTTGAAAATTCATTGGTAGTGCCTGTAGCAAAGTTGATAAGTGAAATAACAGTTAAAAAAATCTCTCCAAGGAGAGGTTAAGGTTACAACTCACAAGCAAATCACAAATCATGGATTATCCTGCATTGCCAATATCAAATCCAATTTATGACCTCATTCTGAATACTGAGCGACCATCCTTCCTCATTCCTATGGCACCGTCTCTGCAACTTCAAACTAACTTGTTTCTCATTTTCCGTTTAACATCTAGTGTTAACTGTTTCTCCTTCCACCAATGGCGTCAGCCTTATGAGTGCTTCTAGCAGGTTACGTTTTTAATTAGAGTCTGTTAAATAGTTTTGAAGAGTAATTACAAATGCAATCTCCAATGCATATACTAGCTCTTAACATTTATCTTCTTGTTATTTTCATCTTTCAGGGGGATTTAAAGTCCAAAAATGGGAAAGTAGATTGTAGAATATGATAAAAATGTAAGTTTTTAAATGTTGATTGAAAGAGAAAAGGGGGCAGCATTTTTGAATTGCATTCCTTTCTTGTTAACAACTTGCGAGCTGATAAGAAGCTTCTTTTTTGGTAAGGTGGTGTGAGGCTAATTAACAAATCCCAAGAAAACTTCAAGGAATATGTACTATATATGGAGTGGTCTATTCGAATGTTCTACAAAACTAGAGATTAAAAATTATAAATAAAATGATATTGTAAGCCATGAGTTAGTCTTCTTTGCAGTAAGTTAACTGCTCGTGGCAATATTTCTTGCTGTAACATTGTGCTCATGCTTTGCAAAGTAATTAAAAGCTGTATTCATGTTTGCTTTGGAGCAACCTCTGGTTCTCTTTAACAACAAGTCCATGCCAGTTCTTATAGCAATCCTGTGAATGCCATACTTCCATATTTTCCTGCAACCATCATGTGGTGATTCTGGTCAATGGTGATCCCACCTCCCCATCCGCAGAATGTGGACAGTGAGGAATTCAACCATGGTAATCTTATCAGGTATTTCAATTCTACTTCCATACTTTCTTCCTACAACAAAGGTTCGGCCCATCAAGTCTGTGCCAATTCACAGAACAATCCCATTCCTGTACAAATTTTTCCCTTCACTTATTCTTCCAACTTTCTCTACACCTCTAACATATATACACCAGGGATAATTTACCCTGGTCGATTAATGTTCTGTGTCTTTAGGTGAAGGGAGAAAACTGGAGCCCTTGGAGGCAATCATAGAGAGCAGTGGAGAAGATTAAATTGGATGTGCAGGAGCACTGAGGTTGCTGCATGACTTGAACCCCCATGGTAACACCCAATAACACCACATCGGTATGTCATATTCAGGTTTATTTATCAGTTTGAAAGTTTCTTGAATAAATATAGAAACCTTATACATGTTCCTTGTTTTATTTTTTAAGGGGTGGGGATTAAATGTACAGAGAAATTATTTTCAAGCCTCACTCCTGTTCTAACTAAAACTGCTCTGAATGTCTAGTCCATATTTGCACCACTGTTTCTTGTTTTCTTTTACTTGGGCTCAGAACCTTGGCACAAAGGCAGGTGAACAAAACTGATGCCTTACCACCCGGGTCTGAGTCTACCGATGAAAAGTCGCCGCCTTTCCTTCATTCTTCACATGGGGCAATGAGATTCCCTGTCTGCTGCTGAGAGGTGTGCTACATTTTCAACGGCACATCCCCCAAAAGTGTCCACTACAACTAGAGCTGATATTGGAGTAATACACAAGTCTGAATAACCCATTCAATTTGTTGGGACTTTTAAGTGAATTAATAAACCCAAGTGCAAATTGATAGAACATTACAGCACAGTGCTTCGGCCAACAAAATTGTGCCAACCTCATGTCAACCTACTCCACAACGATCTCATTTTTCCCCCACCTCACACCCTG
The DNA here is from genome assembly GCF_036971445.1 of Narcine bancroftii. Classification (NCBI taxonomy): domain Eukaryota; kingdom Metazoa; phylum Chordata; class Chondrichthyes; order Torpediniformes; family Narcinidae; genus Narcine; species Narcine bancroftii. The sequence continues at coordinate 109,858,509 of NC_091470.1, read as the reverse complement.
TATTCTTTTTACATCTGTGTGCTCATTTAAGAGAATTTCGAATGTCCTTATTGTACCAGCCTCCACCACCACCTCTGGCAATGCATTCCAGGCACCCACAACTCTCTGTGTAAAAGAAAACTTACCCCTGACTTCACCCCTAAACTTTCCTCTACTCACCTTAAACAGATGTCCTCTGCTATTTGCTACTGTGGCCCTGGGAAAGTGCCGGCTGCCCACCTTATCTAAGCCCCTCACAATCTTGTATACCTCTATTAAGTCACCTCTCATTCTTCCTCGCTCCAATTGATAAATCGGCATTGAATCTGTTGAATGTTATGGATTCCAACACTCGGAATCCTGAAGCCAAGTGCAAGGCTGTGTTAATTTATTGCCAGTCTCAAGGAACGTGGCGAATCACCCTGAATCTGCGCGACCCAGCCCTCTGCGCACACAGGCAGGAGCCAGATTGAAGCACAGGGCTCTTTTTTTTCAACCCAGGTCCCCACTGTGCACACACTGGCGGCAACCCTTGGAGGGCAGGTGAACTCAAAGCTCCCATAAAGCCGTGTGAAATCAAACCATTTGGTGAAGGTCGAGAGGTTGCACCTGACATTCCTGCGTGGCCTTCGGAAGGCGTGGGTAGTGGGTGAGGTGGCTTTTGGAGATCGTGCCACCCCAGATTGCTCGCCGTTAATGGTTGGGAAACAATCAATGCGCTTATATTTCATGCACAGCGATTGCAGGGGTTGAAAACAATCATCGTGTTTTATGCTTTTTTTTTTTAATTGAATGATTAAAACCATCACAGTGGTGAGAGAGAGAGAGTAGGGGTTACAGATGGGGAACAGTGAGAAAGATACCAAGATATTCAGACGGCATCCTCAGGATTGATACATTGCTTTAAAACGCTTTGGGCACAAAATGAAGTGTTGCACGGACTTTATAACAACGTTGTTCCTTCTTTAAAATCTGATATTTTATTGTCCTAGTTAAAATAGACAATATTTTTGAAGCCACTCAGAGTTCCCCTGGTATCGTACACTGTGGTGAACATTGAACCGCGGTGTTTCACGCTTAGGATCGTCTCACCTTCATGTCTTTGGGGAGTGTGTTCGGCATAGAGAAACCAATTCGGCTGCTGATACCGGAGAGGGGAAGGCCATGTCCTGTTCTCAATAGGCTGAATGAGTCTGGGAGTGAGTGGAGCAGGGAGAATTTAAGCTGCTTTCTGTTGGCCACAGCAAAAGTAAGATGAAATAGGCATATTCTACTGTCTGTTTCAGTGCCGTGAAGAAAGGCTCAAACCTGAAAGTTAATTATGTATCTTTATCTTTGCTATATAAAGTACGCTGTTTGACCTGCCGAATTTCTCCAGCTTTGAGTCTGCAGACTTTCGTGTTTTACTCACACTGTCTGTTTCAGTAAATGTTTCATTGAGATATTTCATATATTGTACCGGATGTTTTCAATTTGTCTGGAATTCTGACAGGCACGATGGATTTCGGTTCAAGATGAGACTGGAGAAACAGTTATTTCTCCCAGATAAATAAAAGGAGGAAAGAGCTGTGGGTTTATGACTGAATAGAAACAATCTGCTTTGAGGGGCAGGAGATGCGAGTTCAAGGCGATGGGTAAGATCCCCACCGCGGCTGGGTTGAGAAGAGTGGGAAGGATCTGGAATTCATTGCCAATGGGGACGGTGGAAACAGGCTAAACAAGGCTTTTGGAAGCGAGTTGAATGGGTAACGGGAGAATGGGTCTCCCAGGAATGCTCACAAAGGAGTTGGTACGGATTCAGTGGCCCCAATGGTCCAATTTTATGCAGAACCAATAAATTTAGAAATTTAAATTCAGGCATACAGCCCTTTCTGACCACGAGCCCGTGCCGCCCAATCTGAGAATTGAAAGTAAACTTTCCCGTCGCAAGTGTTCCTTTAAAAGACAACCTCTTAGCTGGTTCCATGTTGCTGTAAGAGTCACAGTAGTATCGGATCCCAGTAACCCTCCAAGTCAATGAGATCCACCATTACTTGCTGTGACCGGGTCTACCTTTGCTTGAAGATGTTGATGAAAGGCTATCGAACTAAAAACTTCCATCCCCTCTGAACGAAATATCTTCATAGTTCATAATGAATTCCGGAGGGATTTCATCAACTCATCAATTGGTGGAAACAGAGAGGAAAAAAAGCATTTCCAAGCTGCAACTTCAACTGTTTGGACCTGGAATTACATTAGAGAAGTCGAAGGTGTTCAGCTATGTTCTGTGCTGAGCTTCTCTTTAAAGGGAGATTTTTTACCAAATAGATTCATTTTGAGTGCACGTAAGAGCGAGGAGGGGATAGGAATAGGTTAGTGATATGTGTGTGTGTGTGTGTGTTTATGGGGAGGGGAGGGGGGAAGAGGATCATATCCCAAAATAGTATCAGGTTTTGCCATTTTGTTGCTTGTAATCTTTTAATGGGCGGGAGTTGGAGATGAGAGAAGGAAGTGGATGTGTGAGAGGTTGGATTGGATTTGAACTGATTCGGATTGAGCAGAGCGGTGTAAATATTTATATTTCTGCCAATGGACCGAGTTGTGCTTCCCTTCAGCTAACCCGCTGAACACCGCTATACTGATAAATTTCGAGAATATTGATACAGTACTGAAATTATATTTAATTTACTATCAATTTAGTTAGGTATTTTGAATTAAATTTGTGGGATGGGTGCAGATGCACTGATTTAACTCTGCCGCACTTACAGAAAGGAACATGATCCTTTCTTCCTCAGCCCACCTCAGCCTCCTCCCCTCTCCTCTCGCATCTCAACCACGTGTTGAAGCTGTCAGGTGTCCCCTTTTAAAAAGCGATTCATGTACAATTATTGATCAACAATATTTATTCCAGTTTAGTCGGTTCGGATCTTCCAAAACAATGACAAGCCACGTTCAGTTCAAATGAAGAACTCAGATTTCAGGTTTATTGTCAGAGGATATACATGACATCACATACAACCCTGGGATTCCTTTTCCTGTGGCCAGGCAGAATTACCACTTATTGGTAACTTCACAGGAACTTTTCGCCATCGCGTTGTAACAATTATATCGATAAGGCATATTTCCAACGTGCGCATCATCTCCCGCCGCTTCCAATGTGCATTTAGAACAAAGACAGGTGCACAGAGAGAAGAAACGGTCATGGTTAGATTAATATTTATAATGCATTTATAACGCAATCCATTTCTGGTTTAATTTCCTTTTGTGTGTGTTGAGTGGTGTCACAACAACAACCTTGCGCTATCCTCATAGAAGGGTCAGCAGTGGAGAGGATCATGAACTTCAAATTCCTGTGGTTCAGCGTCTCCGGGGATCTGTCCTGGGGCCTCCCTGTCGATGAAGAAAGCTTGCCAGCGGCTAAACTCTCGAAAGTTTCTACAGGTGTACCGTGGAGAACATACTGGCTGGTTGCATCACTGTCTGGTACAGAGGTGCCAACACTCAGGCCAAGAAAAAACTTGGCCTAAGGGTTGGCCTGCAACATCAAGGGCACCAGACTTCACTCCATCGAGGACGTCTACATGAGACGGTGTCTTAAAAAAGCAGCCTCGATCCTCCCACCACCCAGGTCTGGCTCTCTTCGCTCTGCTACCATCGGGGGTAAAGGTACAGGAGCCTGAAGACGAGCACTCAGCGGCACAAGGACAGCTTCTTCCCCTCCGCCATCAGCAGTATTTTTATTTATTTATTTTTTTGTAAGGTTTGTTCTGTGACGCTGCCGCAGAACAACGAACTTCGTGGCAATAAATTGCCATTGCGACTCTAATTCTAAACGTGTAATTTTTGCACCAGTGATCAGCAATGGGTGAAAGGGGTCGTCAGCGGAAAGGCGTATTGGACACAATCCCTGCAGCGCTGACGGGACAACTTAATCAGTCCTATTAATATTAATGACACTGATCTCTTTATACAATAAATATGTCTTGAAAATGAAAGGAAGGTTGTAATTTATCCTCGATTCCCATATTAGGAAACAGGATGGCGGTTCAAAGATTTTTTAAATAAGGGAAAGGACCACTTGACAGATGCAATATATGCAAATCCGCGTCTGAAGGCGCAAATTATCATCTGCAAACACTGAACAGTGATTCCATCTGCCCCAGCACTAGCCTCTTGGCTCTAAGTCCCATAATGAGTTTTCTGAATTGCAAACTGACAGATATCTTCATCAAGTCAAATCCCCAAAATTAATTCGCAATGCGCGATGCAAATGTGCATTCCAGACCCCTCCCCATTCCGATCTCCACCTTTTCTGTTCGCCAAACTAGTCTGCTCATTTGGTTAACAACCAGTGTCTTATATTGTAAAAATCGAGTCTGCCCCAGAAGTCATTTCAACAGCAAATGTGACTTTAATAATTGATGAATCTCCAAAAATAAAACCATTTTGCTTTGACGTCACTTGATAAAAAAAAGTTCAATCTATTGACTGAGTTGTGGATCAGGTTCTTGCAGGTAGAATACACTTTGTATGCAGGTACATATTACAAGCGAGACGCTAATGAAAGAGCATTCCTCTCTAATAAAGATTCGAGGTAAGATGTGAGGAAATGTTCTGCAACATTTATTTCCCAAAGGATGTCATTATTTGCTGAAGTTTCAGTGACGATGGTGCTGAAGTAGCCACTGGTTTCGACCATGAGTCCAGCAAGGCATCTCGCCATCAATGTCCTTGCAGCGGTTCTCGCCTTTTTATTTCTCACTCACATATAACCATATAACCGTTTACAGCACGGAAACAGGCCATGTCGGCCCTTCAAGTCCTTACCGGTTCACTTGAACAACTCCACCCATTGGAGATTGTAGATCCATTGGCGATGATCTTCCAGAAATTGATAGACTCTGGAGAGATTCCAGACAAACCACCTTACTAATCAGTAAGGTAGAATGTGAGTGGGGGGAAAAGATTTGAGAACCACTGAGAGCCACACACACGGATTCTTGCTCATTGGACGGCCGAACGCAAGACCTGAGTGAGATCCTGGCCTCGCTTTTCCTCCTATTCACGGTTAAAATAAAATCGCCAAGCCGCAAGAGTTCGTTACTCTTTTCAAACTTTTACTCGGGATCGCCTTGTGTTAATTCGGTCCCTCCACGTTGATCATCTCGAGGGCGCCATCCTGGCTCGTCTTCTTCCTTTGTCCATGACCATTCATGTGTTAAAATAGAGAACGCGATTAGTGCATTGCCCAAGCAGTTCTCAGTGGCTATTGGTCTCCGCGGCTGATTCTGAAAGCAGTTCTCAAGATCTTTCAGGTTCGAGGTGGGATGCTGCTATTGAGTGCAACCGATTGATATTCTTCACGGAAACAGTCCGAGGCATTAATATCCACTTAGCTGCTGGAACGGACCCCAGTTTCTGCACCACACAGACATATTTCCCATCAGATGTACTCGGTGTCAAAGGAAGTAGATCTCCTTAGGTATTGACTGACCTTGCAGGAAATATAAACACTATTTTGTGCATGGCGCCTTTCAGCAAACATAACTGGACGAAATAAAAACGTGATTCGGAGCATTGGCCAACTGAAGAAAATTTAAAATCGCAAAACATAAAGTAGCTATCGATCCAAACTGGCGGTAGCATGTTTTTACAATATTTTAATGAGGTGTATATTATGTCTATAAATATCTTTTTAATCAGTTCTGAAACTGCAGACATTTTCAATCTTTGGTAAACTCAATTTCCAGGGGGAAAAAAAAGGAAATCGTTCAAGTGAAACAATTTAATATAGAGCAAATAGTTTGGTCGCTCTTAAATGCAAGTGCGGTGTGTAAAAGAAAGATTCACGGAAAGATGTCCGCCGGAGCCTGTGAGGGATCGTACTTGGGGCTCCTTTTCCATTCCAGTTTCGCTGACTATTCGAGCCTGCTGATGTTCTCCCGGCTTTTTAAACTTCACTTGGCACGCTTTGCAGGATTTACGCTTGGCACATTTGACCGAGAAGGTCCAAAGCAGAACCGGCGCAGTTTGGGAAGAGCCACGCGTTTGGAATCGAAGAACGGCTCCCAGCAGCGGGAACGGCGGCAGCGAGCAAAGACAGGGTGTAACTGGGTCTCTTGCTCACCCCTCCTCAAACTCTGTAGCAAGTCAGGTTCCAATTTATTAACCCAGAACTCTTTCTTGCGCTGAACTTTGGAAAAGAGCAACGGGCGTGCAAGTTCGCTATAATTATTGCAACCTTTGTGTGAAAGCGAAGAGGGTGCAATTAAAAAAAAGCAACACACTTGATATGTGTTCAACTGGGGTGGATGGTCACTTTTTGTTTGTGGGTTTTATTTTATTTGGCTGTTAATGTGTGTATTTTGATCTGATCTTAAATTTGGACCAAGATGTGATTTTATTTCTTTTCAGGTTGATCTTACATCCAATTAAAACGTTGTGTTGGTCCGGGTTCCTCCAGCCAGCACCGTCTCTATTCTGATCTTTCCTGTATTTTACTTTTTCTTCGAAAAACGTCGGCGATATATCTTTTATTTCCTATGGACGCTGCGAGACCGGCTGAGTTTCTCCTGTATTTCGGTGTGTTTTTTTCCTACAATCACAGCGTCTGCAAACTTCCACTCTGATATATTTATCTTCCGCTTAATGCTATCGATTTTCGTAATCGCTGAGGTATATGAACCTCAAATGGCCGGCCGGTTAGGGGATGTGTACATCTGAGAGTTGGGGTTGGGGTGGGGGGGGGAGGATAGGTTGGGGGGAGGTTCGAGAAGCAGTCCACGACAGCGGGAATTCGCAAACAGGAGCAGGGAATTTATACAAAATCATGAGAGCCAGATGTAAACAATATACATTATTCCCTGCGTCAATTAATGCATCTTACAAGTACTTTAGGCCAACTCTGCATGCCCTGTAAATCAATGTAGTGAATGGGAATGAACAGTGATATGTTATTTTTACGAGACTCCAGATATTAAGAACCTTTATTTATAGTGGACACCGTGTTAACGTGGTAATCATCATTAGGGCAGCTTTGGGTGACTAATGTGATTGAATTTACTGGCTGTTGACTTTTCCAAGCATGTAATACATTAACCGGGCAGATCGTAACCCTTGCTCGGTTGCAGCTCAGTAAAATACTCCTTGCTAAACTGGTGTCAGATGAGGGATCCATTAAAGACTCCGCGGCGCCCAGATGTAATACAATACATTGTACCAACAAATGATCCCGTCGGTACATCCGATCATTTTAATTCGATGATTACATGTCAGAATTTATATTATATCGTTCAAGTTAGCAGCGACTGAAAACATTTGAAGCTTGGCCTCGCATTGTCATTTTCACATATTGACTTGCTACTGTCGGAAGGCAGTGGTGTGCGGTACTCTGTGGTTCTACTGAGAAATTGGAACAAAATATATTCGTATTTTTCAAATAAAGTCTTTTCATCGATGCCTAACATTTAGAGTACCTTCCCTTTGATTAACTCGTTTATTAGATGATTCAAAACGAGTTTCATATTTTAACTTCAGCTGGTTTCATTCGATAAGGGAACCTTGATGAAGAGTTGGTTGTGTATCTTTATCTTGGCTATATAAAGTTTGGCCTGCTAAGTTTCTCCGGCATTCATTCATTCATAAAATAAGAATGTAAAATGAGACGTTATTTTGTGTTTGCAATGTAAGTAATCACTGGAAGAGAACAGAACAGGCAACCAGGACGAAGAGGGGCCAAAACTGCGCAAAATCACGGCGAATAAACATCGAGGAAGAAGGGTTCGTTGGAATGAAGAGGGTACTTTTAAAAATGTTCAAAACGGCAATGATGCACGACATTATCCCCATCGTTTTGTTGTCAGGGAGAGAAAAGTTTGCTATTAAATTTTCATTAAAACCCGCCACACAGTTCGCAGTAGATCTTCATGTATGCAACAGATGAACTTCTTATTGCACATATCGCACGTCTCCATTGATCACGTCTGTGTCACATTGTGCAGACTGCATCATTTCTAAGCATCTGAAGAGCAGGGCGGCTGGTTTCATTGTGCGCACAGCCTTCAGCCGCCTCGAGTCGGGATAAATTCAGCTGGTACTTTTGAACTGCGCCACGGGAGAGTACAAACTTCGTGTGGAGATACTCGGCTCCTAAGTCGACAACCATCCATTTTTTGCAACCTAATCAAAGCCGCAGGTACAAAGTGTATCTCGCAAAACAAGCGCCCTAGACTGGTAGTTCTATGCACTTTCTGCGCCGGTTTGGATGCGGTTATATAAATCCGAAATATTTATTTGTGGAGCACGGGTCCACATAAGATATTGCCTATCAATGACCAATAGATTGTCCTCTTTGGGGGATTGTTTGGAAACTGGATGTGCATGGAAAGCTAATCATTTGGAGGGGCGATAGCTTCTTCCCTGATCTTACGCAAGCAACACGCAATCCCTGTATTCATTCGGTCCAGAATGACAACGAGAAACAGTCGTCTGATCCAAATAAGATTAAAAGAACAGATAGGGATTTTAACCAGTACTGCAATAACGCCTCCAATCTAACTCTTGTCACCCGCCTAATAGTAAAGGAAAACCATTCTTTGAATATCTAAATTAATCCCAAAACGTAAAGTATATTGAAATTCTGTATTTGGCACCATTTCTTGGGGCCACGTACCAGCTCGTTACATTACTATTTACTCAAGGAATAGCAACAAAGAGATTTCATTAAGGTCATCTTCTGCCCGATTTATTTACCCTCAATGAACCATAACAATTATCCGTCCATGTCGTTTTATATAACTGGGATACAGAAGCATGAGGATTTCGTTTGGACCGTCTAGACTGTTCCATCATTCTGCCAGACTTGAGTGACCCACGACCGAACTCTGTAGACTCCCCACATCGCCTTGATCTCGCAACTTCATATTTAAAATTCGCAATCGATCCAGCAACAATTGTCGACTGCGAATCAAAATATCCGTTAACCTCGGCTCATAGAACTATTTCCTGGCTTCAAAACTGTTGTAAGGCTTTATACGACGTCGCCTTGTCCTGGTGTCCCTGATAGCGGAAATTACTTTTCTCCGCCTATCTTATCATTTCTAGAATACTTCAATCAAATAATTTTGAATTGAAGAGAACCCTTATCTGTGCCATCGCTCCTGGTAAGATAAGCTTTGGGCTCAATTCAAGTACTTCTGTGCTTCAACTCCTTCCAAAGCCCATATATCCTTCCCAAGAAACAGTGGCCAGATCTGCTCTTGCTACCACAAGTATGATCCCACCATCACCTGGTTTTCCCGCAGGTCTCTGGCTATAAAGGACAGGGTCCTGATAACTGTTTTAGTTATTTTTCGTAGCCTTACTTGATATTTGACCACGAACAAGTCTCTGCAGATCACCCCTTTAGAATTATACGGGATACAGCTATTTGAAAGGAACAAGGTGGTGGGTGGGGAAAAGGGAATGAGAAAATATATAGTTATTAGATTTTTTTAAGTATTAAGAGAATGGGAGCATTTGGGATTGCAGCGGGAAAATGGCGGGGGTATAATAAAATCAGCCATGGTCTTAACTGAACAGTGGAGGAGAAAGGAAGAGCCAGTTCCTGGTTCAATTTTTTTTTTGCCCCTATATGGCTGACTACGCATCTTGCGCTGTAATTTTCTACGACATTTTCCTGCCAAAAGACTGGAAATCAGAAGGACGTTAAACACCAAAAAAAAAGGTATGTCTACAGCTGAAGATCCATACTAACCGTTACAAATAAAATTTGTCAGAACTTATCAGAACATTTTATATAGATACCAGATAAATCCAATTTTATAATGAGTTTGGACAAACTAGGATTTTTTTTCTACGGAAATGAAAGAAGGTTACAGATCCATTTACCGCAGGTGTTCAGAAGGGTAAAAAGGGTTTGAGACAAGCGAAACCCCTTCTTGAGCAGAACTGTCACAGAGGATGGTTGGCAAGATCAAAACCAGACACCGACGAGTTTTTACTTTTGTCTCTCAATTTATTGCATCTGCGTGGGGTTTGGAACCAAACTCAACTGTAGCTTTTTTTTCCCAGAAGGGAAAGGACCAAATACTTAAAGAAGAAAATAATTTAGACCTCCGAGGGAAAAATCGGGGGAAAGGAAGGACTTGGGTCGTCTTTCGAAGAGCCGTTTCATAACTGACAGGCCGAATGGTCTTTAGTGCTGTAACACCTTGAAGCATAGCGTCTGTTGTGAAGATTGGGAAGTTAATAATTCAGTTCTTTCCACATAATATTGTTTTCTTTAAACAATTTATACTGCAAGTAGTTCACCAGGTACCACACGTTCATGCTTAGAGCAAGGCACAATCCTGGCATCTGGTCAACTCCTGTTTTCTTCATCACATCTGGTGGCCAGCGATTCGCACTTGGTCGGTCTTACACTAATAATAACAGGGAGAGCCAGTTTATTCTTCACCATGGATCAGAGCACCAGAGAGTGCAGGTGATATGCTTCAATCAGGAATCACTTCTCATGAAACGAAGCACTCCAGTTGTGACTCCTCTGTGAACCCATCCATTTCAAAGGCTGGCATCATTTCCCACTCTCGGCCACCACACATCAGAACTAAAAAGGTGATGAAGGGCTTAAGCCCGAATCGTTGGTTGTGTATCTCTACCTTTGCTCTATAAAGGACACTGTTTGACTTGTTGAATTTCTTCTGCATTGTGTTTTTACTTCAATCACGGTGCCTGCTGACTTTCGAGACCAGAACGAGCGAGAGGTGATCTGGCAACCCAACAACATCAACGACGGGTTCCTTCCAAAACAATGGTGTGTGTTTAAGTCCAGAGATCCGAAGGAGCATATTATGTGTTCTTTAATCATTCCAAAGGTTGAGGAGCTGTGACATCACGGTTTGCATCTATTCCCAACACTTCTCCCTCCCCAAGAACAATCTTTAACAACAGCTGTGCATTATTGATTTCTGAACAACAGGCGAGTCTATGTCTATGGGCACGGTTTATGCATTTACCAAAGGGTGAATGTAGCCGTGCAGTTTAGTACAAAGTTAGCCAACCCTCGTAGTCTGTGAGATTGTTCTGTAACCATTAAAGGCCAAAAATCGATAAAAAATAACAAAATTATGAACTGAATTCGTGGCACGCAAAATATATTAAAATCTCAATCCCAGGAGTTTTCAATACTTCAATTAGAGTGGGTCGCAACCAGCGGTGCAGTATTTATACCCCAAATCTTGCTGCTGCATTTTTTTTTAACCCACATTCGATGCCAATCTGAGAGAAAAGACAAGGCGAGGAAAAAAAAACATTGCAAGCTCAAACTGGACTAAAATGTGAAGGATCAGGAGTTAAGGAGAACGATGAGTGAGGATGGATGAGACACGGAGTTGTGGCTGCTGGAAATCCCCTCGCTGCACTCGCTCCGACAGCTGTTCATTCATGGACACTCATTTGCAACAAAGCCTCCACGAGCCCATTGTTATTGGCAGATTACAAACCAATGGAAGACCGCGCAGCCTTGCGAGTTTTCGTCCGGCAACTGTAAGTGACCAACCCGTGGAATCCATTCCCAGTATTTCCTCCTGTCTGTTGCTGTCAATCGTTTCCTTGACTCCACCCAGCTCTCCTCTCCGCCCGCAACAACCTCCCCTACTACCCCCACCCCCCCCCTCCATAGCCAACCCAACTTGCTTTCGTCCAACCCTACTATTCTCTGTCCAAATGGACAGCAAAGGGGAACAGCCGTCTCATCGAGCAGGCCAAGAAAAGAGCTTTGCAATTAGCAGCTGAGATTAAGGGGGCGGGGGGGGGGGGGGAAGAGAAAATAATATTAGGGCTAAGGGGTAAGAAAAAACGGGTCTATTCTTTCTAATAATCTGCATGGACCATTTGAAGGTCGATTTTTGATCGGAAAACCTTACCCCAGCTTGGAGGAGGTGCAGCATGGCAGCAACTTCCCTCAAATCACTGCAGAACTCAGCTGGGAATAATAGTTCTTTCGGGATCAGGCATTTAGCTGGGACGCCGAACAGCGAAAGCGGAGGTAAGAAGGGCAGAAAGATGCCAAAACTACTTCTACGTTTTGCGGGAAAAAAGCCCATAAATTATCTTAAGTACTTAATGTTTAATTTTATAATTGTTAATTTTAAAAAGTGAACGAAGACCTGCTGCTGACTGCCATTTGTACCCTTGTTTGTCTTTTAAATTGAGAGGCGGCGACCGAAGAGGAAGCCCATGTGGACGCTATTTTATTCACTGGATTTACTGAAGTTGTTAACTTTAATAAATTAGAGTGAATAAAATGGACGTAAATACTAATATATTTAGATCTTAACTTGCGAATTCGGGCGTGACAGTTTGGGAAGAACAGTCTGATCGGACTGCAAATACTCGGTCCTTCGGGATGTCAGATGTATAAAATATTATATAGAGTTATAATCCTTATATTTTACACGTTTTTGTACAATCATATTGTACTAGACATGTTTATAAAATATCAATCTTGGTCTCAACGCGCCAGGCATTCACACAAATCATATATCGGGTCGCCGTGGATTTACCGCGATAAGCACCTACCCAACCTTGAACACAATCGCTCTGTATTAAAACAGGGTTATACTCAAGAACTCCAGTCATCTATCAAACTCGATCATAAATTTCAGCCGTGATTGTGATAGATTACCAGCGAACACGTGCGCTGAAACGCGATCTGATCACAGCAGCCTGCGACGAAGTTCGAAGAACATTTCCAAAAATAACTCGCAGGGCACAACGTGAACTTTTCAGTTATGTGCAAAGGTGTCAATAAGGCCATTTGCGAACGATTCCACTTCAAACGAACACCCCAATGGCAATCCATTCCCGCACTATCGCAGGAGAGAGGGGAAAAAAATCAGATATTCACGACGCAAATTTTGTTGAATAATTAACCCGAGAACTTGCTTATCCAAAAAGTTTCGCAAGTGGAAGAAATATCACCGTCTATAGAATGCTGCAAAGAATAAACAACCCCGTATCTGTCGCGGCATTCCGTGTGTTTGCAGATACGCTATCATATTTAGATTTTTTTTGCTTAGAGTCGCCGAATCCTGGCGTCGCAATAGATCAAATCATCTATAAAATAAACGGACAAAATGAAGAGAACGCGTCAAATTCGAATGATTAACTGCTCCAACGACACATACCTCAAAATCTTATTTTGAATGTTATCCTTGCTCGTCTCCCATTGATGCACACAGAGATATTGTATGGAGTTTGAACTGCTTCAGCCGAGGACATTATTTTCCAATTTTTTTTTGTGAACGTCGGGGAAGGGGGTGGGGGGGAGAGGATGAAATAATCTTTCTCGAAGTGAAATCACCCCGACAACCCCGTGTAGCTAGAGCTCCCCTGAAAATCTATTCGTTGTAATGATCCAACCGAAGGATTATAAATTCACGCCAGCTATCGTGGTTAATTTACTCCCCGGTTTGTAGAACGGGCTCCGGCTCTGCCTATTTGATTCAGTAAACTAGAACACAGCCATTGAATTGGCTGCATTGAAATTTTGTGTAATAACACCGTGAAATTCAAAATCCACATCTAAAACATTTTTATTTTGTTGTTTTGTGTGAAATTTACTTCTAATAACAAAATATGTAACTTGCTCAATTAATGTTCTTTTAAAACTCCCGGCAGGGGAGAGCGAGCAGCTCCGTCGATGTAAATCGGACGACTCGGGCTCCGAGGATAATTCTGCTAAAAAGAAACAGCGGAGACAGAGGACACATTTCACCAGCCAACAGCTGCAGGAACTGGAAGCGACCTTCCAGAGGAACCGCTATCCAGATATGTCCACTCGAGAGGAAATAGCCGTGTGGACAAACCTTACCGAAGCTAGAATCAGGGTAAATATCACGTTCAAAAATTCTGCGCCAAAAAAGGACGTTAAGGGTCGGATTATTTAACCGTGACGATAACTCCAACGTTGGATCGGTGCTTGGAGAATTTTAATTTGGTGCGGTTAATTACTCTTTTTAACTTTATTACCGAAATCAAATGTTAAGGTGATTTCAGTGCAAGCAAGTTGCATTAAATGCAAACATAGAATTCATCTTTTATATAAGTAAGCACGTAATAAATGATTCAAAACACTAATGTTTCAGGCTGAAACTTAGTCCTCGCTGACTAGATGAAGTGCCATTTAATCTAAAAGCAATGACACGTTTACTTCAAGCCCGAATCCTTGTGTTTTTCAAAACTTATCACTGCTTATTGAGCAACTTCTGTTTGATTTAAAAAAAAGTCACGAGATTACTTTCTCGTAAACGGTTTAAAAGTCTATCAAGCAGTGAATGCTTCTGTGGAGTGCAGTTATTTCACAAATTCGGCCTATATTATTGATCTTGGGAACCAATGCTGCAAAGGTTGCTGTCGTGTAAACACGCACCTTAATGCACCTATTGGAGTGAAATCTGAAAGTCTGCAGACGCTGTGATTGTAGTTTAAAAAAAACACAAAAGAAAATGCTGGAGGAACTCAGCCGGTCGCAGCGTCCGTAGGAGGTCAAGTTTCGGGCCTTAGCCCTTCTTCAAGGTATAAACAGAAAGCAGCGAGCGTATACCTTGCTCATCTGCTTTTCGCTCATACTTTGAAGACCGGCTCGGGCCCGAAACTTTGGTTACATATAACAGCAAAATGCTGAAGAAACTCAGCTGGTAACAGCGTACGTTAGATGCCAAAAATAAAGATGCATATCCAACGTTTCGGGCTTGAGCCTTTCATCAAGATATGCCGACGCTGTGATTGCAGTAAAAGCACAGAAATGCTGGAGGAGCTCCGCAGGGCTCGCAGCGTATGTAGAAGGTAAAGATGTATTACCGACGTTTCGGGCCTGCGCCCTTCCTCACGTTATGAACAAAAAGCAAACGAGCAAGGTATGGGCTTACTGCTTTTTCGTTTGATGAAGGGCTCAAGCCCGCAACATTGGTTTGGTATCTTTATCTTTGCTACACTGTTTGACCCGCTGAGTTTCGTAAGCGTTGTGTTTTTTTACTCAAATCTCACGTCATCCTAGTGCCCAGGTATGGATCCACACTGTTTGATAGAGTGGCTGGAAATCGTGGGGGGGGGGGGGGGGGTAAGCTAGTGGAGGTGCTTGGGACAACCAGTGCAAAATGCATTAGCTGCCCGACCAAGACTATTAAATGGGGGGGGGGGGGGGGATCTTCTCACTGCTCGGACGTCTTTATTCAGGCGCCTGTCTACATTTTGCTCATACCTTGATGCAGGGCTCAAGTCCGAAACGTTGGTTATGTGTCTTTATCTTTGCAACAAAAAGGACACTGTTTGACCTGCTGAGTTTCTCCAGCGTTGTGTTATTTCAGCCACTGCTGACTTTGGTGTTTTATTTACGTTGGCTATCCATCGTTACCTCCTCCCGACGCTACTAGACCCGAGTTCCTCCAGGATATTAGTGCTTTTATTTTCATTTGCAGATATTGGAATTAACTTTTGTGTTTTTTTTTGGTCTGGATAGGTGTGGTTCAAAAACCGCAGAGCCAAGTGGAGAAAACGGGAACGCCACCAACAAGCTGAACTATGCAAGAGTGGATTTGGAGCGCCATTTAACGGGTTGGTTCAACCCTACGACGACGTGTACTCAGGGTATTCATACAACAATTGGGCTACCAAAGGACTCGGCTCCAATCCCATCTCCGCCAAAGGGTTTTCCTTCTTCAATTCCATGAACGTGAACTCGTTATCGTCGCAAGCCATGTTTTCCACTCCAAACTCCATCCCTTCCATGACCATGGTCCCTTCGGCTTTACCTGGCTCCAGCTTGAATAATTTGAACAGCCTTGGCAGCCCCTCCTTGAATTCGGCGGTCGCTGCCTCTCCTTGCCCCTACGGATCTAGCTCCAGTCCATACGTGTACCGTGATAACTGCAACACCAGTTTGGCCAGCCTCAGACTTCGAGCCAAGCATCACTCGTCGACCTTCAGCTACGGGCCGATGCAGAGCCCAGCTCCCAACCTCAGCCCCTGTCAATATGCAGTGGATCGACCAGTATAAAACGGACTTCGCCTAATGCACGGCGCATTGAAGGGCGACCGATCTTGTGGGGCGTTTGTGGGTGGGTTATGTTGTAGCCAATCCATAATCTTAATGATCAGTGCCGTGATCCCGAGTCAGTCTATAATTAGATACTGCCCAAAGATTCCGTTAAAGACGGCAGAATGCCCCTCCAGAGAGTGTCTAAGATATGGTCTGTAATTCTCTTTAACATACACATTTACCGAATAACTGGTAATGTGGCCAATGCAGAATAATTATTTCAAATTGCGAGGAAATCCATAAAACACTTAAAAATCCTAAAAAAACAACCCAACTTTTAAGAACAATGACCAATCTAAGTTGAATTTAATTTGAATTTAGACATACAGCACAGAGACAGGCCCTTTCGGCCCCCGAGCCCGTGCCGCCCAATTACGACCCTCGGTACGTTTTGAAGGTGGTGGGAGGAAACCGAAGCCCCCGTGATAAAACCCAGTCAGACGCGAGGAGAACGCGCTCCTTCCAGACAGCGCGGGATTCGAACACCCGTCCCGATCGCTGGCGATGTAACGGCGTTGCTCACCGTGCTCAACCGACTTTTGCAGCATAAATTGGGAACAAATTCCCGACGTGACCACACTGATTTCCCCCCCCCCCACCTCCCGATTATACCTCTCCATATTTCATCTCACAAGAGAAAACCACTGCGCACCCCGTCCCTCACCACACACCATCCTTTCCCCAGCCTCTGGGATTTCGATCGTCGAAAGAAGGGGGGGTGGGGGGATTCCTAAACGACCCAGTTACCGATTTCCTGTCGCGTCGCTAATAGACAGCGACCAGTGAGTTAAATTCCAATAGATTCAGTCCGTCACACCGGAGTGGTGGCGGTGTTGATACAAATGTAGCCATGGTCTTAAATTATTCCTCAATATCCCATGGAAAAGTGGAAAAATATGAGGGGGAAATCACTTGATAATTTGGATATATTTTGCATATTAATAGTCTCCTTGTAGCTTTTGATTATTTTCCTATAAATAGGGCAGTCCGAAAACGAAATGGTCTTTTTTTAGTATCTTTATACACTATCATTTTATCGGGATTCTATTTTGACGAGTCACGTCGCAGTTGTGCTTTTTTTTTAGTTATTTAATCATTGTGTAGCACGTACTCGCCTGTTGGTTTGAGAATTCCTGGCTTAATAAATTGATAAGACCCGAACACGAGTAGAAAGTACCGGCTCCTGGTCATTGTATACTCAAGACTAGGCCATACCAAGGACCTGAGATCCCGTTCATGGGTCAATGGGAACTGATTCGATTGAATTACCTGCTGAATTTTTTTTTAATTGTCGTGACGTTAATTTTGCTTTGTGGAAACAATTGTCTGCGATAGGCAGAACCAATGCCTTTGCTATTACCTAATGCGAAATTAAATAGTTGGAGGGATTAGTTACGTTAAAGTTTTTTTTCTTTAAAATTACATTAAAATATCACTTGGAAGTTTCAGGTTGTTCATACGTCAGCATTTATTTTTACAAGCCATCCAAAAGTGAGTAGGATATTCTCTTTGAAAATTAGAAGGGCAAATACCTTTTTTTTAAAGTTTAAAATATATGGTCGCCTGAATTTTGCTTTTATTTTCCCAGTTTGTTCTGAGTTCCGCATCGACAGGTTCTAAGGATTCAGGGCAACAAGATCTGGAGGGCCTGAGTACGATTGCTACACGAACGCGAGAATGGTGTTTTTTTTAAATCAAATACTTCTGCCGAGAGAGAAATGAGTCCAATCTATATAGTTGGGCGGCCTTCTCAAAATAGGAAATGTTTGGGGCTGGGGAAACCTCATAAACCCGACCGCAGAGTGGAATAAACGGAACATTTGACTTGTACTTTGAATAATTGTTTCTTCGGCTCCACGCGTTCTCCCCATTAACTGGAAACAAAAGGTGATTGTTTTCACCTTTCATGTATTTTTAATTTTTTAAAAAATCTTATGGATTGTTAAATTGGAGGGATTTGAGGTGTCCCCATGAACAGATGCGCCCAGTTAGAAACTGTTTGCAAAAATCAGCTTTAAAAACCGACCCGTTTATCATGTGCAAAACAGTCGCTTGGAATTATCATCACGGGCTTATGATGCTCTCACCATCTTGCTTCGATGGGTTGGAAATTTAAAGCTCTCTGGCTTAAATCATGTTTCAGATCTGGGTGGAAAATGACTAAAATCACCAGGCCATCCACGTGATGTACGATAATTCCGAATTGATTTAATACAGGTTTTCTTTCAAATGTCGCGCTTTAAAATCACAGTTTATTTATTTTTTAGATAAGCCAATACTTAGATGGAGTAATGCAAAGGGCAGGATATCACACCCTAAGACACAAGAATTTCAATGACAAGACCAAAAAGTTTATTTAATAATATTAGAAACCTGCTCGGGTTACCGCTCTCGGTATAAAGGGTGATTGAACAAACATTGTTTCAGTGAAACCCCTACCTTTGAACTATGAGCTTAGTGTGCGGTTAAGGCGACCGCTGCAACACAAGGATTCCGAGTGGCTCTGACCGATGGAACTCAACACTGGGCCTCTGGGATGTAAGGCTGGTTCCTAAACACACAATCAAAAAAGTGACGAGTAAGCACGAATTTAAATCGAAGTCCATTTTAGTTGTGGTTAAATCTGTTATTAAATCTGGGTCCTTCTTTCTTTAATTCATGTGTTAATTTCCATTGCTGCAGTTAGCGTCGTGTCAAATGACGTTACATCGAATCTGTGGACCTTTCCTCAAAGCAACCTCGCATTTGCCAAAGAATATGAGGAAAACTAGCCCATCTATACTTGTAAAAACACAATGTTGGAACTACTCAGCAAGTCAAACAAACAGCGTAGCAAAGATAAAAATGCATAACCAACGTTTCGGGCTTGAGCCCTTCATCAAGGTTTGCAAAATGTGAGTGACCGATCAAAATTTATACTTGCCAAGTC
Organism: Narcine bancroftii; assembly: GCF_036971445.1. Lineage (NCBI taxonomy): Eukaryota > Metazoa > Chordata > Chondrichthyes > Torpediniformes > Narcinidae > Narcine > Narcine bancroftii. The sequence continues at coordinate 109,839,523 of NC_091470.1, read as the reverse complement.
CGCCATCTATACTTGTACAATGCATGAGCAGATCACTAATATTGAATGCAGGACATGAAATTAATCCCATGTTGTTTTCTGAGCGAACGCCGAGCAGCGCCAACCAATCTAATCGCTTGATAGGCGACTGGATATCAGACTCAACTGACCCTCTTGCGATTTGCCACGCCATTTACAATCCGTTCGTCCAGAGCAACCTCTGTCCTTCGCAATTGATAACAGACCAAGGCATTAGTCACTCTTTTACAAGGAACAATTCGTTATTCTCGCTGCAGGAGATGCTGAAAATACACGTGTCGGTGGCGCAGTTCCTCCGCGGAACTCAATGTTTCGGAACGTGAAACAGTGTATTTTTTTTTAAACTGTAGCCGCGACTCCTTCCCCACCCCCTGTCGTATTCCTAAATGCATCAGAGCGTACCGACGGAGAGCTAAACATAATTCATATTCCGTGTTCATTCACCGCATGTAAAATCATACTTTTAAAACAAAATACTGGAGAAACTCAGAAGGTCAAACAGTGTCATCAATGCTCAAGCCCGAAGCGTTGATCATGTATCTTTATCTTTGCTACATAATGTACACTGACCTACTGAGTTTCTCCAGTATTGTCTTTTTACTTCAACCACGGTATCTGCAGACATTCGTGCTTTACTCCACAGATGCTGTCCGTGCTGCCTTTCATTTCTACTTCCAGTATCTATAATATGTTGCCTCCGAATTCCATTCTGTTCCCGATTTTTTTTAAAAAAGAGTAACAAGCTGGATATTTTCAAGCAAAACACAATAGAAGATCAACGCTGGGCTGAGTTGCGGCGGGAGAGGATTTCGAAGATGTTCTAAATCATCCACAACACGTCCATGGTTAAAAATCAGTCGAAATCCTTATTTACCGGTGGTAGAGTGGCCATAGTCAACGAGTCTACTTCCAAACATCAACTTTTAAATAAAGATCAAAGTTTCCACTGGAAAGTTTGTAGACACCGTGATTGAAGTAAAAACGCAATGCTGGAGAAACTCAGCAAAGGTGAAGATAATTTGACGAAGGGATCCAGACCGAAACATTCGTAATCCTTGCTAAATAAAGTACATCGTTTGACCTGCTGAGTTTCTCCAGCATTGTGTTTGTTTTTACGTCGACCACAGTAGAGTACAGTAGTTTTTAAAATTGTTTTTTTTTTGTATCTTTAACAGCGAAGAGGTAAGGCGAATAAATTTTTGGGAAGGGCTGCAGCGTTTGGAGACTTTTTTTGGAAACAGTTTAAACTGGGGAAACAAGAAAGCTGAATAGCATTTAATAGGTAACTATAGAGTTTTTTTTAAAGGATGTGAACTTTAAAACCGAGGCACTCTCCGGTTTCCGATGACGGGCTGGACCCTGTTAACCTCTGGACCCTCACTCGACTCACCATTATGAAATCCATGTCCCAATTTCCCCGGCGCTAAATCCCAACCAGCAAGGGGATAAAGGATGACAGTGACCGACTGCTTCTAAAAATAAATCGACCTCCTTCCCTTCGTACGAGGTCCCCACACCACAAGATCACATATTTCTGGGTTGCATGACTAAACGGTTCCTACTGACGGTTAGATCATATCAATATTGTACAGATTATATTTTTAATGTGATTCCCAATTAGAGAAACGAGTGTGCAATAGGCAGATTGGGTGGATCCGATGTATTTTCAAAACATTCTGGAGCCCTGAACTGTGATCATTTAGCAGAACATTGCAAGTTCGTGTTTCAGACATCGAAATTCTATAATTTTTCTCGTGTAACTCATAATTCAATAGCCTGACGAACGATCCATTTGCAATACATGCAACCTGGGCGCATTCTCTCTGCGGAGTTTCGTTTGGGACGCATTTAATAATGATGTGATTGATTTGCAACAGGGTTTGATTTGGACCGCACACTTTGCATGAACCGAACTCTTTCTCGGTTCTCGGTTAGCTGACTCTCAATTGTTGGAAGCTTCTAAACTCACCTTTCACTAGGACAATACGGTCCGCCGTTGAACCAAATGAAGAAAATGACACGGATTTAGAGCTAAATGTACCGTTTAGTAATTGGGTGGGCGAATTCACTTAAGTATTTATAGACAGCTGCAGGTCGCTGTCCAAAACTCGTTCATTCAGGATCAGGGTTTATTGTTATGAAATTTGTTGCTTTTCCATGCAAAATTCCTATCAATTACATTAAAAATAAATCAGTGCAAAAGAAGAGGAAAGTGAGGTAGTATCTGTGGTTCACTGCCCATTCAGAAATCTTATGGCAGAGGGGAAGAAGTTGTTTTTGTACCTGTGGGCTCTTGTACTTCCTTCCTGATGGAAGTCTGAAGAGGGCATGGCCTCTGCGATGAGGGCCCTTGTGGGATAGAGGCTGCTTTCTTAAAACTACACTTCTTGTAGATGTCCTTGGTGGAAGAAGATTGGTGCTTGTGATGTCTCTGGCCAAGTTCACAACACTTTGTAGTTGTTTCCTTTGCAATGACACTTCCATACCACACGGTAATGCAACCAATCAGAATGTTCTGCACGGTACACCTGTAGAAATATGCAAGAGTCTTTGGTGACTTACCTAATCTCCTAAAACTCCTCATGAGGTATAGCCGCTGGCGTGCCTTCTTTGGGACTGCATGGACATGAAGGCCCCAGAATAGATTTTCAGATATGTTGGCACCCAGGACTTTGATGTTCTTTAACCTTTCCACTGCTGACCCCACAATGAAAGACTGGTTTGTGTTCTCACTGGTTTTCCGCTCCTGAAGTCCACAATCAGTTCCTTCATTTTGCTAATATTTCACATTACCCAATGCTGTTGTCATATCCCAGCTTAATGCAAAAACAGAGGTGATGACCTCTTCCAGTTGGTGAGATGGTTTTACTTCTCATAACAATGACTGTTTCCTTCACAGCCTGTAGCTTTACATTAGAATGCCATCAATATGAAGTGATGTCTTTAAAAAAAAACCCTTACCTAATACTTAGGTAACTGAACAAATTCATTCTTCCAGGTCATCAATTCAGCAGAATTTGCACAAGATGCCTTTGAACAGAATCATTTATCTTCATTCCAGCAACCTTTGTCAGGAGTTTATCAGGAAACAATGACGAGCAACTTTTTAGGGGCCCATTCCCTTACACACTCCTGCAAAATAGTTTGTAAAGAGCTTTTTCATGGTTCATAAAAATAAGAAAATTCTATGGTGCTTTAATGATTCATTTTATATTCCAATAAGCTAAGATATCAGAAGGGTAGAATCTGGAAAATACCGCTAACACTCTTCGATTTCACCTCTCCCTAACATTTTAGCATCTCCTTAAGTGAAATACAAAATTCTGCAGATGCTGTGAATGTAGTAAACACTGGAGAAACTCAGCCAGTCTCGAAGCATCCATAGGAGGAAAAGATATATTGCCAACGTTTCAGGCATGAGCCCTTCTTCAAGGTAATAAGCAAGAGGAAGGCGACAGAATAAAGACTGGAGACTGGCAGGGGGGGGGGGGGGGGGAGAGCCCAGACCAACTTAATTGGATATGATAAGAGTAAAGGTGAGAATGGCTTTTGGCTCTGTGAAAGGAGACAGAGGGGTGAGACAGAGCGAGAGAGAGCTGGGGATCCCAGTATTTCTGTGTTTTTTGACATCTCCTTAAGTAGATCACACATTCAGTCATTTCCCATTTATGTCGGCATCCTTGTTCGTCGAGAGCACATTCTCCACATAAAGGTATTGTATCACCTCCAGAGAATCTGCACCCATTCACTTTAGCTGGTTTATCTTTTTTACATCACAAACCCAGAAATGGTGAAGTTTGCCAGTGACTGCACAATATTGAAGTCCACTAGGAATCTACATAGAACAAAGCAGCAAGATCTTGAATATATACACATTTAGGCACGGACTGGGGAGTAGAATTTATAACATTCATGCAAGAGGGTTACTGGCCATTGACATTCGGAGCATTGCTAAATGGTTTCCCAGGTCACTTTGGTGAGCAGTTGCCCGGCAGGAAATTGCTGTGAATACAGAATCAAGTGTAGGCCAGTAGAATCAGGGGGAGCAAACTTAATTCACTAAAGGAATTCAGAGAAATAAATGGGGTTTTATAACAATCTAGTCCTTTCAAGGTCAATGATATTATTATCCAATACAATTGGAAATTATATTCCCCAGTTGCCATGGTGGTATTTGAATTCATGAAATTTAAGTATTTAACAGATCTCTGGAGTACTCGCTTAGCAACATGCCCATTGCTCTACTCCACCTTGGTAAATGCTAGATAGCATATTGTTACTAAATCTCAGCCCAAGAAATGCCAACTATTTTTGCCCTATAAGTAAAAGACAAGAGTCATCTGTGAAACAGAGGGATTCTGTGGAAAAACACAAAAAGCAATAGCAAGGAATGGGGAGATACAATTTGTAATAACCCAGAGCCTCTTGTCATAGTACATTTTTTGAATGACTTGTCTCTGTTATCCTACCCAAAAGATAATTATGTTTTTTTTCTTTGGCTTGGCTTCGCGGACGAAGATTTATGTCACATATTGAGAAGAAACATATCTCTAACTGTCCTTAATTTACACTCTTCTCCCATCTTTATCTCTTCTTAGCTTGGCTTCGCAAACGAAGATTTATGGAGGGGTAAATGTCCACGTCAGCTGCAGGCTCGTTTGTGGCTGACAAGTCCGATGCGGGACAGGCAGACACGGTTGCAGCGGTTGCAGGGGAAAATTGGTTGGTTGGGGTTGGGTGTTGGGTTTTTCCTCCTTTGTCTTTTGTCAGTGAGGTGGGCTTTGCGGTCTTCTTCAAAGGAGGTTGCTGCCCGCCGAACTGTGAGGCGCCAAGATGCACGGTTTGAGGCGATATCAACCCACTGGCGGTGGTCAATGTGGCAGGCACCAAGAGATTTCTTTAGGCAGTCCTTGTACCTCTTCTTTGGTGCACCTCTGTCACGGTGGCCAGTGGAGAGCTCGCCATATAACACGATCTTGGGAAGGCGATGGTCCTCCATTCTGGAGATGTGACCTACCCAGCGCAGTTGGATCTTCAGCAGCGTGGATTCGATGCTGTCGGCCTCTGCCATCTCGAGTACTTCAATGTTAGGGATGAAGTCGCTCCAATGAATGTTGAGGATGGAGCGGAGACAACGCTGGTGGAAGCGTTCTAGGAGCCGTAGGTGATGCCGGTAGAGGACCCATGATTCGGAGCCGAACAGGAGTGTGGGTATGACAATGGCTCTGTATACGCTAATCTTTGTGCAGTTTTTCAGTTGGTTGTTTTTTCAGACTCTTTTGTGTAGTCTTCCAAAGGCGCTATTTGCCTTGGCGAGTCTGTTGTCTATCCCGTTGTCGATCCTTGCATCCGATGAAATGGTGCAGTCGAGATAGGTAAACTGGTTGACCGTTTTGAGTTCTGTGTGCCCGATGGAGATGTGGGGGGGCTGGTAGTCATGGTGGGGAGCTGACTGATGGAGGACCTCAGTTTTCTTCAGGCTGTCTTCCAGGCCAAACATTTTGGCAGTTTCCACAAAATAGGACGTCAAGCGCTGAAGAGCTGGCTCTGAATGGGCAACTAAAGCGGCATGGTCTGCAAAGAGTAGTTCACGGACAATTTGCTCTTGTGTCTTGGTGTGAGCTTGCAGGCGTCTCAACAATGAAGACGCTGTTTACATTCGGTACCGCAAGGATGGCAGTCCCATCTTTATAATTTTACTTGAAGAGCGCTCAAGGTTAAGCCCTTCTCTGCCAAAAAACATACTAAAAGATTATTCTTTTGAAGACAAATACCCCTTGTTTTTCTTAAAACAGAGAGAAAAGAATAAGCGCAAATCATTTCTCCATATGGAGGGAAAAGCAAGAAGTACAAACAGAAGCTTAGTTTTTCTCTCCGCCCATTGAAGCTGAATTACATTGAATGCTTCAGGCTCTTACATGTACAATTGTGATACTTTACTCAATGTCCTGCATGTCTTAATGCCTTCCACAATGAATAGTCCTTTATGATTAAACCAAATCTTGGCTTCAGTTAAAAAAAAATATTGCCAAGAGAAAACAGAATAGTTGCAATAATAAAAGCATTTTGTGGTTACCTCAGGGAAATCTTGATTTTTTCCGCATAGATTTTACATAAACTGTATTTCATAACAAATCAGTGTTCACAGTTAAAGTTCAAAATAAACACTAGCACTTGGTCATGCAAATACACATCTGAAAAGACTTCTCAAATATTCTGCTGTTCAGCACGAGCTGAACCATCCCTCCTCCCCTTCCTTGCTGGTGTGCCCTCCCTCCCTTATCCACCTATTATCTCCTGCCTTTGAGACGGTGCTTCTCCTCCTTCCTCTCCCCCGTTGCCATTTTGTTTGGGTGCCTGTCAACATTTTGTCCATACCTTGATGAAGGGCTTAGCACAAAATGTTGGTTATGTATAGAACATATAACACACCACAGTTCAGGCCCTTCAGCCCTTGATGTTCTGCTGACCCATGTATTACTTGTAACTTTATCTTTGTTATATAAAATACACTATTTAACCTGATGAGTTTCTGTAACATTGTGTTTTTACTTCAACCACAGAGCCTGCAGACTTTCATTTTATACCATCAATGCTAAACTTTCCTGCAACAGAAACATTTTCAATATCTGCCATATTCTGTTTTCATTTTGGTGGCGATCTATTTGTTCAGGTTGCAGACTTTAAAACATTGCTAAATTTTGTATCTCTATTCCGTGGTTCATTTTTACTATATCTAAGTTTCTCAACTGCTGGCAGAAAGAAAGAATGTGAATCATAAATAAACAGGAGATTTGTAGAAGTGGAATCACAGGTTAGAAAAAAAAAGTCATTTAGAGAAGCCTAGTTTAAGTTGTCATAACTTGCTCTGCTGAGTTGCAGGGTGAATGATGGTCAGGAGGAGTGGCATGGATTTATTTTGCAGGACTAATCATGTACCACAAGGATGGAACTCACTTGTCTGTGTGGTTCATAACTTACTTTAATTCAATGCAAAATGAAATAATTACTTTCCCAAACAAAATTAAATGAAAGGATCTCAAGATTACCATTATTTTGCATCATTATCTCATAATCTGCTGAACTGCATGTGCAATGCTGCATAAGAAATAGGAGCAGGAGTCTGCCCATCAAGCCGTCTCCTTCATTGAATGAGATCATGGCTGATCTGATGATAGGCTTATCTTCACCTACCTGCCTTTTCCCATATCCCTTAATTCCCCTACTATGTTAAAATCTATACAACCTCATCTTAAATATATTCACTGAGGTCGCCTCCACTGCTTCAATGGATGGCAAATTCCACTGATTCACCACCCTCTTGGAAAAGCAGTTCCTCCTCATCTAGTCCTAAATCTACTAACCTGAATCATGAGGCTATGTCCCCTAGTTCTTGTCTCCCCTACTAATGGAAACACCACCTCTATCTTATCTAAGCCTTTCATAATTTTATATATTGCTTCATTTTGAAAAAAAAAAATCAAAATAGGACATATGTAGTAAAGGGGAGGACAATGGGGAACGCACAAGAACGAAGAGATCTTGGAGTTATGGTGCAGCGTTCCTTGAAGGTGGATTCCCATGTTGACAGGGTGGTTAAGAAGGCATTTAGTATGTAAGCCTTCATAAATCATAGCATAGAGTATAGGAGCTGGGAAGTAATGCTGTGACCGTTTAAGGTGTTGGTGAGGGCAGGTTTGGAGTATTGTGTCCAGTTCTGGTCTCCAAATTATAGTAAGGATATAGATAAGGTGGATAGGGTGCAGAGAATATTTACAAGGATGTTGCCTGGCTTAAAATTCCTAGAGTACAGAGGAAGATTGAAGAGGTTAGGACTTTATTCCTTGGAACATAGACGGTTGAGAAGGGATTTGATAGAGGTGTTTAAAATTATGAAGGGAATAGATAGACTAGATGCAAGTAGACTCTTTCCCCTGAGAGCAGGGGAGGTTGAAACAAGAGGACACAAGTTGAGGGTAAAGGGTAAAATTTTAGGAGAAACATTAGAGGAAGCTTCTTCGCTCAGAGCATGGTGGCTGAATGGAATAAGCTTCCGGAGGAAATAGTTCAGGCAGAGTTAATTCTTTCATTTAAGAGGAGGCTGGATATATACATGGATAGGAGGGGGTTGGAGGGTTATGGGCGGAGAATAGGCGGGGGATCTAGCAGAGTTATTTGAGTGAACTGGCATGGCCTGTTTCCAATGCATAAACTGTTATATGGTTTCGCTAAGATCATACTGGTGGCCATGAAGAGCATAGTAACCCGATTTAATGACTATCGACCAGTAGCGCTTACATTTTACAGTGATGAAGTGTTTGGAAAAGCTGGTATTAAAGCACATCAGCTCCTGTCTGAGTGGCAACATGGATACAATCCAGTTTAGCTATCGCAGCAACATGTCTATGGCAGATGCCATCTCACTGGCTTTACACATACCCCTGGAACACCTGGACAGTAAAGATGCATTCATTAGGATGGTATTTATTGACTACAGTTCAGCATTCAACACCATCATCCCCTCAAAACTGATCAGCAAACTCCAAGACCTGGAACTCAACACCCCACTGTATAATTGGATCACAGATTTCGCCTCCAGACCACAATCAGTGAGGATTGGTAAGAACTTCTCCTCCACAATCTCCATCAGTACCGGAGAACCACAGGGCTGTGTTCTTAGCCCCCTGCTCTACTCATTTACACCTAAAAATGTGGGGCTCGGTATGACAAATACTACAAATATGTCGATGATTCCTTGGTAGTGGGTTGTATAAAGAAAGATGATAAATCAGCACAGTCTTAGAATTAGAAGGTACCTATTTAAAACTGAGATGAGGAGAAATATCTTTAGCCAGAATGTTGTGGATTTGTGGAATTTGTTCCCACATACAGCTATGGAGGCCCAATCATCGGGGGAGTGGAGATCAGTGGAGATTGATAGATATCTAATTAGTCAGGGTATCAAGGGATTTGGGGAAAAGGCCGAAAATTGGAACCAGATGGGAGAATGGTTTCGCTCAGAGTGGCATCAAAGAGGAGACTCAATGGGCTGAATGGCCTACTTCTGTTCCTTTATTTTGTGATCCTGGAAATATATTATGGGTTCTTTATCATCAATGGATCTAACTGACCCACCATTGAGAAAAGAGAGCAGCAGCAATCATCAAGGATCTGCACCAATCAAGACATTCTCTGTTTTTGTTGCTGCCATCAGAACTTAAGATCCAGGTTCTAGAATAATTGCTACCCTCCACCAGACTCCTAAACAATAGACTCAATGAGACTATTTAACGACTCTTACTTGGCTCATTATTTATTACTGAATTTTTTTTCTGTATTGCCTTTAGTTTACATTTCTTTTTTTGATTATATTTTTCTCCCTTGTATACATATCTTTTCTCAAGCACAGTTTACAGTTACCCGTAAATAGAAATTATGCTTGGCCTACAGGAAAAAATAATCTCAGGGTTGTATGTGTTGTCATGTTCTGTATGTACTCTGAGAATAAATGTGAATGTTGAACTTTGAAGTACTGAAATTCCCTACCCAGTGATTAAAAGAAATACTTTACCAGAAGGACTGCAGTGGCTTAAGAAGGAAGAACATTACCAACTTTTTAAGGGTGATTGGGAATGGGCAATAAATGTGGCCCATCCTATCCACACTCAAATCCTGAGAAATGAATAAATAATGCAAAAAAGAAGACACAGAGAAAGATATAGCACAGCACATGTTATTCAAACCAACCTGAGTCTCAACATGGACAAGATGAAGAAGAAGATCATGAACCTCAGGAGGACCAACCATCTACTACCATTTTATGCTAATCTTCCATAAATCCAATTTGAGGTACCTTATTTGGTACCACTTATTTTTTCCAAAAATTTTGCTCGGAAATATCCTCTGGCTCTTAAATGCAAAGTTGAAATTTCCTTACCATGTCACAGCTCCTGTTCGCTGGCTGCAGTTTCCCGGCAGACCCTGTGCACAACGGGCACCGAGTGCTGAACGTTGTTGGGGAGAAGCAGTGGCCTGACCTAGGCCTGGTGGCAGATGAGCCGGATGCTACGCCGGGTGGTATGTGCCATGTCCAGCAGTTTGGACAGCACTGTTATTTCAGTTATTCATCTTCCCCAAATTCTACCATTCACCAACGCACTGGGGACAAAGTACAAATTAACCTGTCAGAGCACCCACAGCAAACATGTGCAGTCCCCAGAAAAAAAATTACAAACCCCACACAAACCGCACCTGAGGAATGCTGTGAGGCAGCGGCTCTTTTTTTGGGAAGCCCTTGCTGCTTTCTCTCTGTATGGTCCAAATCAAAAAATATTTTTTGAAATAATGAGAGTAAATTTTGCAGGAGAGAAACTTGAACTTCAGGAGACTGCAGTCAAAGGATTCACACCAGGCTGCACACAGCTGGACTGGCTGAAGGGGTATCATGTATCGGAACTGAGGTGCGAGAGGGTGTCGAGGACACTAATCGTGTCGGAGGTTCAGATCTGGAGCTTAGGTTGTTGATGATTTGGTCTGAAGGCTGTGTGGCTGTGGCAGCGCTGGAGGCGAATCCATGAACGCTCGGTGACTCTGGGGAAGGGGAGACTCTCTTTTGCTTCTTTTTCTTTGACTGTAAGATTTGCTTCAGGCAATTTATGCTGATGTTGAAATCTATCTGCCTTAAGGCAGACTAAGTGTAATATGACACTGTTTTTAACAGATGACAATAAAGGCATCTTGAAATAAGCAGACTCCACAATACCTCAGAAAAGCTTCATTTTTCTAGTAAAGTAAAAAAAAAGTTCTAGTGAAAATGAAGGTACAATTATAATATCTCTTACTCACTCTTGGCATGAAGTGGACAACTCCCTTCAAGCTTGCCTTTAATGAGAGCACTTGCAAATTAGAAAGAATGGATATTACCAATTCAGCCACTTGGGCAGGCACCACCAATCTCTTACCTCATTGCTATTTTATTACATGAACTGTTGCAGGCTTCTTTTTTTTATATAGTGAGTTACTTTGGGGGTTGAATAAGGTGCAAATCCTCACAGATTTAATAATAACATTTTGAACAGACACGGAGGCACCCAAGTCCACGCTGTAAATAGAGTTAATGCTCTCAACTAAAGACTATAACAATGGATTGTTTACCTAAGGAAAAGATATCTGGTAAGAAGTTATATGTTTATGACTCATGCTTTTGGTAAATTGAAACTGAAATTCAGTATTGATCAAGCAAGTCAAATGATTGAGATACTTGAAGAAGCAAGTTTGATAATAAGTAACCAGAGATCTGCAAGAGTCACAGAAGTGAAGGACTTTGCGTAAGATGGACACTTCTGCTGCTTTCTCCTGTCAGGGGAAACAGTGATCTGCTGTGGTCATTTTGGATTAACCCATATCTAGGTAAAAGAAGCAAGATCATTCCTGCATTTGGATCATGAGTATTTTGATAGTCATTTCATCTGACCCTTGCCTGGGTCTTTGGGAGCATCATGAAAGTCACAGGTTTCGTTTCCCACAAGAAAAGAAGATGGTTGTTGTGAAAATCATTCATATGAAAGAGCATTTCTCTGGAAGCAACTTGATAAGGATTCATGTGTTTTGAACAGTCTGATCTCACAGTGTCTTACCTACTTCATAATTACTTCTGAACACCAGTTTAAAAGTTCTGAGTTTCAACACAGGATTTCTAAGACTGAGTTTCCAGAATTGTGCGTAATCTGTAATGGTTTGGGAACACACAACACACACACACACACACACACACACACACACACACACACACACACACACACACACACACACACACACACACACACACACACACACACACACACACACACACACACACACACACACGCACGCCCTCACCCACATGCGCAAAGTTGAGGTTAAGTTTAGATTTAAGTAATTTGTTATATTATTAATAAATATTAATAAATATATTGTTTTAAAAATAACACTCTTGGTGAATTTCTATTGTTGCTGGTCTATGACATTACAGAACTCTGAATCCTTTGTTTTATTTCAAATCTAAAAACCTATCAATCTTAAACTTACACAACCCTTCTAGGCCAGTAAAGTCCAATGTTCACCTCCATCTGGGTGAAAAAATTTCTTCTCTTGAATAGTGAATCCTTCATTTGGCACCTGATTCTCAACATCATAGTCAAGGAAAATGTCATCCTTCATCTTTCTTCTTTAGAATTTGTATGTTGCAATGGGATCACTTCTCATTCTTCTAAAATGTAAGGGAATTCACTTAATCTCTCCACTCCCAACAAACTAACCCTGGATTCAAGCTGGAAAATCTCTGTTATCATATTTTACCATTCGTTCACTTGGTAAGCAGGGAGTCCTAACATGTACACATTCCAAATATGATCTCACCAGAGTCTTCTATAATCGGAGCACTATGTAAACAAATTTAGAGTGGCATGATGGGCAGAACAGTTAGAGCAATGCCTTTACAGCGCCAGCACAAGACCAGGGTTCAAATCCCGCGCTGTCTGTAAGGAGTTTTTATGTTTTCCCTGTGACTGAGTTTTCTCTGAGGGCTCCGGTTTCCTCCTACAGTTCAAATCGTACTGGGGGTTAATAGGGTGTTAAATGAGCAGCATGGACTCGTGGCCCAAACAGGTCTGTTACCATACTGTATGTCAATATATATGTATGCAAATAGTCTTCAACTAAGTCCAACTGTTGGCTGCAGCTGCAAGCTAATTTTCTGGAATTCAGAACAACAAGAGGGGATCCCAAAGATGCATACAAAATTATGAAAATGACAAGATAGAGGCAGGAAAGTTATTTTCACTGGTTAAAAAACACAAAAATGCCAACCAATCTTTTTGGGCATGAGCCCTTTTTCGTTTGAGCAAAAAGCAGGAAGGCATCTGAAAAAAAAGCTGGGGGAAGAAAGGGCAGGGAGTACATGCCAACAGACAAAAGGCCTGGACAATAAATTTTTAAAAGAGGTTTGCTTCCTGAAAAAAAAAATTCAGGATTATGATAGACAACTTAAAGGTGAACATAAAGAAAATTTCAGATTTGCTGTATCGTGTAGGAAGTTGGAGAAACGTAAATTAACTTTTGTTGAATTTAACATGTTTAATTGCATAATGATGCTGACACATTGTGTTATTTCAACTGACCTAAAAATGTTTTCCCACTGATTTTCGTTTGTACTCAGCATCTGATGCCTCTCGTGTCAATGTCCAACAATAGTGTCCACTTTTCCATGATCGCGACGTCCTGGTGAAACCTTTCATCATGTTCGTCACTGGCTGCACCAAGATCAGCAGGGAAGAAGTCCAAGTGCGAATGCAGAAAATTAATTTTCAATGACATGTTGCCCTTCCTGGTTTTGTTTGCTTGAAATGGACTTAAAATATGACACAAAATTAGGTCATATCTAAAAAATGTTAGTGATTGAAATATTTGAGGTGATTTTCATGATTAGCAGCCCAAAATCCATAAAGTACACCCCAAAGTGTTCATGAAGCAAAATCTTTGTTCTCCAGTGTAATTCGGCATGGATAGGAAGACATGAGAGGAAAAGTGAGAATTGGTCAGCAGAGGCAGGTGGCTCCATAAATTCAGAGCTGGAGGAAAGGAGACAGAGGTAAAGAAAGAGAAAGAACTAGAGATAAGGAGAAATAGGGATGGGGAAGAGGAAAGATGGATGAATGGGAGCTTAACAGAAACCATAAAAAGTTGACCTGGTTGGAGGGTGCCCAGTCAGAATATAAAGTGCTGTTCCTCCAATTTGTGAATGGTCTCAGTCTGGCAGTGCAAAAGACCATGGATAGAGGTGTCAGCATGGGAACAGGATGGGGAATTGAAATGGGTTGCCACTGGGAGATCATACTGGTAGGTGAGATTAGATCCAGGAGATAGAGCCTCAAAATTTGGGGGAGGTTTAGGACAGAGTTAGGGCGTAATTGGTTTTCCAAGAGAGCAATGAATCTGTAGAACTCTCTGCCCAAGAAAGCGGATGAGGCTACTTAATTTAACATATTTAAGATACAGCTGGACAGATTTTTGCATAGCAGGGGAATTAGGGGGATGGGAAAAGACAGGTAGGTGGAACTGAGTCCACGGCCATATCAGCCATAATCATTAATTGAAAGAGCAGGCTTAACAGGCCAAAAGGGAGAATTTGAGGAGTGCACAAGTTAAATGGCGATATTGGGAATTGCACACCAATAAATTGGAGATTATGCCAATAAATGGGAGGTTCAGGGGAGCCTGGCAATGAGGAAGGTGGGAAACCATATTTGAATTGGTGAGATCTCAAAAATATGGGGTTCAGCCACACGCCAATAAATGGGGTAAATGGAGAAATGCACCAATGAATGGGGAGTAATCGGTGAGCAAAAATGGGGAATTGTGGAGTATACCAGTAAACAAGGGAATTGGGTGAGGACACCAATAAATTGTGGAGAGCCCTCCATAAATGGGGAAATTGTGGACAGTACTGCAGACTAATGAGGAACTGGGGGAACACACCAGTCAATGTGGAAATTAGGTCCATGCAGTTTAATGGGAGCAGTAAGTGGGATAAAACTGCATTTAAAATTAGCAGAAGCATATCGATGTATGGTAAATAGAAGAGCAGGGAGTGAAGAAGGTAGAATCACCAACAAGCAGTATTGGGGGAATAGAACTAATTAAAGGGTGAATTGGGAGAGAGAACCAAAAAAGACAGAGTGGGCATAAGTGACTAATATTATCAGAATAGAATTAATTAGTGACCTATCAAAGACACTCATCTTCTCACTTGTCATGAAGACACAACAGTGACTGCACTTCCTGAGAAGTCTGAAGCGGGCAAGATTACCAGCCACACCATTATGGCAACCTTCTACAGGAGTTCGATTGACAGCATCCTGGCCAGCTGCATCATTATGTGTATGGTTGCTGCAGAGAAGTGGATCGGAGGTCAATCCACAGGACCATAAGAGTGGCGAGAGGATCACTGGAGGCTCCCCCCCCCCCCCCCCCATCTACATGATCTACCAGCATTGTTGTCTGAAGAGGGTGCTCAAAATCATTGAGGACCCCTTCCACCCTGCACACAGCACCTTTGAGTAACCCAGTTGGGAAAGAGATACAGGAGTATCATATCCAACACCACCAGGCTGAAGAACAGCTTCTTCCCACAGTGAGAACGCTGAACAACCAAAGAAACTGCTCACACTAACCATCCGAGACTCTCATATATAACCATATAACCATATAACCACTTACAGCACAGAACAGGCCAGTTCGGCCCTACTAGTCCATGCCGTAGCAAATCCCCACCCTCCTAGTCCCACTGACCAGCACCCGGTCCATACCCCTCTAGTCCCCTCCTATCCATGTAAAGATCCAGTCTTTCCTTAAATGTAACCAATGTAATATGTACAAAACAATTTTTATTTATCTGTTTGTATAGATGAAATACTTGTCCTGCATATGTATTATTTGTCTGTATGCACGTTATGTCTGGATGTGTGTCTGCGTGCTTTGCACAAAGGTCTGGAGAGCGCTGTTTCATCGAGTTGGACTTGTGCAATCAGATGACAATAAACTTGACAACTAAAATAATAAGTGAATTGAGGAATTTGGGTAACTTCATTTTCCAGAAGGTGGAATTTCCATATTACAGGAAACCTAAATTAAGAACATGAGGGAGGCTTAATTTATCAAAGGAGCTAACATGTGGAGAGTTGACATGGAACACAGGCTAATGGGGCTGAATGCAATAGATTTTGATGCAACTGGATTTGCCCAGAAAGGAATCGAGTTAAAATGTTTGTAAGGAGAGCCCCCTGCCGGCAGAAATGCTCAATAGCATAGGCACTGAGATGAAAACAGTGAAGCTTCAGTGCCATGGAATCGAAACTGTACAGTTACTTAGGAAGTACATACTATTATTCCCTTTCTACAACTAAAAAAACTGCCATGATAACAAAAATACACAGATTGAATTTGTTCCAAGATAGGTCATCTCAATGAGATATTGTGAGAAAGAGCACCACTGACATGATGCAAATTCCTTCCATTAGTTGTGGATTATGTCAAAAGGCATGGCATGCAAACAGAGCAAAGAAAGATCATCTTCTGCGGGAGTACTGAGAATCTTTCTGAAAGATGATGGATTTACCAGTTTAAATATTCCAGTCCTCCGGGAGATATTGCACTGAAAGATTGATATATTGCGGGACCCTTTGGGAAGCAACAGCGATGAGATAAAGAGAAATAGCTATGGAACAGAGACACCGCAGATTGCATGGCAGCAGTCTCATCAACAGGTCTGGCTACTGTAGATCATGATTCTATTTTACAATTGACAGTATTAAAGCAATCATTTTGTCGAAATTCAATCTGATTGTTTCTTCAGTGGAATGTTAAGGATCCCAGGTGTATTAAGTACTTTTGCTTATTGAATCTCAAGACTGTGACCATGTGATCCTGATAGAAGCCAAATAAAATTTATTTTCATCTGATTGCACAAGTACAACCCAACGAAACAGCGTTCTCCAGTCCTCAGTGCAAAACATGCAGACACACAACCAGATATAACACACATATGCAGGACAAGAATTTATATACAAGGATCCCCCACTATCTGAAAGTAGAGCGTTCATATGAAACCTTTTGTAAGCCAAAATAGCATAAAGTGAAGAAGTCACTACCAATAATTTATCTGGGAAAAATATTTGAGTGTCCCAAAAAATAACCTATCAAATCATACCAGATTCATCTAACGCAGTGGTTCCCATACTTTATCGGGCTGCCGTCCCCTTGGCTTCCAGGCCACATCCCTAGTGCCTCCAACCCCCTGCCCCACACCCTAATATACAACAAACACACACCTCTTTCTTCTCCCTTGCTCACTCACTGCCTCTCACCTCCAGCCTCTCATTCCTTAGCCGGCGCTGCCTGCGGGCCTCTCTCTTGGGGCTGACTCCTTTTGCCCCAGGTCTTTCCCTCCCGAGCCCCCACACGCTCGGTACCTCCCTCGCTCCAGCCACCCTTCCTCCTCCTCCTGTTTGCTCTCAACTAATTAAAAGGCTGAAGCCAAATATAGCCACTGAGCCAGCTCTCGCAAGACCTCCTTGCCACTGTTTATTTTGCACTGACTGTGCAATAGAGAGAGAGAGAAAAAAATCAATAAAGTGCAGAAGTTTTAACCCTTGATTGAGTTTGTCATTGAGGAGTCTGAACCTGGTGATGTGGCATCTAGACCTTTCACCACTATGTTGAAGTGTTTCTTAGTAGCAATGAAAAGCAAAATTGTCCACTGCTCTTTTTCAGGTATTGACCAAGAGAATATAGAGAGGTGAGAATAATAGCAGTGACTGACTCATTTACATTCACTGACTGTGCTTTATGGAGAATAAATTGAGAGACAGCTGTGAGATGCTAACATTCCCATTAAACATTGGTATCAACACTCAAGCTGAGTGTTTCCTGACACTATTTGGCTTCCATTCATGTTGGAATAGAAGCTGCCAACACTGAGGGTCAGCAGTTGATTCTGATTATGTTCAGAACTAGGCCAGTGGTCTTGAGCTCTACTTCATGAAGGAAAAGACAAAGTCCAAACTTTGCACAAAGACAAAGGCAGTACCGATGCTAAGTCCCCTTCACCCTACAATTGCCACGAGGTTATGGGAAGACCCATTTGAAAAGGAGGAGGAGATGACCCATGGGACCGTGACCCCAGCGGCGGAGCAGAGTGGGGCACTGAGGCTGAAGAACACATAGGTGGCGGGCTGTTGGGTGACTCGAGGTGAGGAACCCAGGCAGGCATCGGGCTGCAGGCGAATACGGCCAAGGGACGTGCATCAGGCTGCGTAATGCTGAAAACTGGCTTGACTAGCTGAAGGGGTACTAGCTATCAGAATTAGGATGCAAGAGGGTGCCAAGGGTGCTGGAAGCCTTCTGATCATTTCAGAAGTCTGCATCTGGAACTCGGGTGCAGAAGGCTGTGTGGCTGCGGGACCGCTGGAGATGAATCCACAGACACTCAGTGACTCTCTTTCGCTTCTCTTTCTCGGAACGTAAAAGGCACCTAGTAATCTCCACTGATGGCAAATCTTTGTCTTTCTTATGGTAAAGGAAATTTCATGTAATATCACATTTTCTGTTTTATTACCATGAGAATAAAATAATCTTGAATTGCTTCTCCAGATTGCTGTTCTGGATGATCCAAAAGGAGAAATAAGCAAAGGGCAAGCCTGGGAAATGGAGGAGTATTTGCATCAAAATGTAACCTGCAAGTTGAGAGAGTTAAACAAGGATGCTGGGGTTGAGTGCAATACACAGATGTGCTGGAGAAACTCAGCGGGCAGAGCAACATCCATAAAGGGTAACTGACATTGTGGGTTCAATGCGAAAGACTGCAGATGCTGCGAGTGTTGTAGAAACACAGACCTATGACACAATCAGGAAGCCTCCAACACCCTCTCACATCACCGGTTACCTGTTCAGCCAGTGTCCAGCAGCTCGCAGCCTGATGGGAGTTTCTTGACTGCAGTTGCCAGCAGCCCACAGTCTCTGCTATTATTCTCACCTCTCGTATTTCCCTTGGTCTATTCATGAAAAAGACCAGCCTTTGAATACAGATGCCTGCACACCTTAAGGAAGTGCTCAGTTCCGAAATGTCGGTAATATATCTTTACCTCCTATGAACACTATGAGACCAGCTGAGTTCCTCCGGTGTCTCAGCCTTTTTATTACCAACATTTTGGACCTGGTGTTTCTCCAGCACATTTGGTATTGCATTCAAAAGAGAATGTGGACAGGTGGAAAGTGGAGAGAATGTAAGAAAACTATTACCTTCTTTAAGCACCACCAGGTTCAGGTACAGCTGTAGGCTACCCCTCCACCATCAGACTCCTCAACGACAAACTCAATCAGGGACTCATTCATTGATTTTTTTTCCTCTCTGTATTGCACAGTCAGATTTTTTACATCTTTGTTTTTATGTGTACACTGAGTACAGTTTTTTTTTTGCACTACCAATAAGTGGCAATTCTGTCTCGCCCGCAGAAAAAAAAGAATCTCAGGGTTGTATGTGATGTAATTTATGTACTCTGACAACAAATCTAAAATCTAAAAAAGGATTGTGACAGATGGAAAGTGGAGAGAATGCAAGAATACGATCAGCTTCAAAAACCTCTGCTTAACTCCTGATAATGGGTTCATTGTGGCTGTTCCACTGATGAGGACGAGCCGGGTCCTGCACTGGGTGGGCTGGGGAAAGTGTTAGTGAGGAGAATAAGGAGACGAGGCTGTGCCTGTCTCCCACTGGCTTGCTACTGGACCCCCCAGTTATGCGTGAACTGCACGAGAGAGAAATAAGTTTGTAACTATTGATGGGGGGAAGAGGCTGTCATTTGTTGAAACTCTGACAATCAGTCATGAACACGGAAGAGGTGTGATGCGGCACATGAATTTTGGATGGGGGTCCTGATTTTTGGGAGGCTGGAATGGGAGGTGCTGGGCATTGAGCAAGGATGGCAGATGATTCTTGAAGCTGTGCTTGCTATCCTTGACCACACCTGTGCAGTCACTGAACATTTTGAGACATTGCATTCAGGTCTTTATGGCTTAACAGCTGGTGTTCATCTCTAAATTTGTTTCTTCCTGCTGTTTTAGAAGTCCCTCTGAGGCCTCCAATACAGTTTACACGTGGCGAAGCCTATAGGTGGAATCTGTCATCTTGAGATCTTCTTTAACTGCCACAATCTGCTGAAAAACACAGAACTGCTGGAGACCTAGTTATCATAGTGGTCAGTGCAATGGTATTACAGCTCCAGTGATCCAGGTTTGAATCCGGCAATGTTTAGAAGGAGTTCTCCCCGTGTTTGCGTGAGTTTCTTCTGGGTGCTCCGGTTTCCTCCCACCTTTCAAGATGTACGGGTGTTGAAGGTGAATTGGGGTGTTTCCGGCCTTGCAGGCCGGAAGGGGCTGTTACCGTGCTGTATGTCTAAATTTAAATTTAAACTCAATAGGTCTTGTGGCAGCCATAGGAGGTAAAGAAATAGAACTAATGTTTTGAGCTTGAGCTCCTCTGAGGGCTCAGGCCTGAAACATCATTTTACCTCCTATGGACACTGCGAGACATGCTGAGCTCCTCCAGCATCTCTGTGTTTTTACTACAATCACAGCAATTTTCTGACTTTCGTGTTTCCCCACAATCTGCAGAAACCCAATGTCACATTCTCTTGAGGAGATTGTTTTAAATAGTCCAAATCAGTTTGGACTGGTGCACGCCACACACAAAATGAAAACTAATATGACGAATGGAAGCCACCAGAATTTGGTGCCAGACATCAGAACATGTCAATCGTTTCATCCCTTGCTTTCAGTATCATCCAATTAGCAAAAAAAAGCAAAGGAATACAAAAAATAGGTGCAGGAGTAGGCCATTTGGCACATCTTGCCTGCTCCACCATTTAATAAGATCGTGCCTGATCTGGCATGGACTCCGCTTTATCTATCGGCCTCTACCCTAATGCAAAAATCAAACTGTGTCTTAAATATTTTTAATGAGGCAGCCTCTACTGGGAGAGATTTCCACAGATTCACTACTCGCTGAGAAAACCAGGTCTTCTTCAACTCTGTCCTAAATCCATCCCCCAAATCTTGAGGCCATGTCCCCCAGTCTCACCTGCCTTTCTTTTATTTATCCCCTTCTTAATTTTATATGTTCCTATAAGATCCCCTCTCATTCTCCTAAATTCCAGTGGGTCCCAGATGACACAATTTCTCCCAATATGTTAACCTCTCATTTCTAGAATCAAATGTGGTGAAACTCCTCTGCACCGCCTCCAAAGCCAGTACTTCCTTAAGTAAGGAGACCAGAACTGTGTGCAGTACCCCAGGTGTGGCCTCACCCAAGCCTTAAACAGTTGCAGCAGAACCTCTCATCTCATACACAGTGTAGGTACTCCCCAATTTCCTCCCCCCACCAACCTCCCACATCGAGTTGATCTACCAGGATCGTTGTCTGAAGAGGACGCGCAAAATCATCGAGGACCCTTTCCACCCCGCACACAGCATCTTTCAACTGCTCCTATCGGGGGAGGGATACAGGAGTATCAGGGCCAGCACCGCCAGGCTGAGGAACAGGTTCTTCCCATAGGCAGATTCTCATATTCATGAAACAATATTTATTTACTTATTTGTAAATATGAATGCCCTGTTTATGTATTGTTTGCCTGTATGTGCATTATATCTGATTGTGTGTTTCATCAGGTTGTACTTGTACAATCAGATGACAACAATTGTAAGCAGAAGTACTTCAACAAGGCTACATTCAAATGCAGTTGTGATACACCAAAGGAAATTATTGGAAGAAGCACAGCTTTCTAGTCAAGATATCTCTCGAAATATCTCATTCAATCTTGAGGGCAAGTTTTTGCAGCATTAATTTCTTCCACATTGTGTCAATTATTTCTTATAAATCTGCTTAGACATACAGCATGGTAACAGGCCCTACCAGCCCACGAGCCCATGCCGCCCAATTGCACCCAACTGACCTACAACCCTGGTACATCTTGGAGGATGTTAGGAAACAGGAGCAGCTGGAGCCAACCCATGCAGACAAATGAAGAACGTACAAACTCCTCACAGACAGAGCCAGATTCAAACCCCAACAGCTCGTTAACACCATTGCACTAATTGTTCTTCAATCGTAAGTGAAACTATTCTTATTAAGAGATGCTAATGTCCTCCAGAAATATAATGTAGGCCGACATTCAGTCTCAACAACATTATTCTGTTCTTAAAATACTCCTTGAGCAGTGTAATTTTGCGGAAGAATTCCTTTAAAAGGCTGGAGCTCCAGTTAATTGAAAGAAACTGAATCAGTTTTTCAATGAGATTGCAAGATAAAAGCATGTTAAGATGAAAGATGTTGTCAGATGGTAATTAGTACATGTTATTTTTACAACCATTGAATGCTTTAGAGAGAGCAACAGTCTTTGGAATACTTTTAAGATATTTCTTAAGAAGGATCTTTGCAACTAGAGTATTCTGCACCAGCATCAATATCAATGTGACTTTATTGTCAGAAACACAAGAACAATGTACAGATGCACTCTTTTGATGAGTTCATCTTTGGTAACTGGGAAACAAACCTTTTTAAATCATCTAGTGAAGCATCTTTACCATAATAGTTTCAAACAAGGGGGCATCATATCAAAATTAGCAGTAGGCCATTTACAATTGATTTCAGTCTTTGAATTTTACTACTTCAGAATGCTATGGAACATCATTCATTGCACTTATTCTTCATACAATGAAATAATACAATACTATTTCATTTTATCCGGAAATAAATTTCAGATTTATTGTCGGAGAACATATATGACATCACATACAACCCTGAGATTATTTTTCCTGCTGATGAGGCAAAATTACCACATATTGGCAGTGCAACAGAAAACTGACTCAGCATACAAATGTAAACAAACTGACTGTACAGAGAGAAAAAAAATCAATCAAGTGTAAAGTAGAGTCTTTAAATGAGTCCCTGATTGAGTTTGTTGTTGAGGAGTCTGATGGTGGAGGGGAAGCAGCTGTTCCTGAACCTGGAGGTGTGAGCCTTGTGGCACCTGTACCTCTTTCCTGATGGTAGAACAAAGTGTATGCTGGGTGATTATTGCTGCTGTCTCCGATGGCAGTGTTACCTATAGATGTTCTCGATGGTGGGGAATGTTTTACATCAATACCACAGAGATTGATGCATTTCTGGATACACAATTCAAGGAAATAGAAGTGTTAGAAATAGAGTACTGTAAGGAAATAGTACTGAGGTACATTTCATTGAATGACATTGCAAGCTTGAGGGCCTGAATGGCCTACTGTTCTAATACATGTGTTAGCTTTCTGATCTTAGACCTGCTGAATAAGTGACAGCACTACACAAAAGTATCATGTAGCATTCATAGGAAGAAAGGCTATATAACCAACATTTCGGGCCTGAGCTGAAAGCAGGCAGGCTCCTGAATAAAAAAGGTGAGGGGCGGAGGGAGGAAAGGCAGGGGGAGGAGCACAGGCTGGTGGATATGGGTATGAAAAGGGCAGAAAAGAAAAAAAAACAAAACCGAGAAATGATAGGAGGATGGGGTAGGTCTCTGAATGGAGAGGGAAGGCAACAGAGGGATGGAGAAAGAGAGTGAGACAGGGAAGGACACTCTCCTCTCTTTTTGTGAGTATCTCTCTCTCTCTCTCTGTACCAATCTGGGCACTCTAAACAGATGGCATAAACTGGTTTCTGTTAGGTCCCTCCTCTCTCCTCCTCTACCCCTCATACTGCTCCTCAAGGAAACGTTGAACTTTATTGCAGGAACATTGGAGGCAGAAGGCAGAGAGATCATACGTGGAAGTGGGATGGAGAATTCGATTGAAACTTCATCTCTAACTTCAGAGTCACCAGATTAAATGGAGGCATTCTGCAAAGCTGTTATCTAATCGGAATGGGGTTTCCACAATATATTGATTACAACATAATCACTAAACGGAATACACTTAATGAGAAGAGGAAATTAATTGATGGTTGATTCCAAAAGATCATTTAGGTTTCTCTGTGGGAAGAAAGGAAGTAAAAGTATAGGTGTTCCATTTCCCACATCTGTATGGGGAAGTGCTCTGTGGAGGAGTGGCTGATGGAGGCAGGACAGAGAGACAGGAGGTTATTGGAAGGGGCATTTCCATCAGCAGATTGAAATGGGAGGTGAAGATTCATCGGAAAATGAAATTTTTATTGCATATTGCAGGGATTACAGAATATACAATGAGAAGCAGGATGGACAGGGGATTAGATAGTCTTCTCTTTGGCTTGGCTTCGCGGACGAAGATTTATGAAGGGGGTAAAAGTCCACGTCAGCTGCAGGCTGGATGTTGCCTAATTTGTTGAGACCCTGTCGCTTCTCAAAATTTGCTTGATTATTGTTGCTTTGTTTATATTTCCTTTTCTCATTTCTTTAGGATTTAGTGTGATTATAGATAAGGGTTGGGATGTTGGAAAGGGGGTAATGTTAGTATAAGGGAAGAGGGGTACATTAGAGGGGTTTTTATATAAACCATATTTGTTTTGAAGGTGTATTTTGTATTAATTGTCTCTTGGTTGTTTAAATTTTAAATAAAATATTCAAAAAAAAGAGAGAAAGTGCAATATAAAGCTATTTACACCTGCAATAGCAAGGTTTCACCATCCGGCATCGCTCTTGCCCCTTGGTCGCCACAACATTCACACAAGCCATTTGGCCCACTTAGCCCATACTAGGATATGAATAAACGTCAGACACTTAAATCGTGTACCAGATCCAAAAAAAATCACTCGTTGACCGTTTTCAAAAACAAAACAAAAAAATAACCCCAGTGAACAAGAAGAAAGGTACAGACCTTCTATTATAGACGCTGCCTTCAGGCTCCAATCCGTGGTGCACGCAGGGATATGTAGTCCCGGAGGGATGAGAGCGCATCGTGACCGCGGGTGCCCTAGCGCCTTCTGGGAACTGTAGTCCATCTCCGTGACGATGTCCGCCCATTTACACATCAGGACTCAATCAGAAAACTACAGTATCCAAGATGTGTCGCATGGGGAATTGGCAATATTTCGCAAGTTAGTCGTCTGCCGTAGTATGATGACTGGTCTGCAAATAATGAATACTGGGGATTGATTGTGCATTTGGCACTTAAACAGATTAGGTGCCAGCGTGAAGGTTGGCGGAGGACTACTTCCGGTACGCTGCGTATCCGGTTCGCGGCGCGCCAATGCCCTGCACTTTGGGTCCTGTCGGCACCGCTGTTATTTCATGTCGGGATTAACGGCGCGCAGCCCGGCCTGGTCCGCAGCTCAGCCCCGGAGCGACGTCGCTTCTCTCCCCGCCCCGGCTGGGCCCGGACAGGCGGCCGTACGACAGGGGTGGGGGGTTTCCTTTTTGATCTGATTCATCGGCGAATATTGTTGCGGAGGGAGGGAGGGAGGGAAGGGGAGGGGGGGATGAAGAAATTCTTCGACTCGCGGCGGGAGGCTGCGGGCTCGGGCTCCGGGGGCGGCGGCGGCGGAGGCGGCGGGGCCTGTCCAGGCAGCGGCTTCATTGGCCGCGTGTTCAGCGTGGGCCGGCAGCAGGTCACGGTGGAAGAGGTGGTGGCTGAAGGTGAGGAGGAGGGGAGGGGAGGGGGTGGGGTGGAGATGAGGGTTGGGGGGGTGGGAGGGGATGGGAGAGGGTGTGTCAACTCCCCCCCCCCCCCCCCCGGGATTAAAACTCCTGGCCTCCACTCGTTGTTCATTGATGCTGCTTGAAAGTTGTTGAACCATCACAGGCAGATCATCCCCTATGCCCCCTCCATCACTGGCAGATCATCCCCTCTGCCTCCTCCTTCGCTGGCAGATCATCCCCTCTGCCCCCTCCTTCGCTGGCAGATCATCCCCTCTGGCCCCTCCGTCGCTGGCAGATCATCCCCTCTGCCCCCTCCATCACTGGCAGATCATCCCCTCTGCCCCCTCCGTCGCTGGCAGATCATCCCCTCTGCCCCCTCCATCACTGGCAGATCATCCCCTCTGCCCCCTCCGTCGCTGGCAGATCATCCCTCTGCCCCCTCCGTCGCTGGCAGATCATCCCCTCTGGCCCCTCCATCACTGGCAGATCATCCCCTCTGCCCCCTCCGTCGCTGGCAGATCATCCCCTCTGCCCCCTCCTTCGCTGGCAGATCATCCCCTCTGGCCCCTCCGTCGCTGGCAGATCATCCCCTCTGTCCCCTCCATCACTGGCAGATCATCCCCTCTGCCCCCTCCGTCGCTGGCAGATCATCCCCTCTGCCCCCTCCTTCGCTGGCAGATCATCCCCTCTGGCCCCTCCGTCGCTGGCAGATCATCCCCTCTGCCCCCTCCGTCGCTGGCAGATCATCCCTCTGCCCCCTCCGTCGCTGGCAGATCATCCCTCTGCCCCCTCCGTCGCTGGCAGATCATCCCCTCTGTCCCCTCCGTCGCTGGCAGATCATCCCCTCTGCCCCCTCCGTCGCTGGCAGATCATCCCTCTGCCCCCTCCGTCGCTGGCAGATCATCCCCTCTGCCCCCTCCGTCGCTGGCAGATCATCCCCTCTGCCCCCTCCGTCGCTGGCAGATCATCCCCTCTGCCCCCTCCGTCGCTGGCAGATCATCCCCTCTGCCCCCTCCGTCGCTGGCAGATCATCCCCTCTGCCCCCTCCGTCGCTGGCAGATCATCCCCTCTGCCCCCTCCGTCGCTGGCAGATCATCCCCTCTGCCCCCTCCGTCGCTGGCAGATCATCCCCTCTGCCCCCTCCGTCGCTGGCAGATCATCCCCTCTGCCCCCTCCGTCGCTGGCAGATCATCCCCTCTGCCCCCTCCGTCGCTGGCAGATCATCCCCTCTGCCCCCCCATCGCTGGCAGGTCGTCCCCTCTTTTCCGCCCCCCCCCATCGCTGGCAGGTTGTTCCTTCTCCCCTTCTATTGCTGTCGGATTGTCCCTCTCTATCGCTGCCCATCTCCCCCATTCCACTCACCATCATCATTATCCACCTTCTGTGGGCTTACCTCTGTACTTTCTCCATTGTTATGGCTAAGCCACCCTACCCACTCACCCAATGACACCAACACAAATACACAGATAGACAGACACCTCCTCCCTGTGATCTACTCTAAATGATGAACTCAACAATGCCACTCAGCTACACTAATACTAAATAATGTTAGAAATGACAGCCCCCACCCCCGCCACACTCCAGTACCATATTGTAAATTAAACTAATTGACAATGATGTCAGTATTTGAATAATGGTCATACTGTAGCTGATTACCTTAAATGTCATCTGGTGTACCTGCTTATGCACTCCAATTCTGCAGTGGGATTGAAGATGCAGGATCTAGGCCACACTTTGTTTAAAAACTAATTCTTAATTGCCATCAGAAACGGCCAAGCAACTTACTCATTTGTTGGCATCTGTGGACAGACTTAAATGTTGACTTTGCTAGGGCTGCTCCTGGATCTGGTGAATGAGCTTTTTTTCCCCGAAGAGTCATAACTCTGGCAATCCCAGCAATAGTTGATGAAGTTAGCAACTCCCCGGCCTTGGCCTTGTGACTACAGATTCCCCCAAAGTTACTCTGACCTTGGACTATTACCCAGGGTCAGCAAACTAAGTAATACTGATAAAATCAGAATATTTTTGGAGTCAACAAACCCGGTGATGGATCTGCAGGAGTCGTTAACATTTATGATGCACGTACAATACTCTTGAGTGTTACTGTGATTGTTGTTTTTATGCCTGGTGTCCAATTATAACTGCAGTAACATTATTATAGGGCATAAATTTTTGCTTCCAACAGCTCCATTAATACTCTGAATCAATGGAATTGTCAGAGTAACATTACTGAAAAATCCCGCAGCCCTCATACTTTCCTTGAGTTTTGTTTTCATTATATTTAGATAGATTAGCATCAATGTTCTTAATATTGCTCGATTTTCCTCAATTGTATCGCAAATGCCTGATGCTACTGATAGACCTGCGGCAAACTTGATGGCAGATTTACAGCAACTCTTGTCATATAACTGATAAATCTGCAGGACATTTCAGCATCTTTTGCTCTATTATCAATGGAAAAAATTGCAATTGTTGTGATGTATTGAGATTCAGTATAATTACTGGTGAATATTTTTATTGTTGAGATCTGATTTTTTAAGAAAAACATTTATTACAGTAATAGCTGAGGCTGCATTAATTATTGCTGACAGACTAGTATCCAAAATATGACTGCAGACAAATTTATGAAACATTTGTCATGTAAAGAATACAAGAAATAGGCTGTTCAGTGTGATTGTGGCCTCTTTTTCTTCATATCCCTTCATTTGTCCAAAACATAGAAACCTCTCGATCATTATTTTGAATACAGTCAATGACTGAACCTTCACGGCCATCTTGGACAGAGAATGATAATGACGTCATCTCCTGTGTTAAGAAAATATTGCTTAATTTCTAACTTGAATTGCTTACCTCTTACTTTGAGGCAGTGTCCCCAAGTTCTAGACTCTTAACCAGTTTTGTTTGTTTCAATAGGCTCATTTCTCATTCATTCAAACTCTAGAATATAGAAGCTTCACCCACCTGATCTCACCTCATATGCAAGGCCTGGCATGTTAAATTTCAGTCTGGTGAATCTTTTTAACAGGTTCAGTACAATCCATAATGCAAGGCGCTTTTTTCCTTTATTTGCCCATGTCTACTGTTTTGAATTAGTCATCAAACATTTCACATGTGATTCAAGTGCACATTCCAGACTTTTTCTTTTCCCAAGGTTATTTGTACACATTTTGGTTTGCCCATATAGAAATTACAGCACTTATTATACATAGTCCCCTCATTTCACGGCACCATAATATTTGGAACTTGTTATGTATATTAAAGTAGTTGTGTTGAGTATTTTGTTGTATATCCTTTGCATGTAGTGACTGCTTGAAGCCTATGATTCAGAGATATCACCAGGTGCTGAGTATCATCTCTGGTGATGCACTGCCAGGCCTCTACTACAGCCATCTTCAGCTTCTGCTTGTTTTTGGGGCTTGTCCCCTTCGGTTTTCTCTGCAGCATATTGGATATAGATTGGGTGAATGATGGCCATTCAAGAATTTTCCAGTTTTTAGCTTTGAAAAACTCCTTTGTTGCTTTAGCAGTCTGTTTGGGATCATGAGTTTGGAGGCATTTGCTCGAACTTGAGCAGATGAGATGTTTCTGTCACCTCAAAATTCATTTTGCTACTGCCATCAGCAGTTACATCATCAATGAAGATAAATGCGCCAGTACCTGTGGCAACCATACATGCCCAGGCCAGAATTCTCCCACCACCGTGCTTCACAGATGATCTGTGTTACTTTGGATCTTGGGCAGCTCCTTTATGCCTCCACACTTTGCTCAAACCATCCCTCTTAAAAACATTAATCTTGGTCTCATCTGTCCACAAGTCCTTTTTCCAGAATTCTGCAAACTCTTTCGAATACTTCTTGGCAATCTGCAATCTGGCCAGTGTGTTTCTGTGGCTAACTAGTGGATTTCAGTGTAGTCTCTGTATTTCTGTTCAGGAAGTCTTCTGCAGACTTGACACATCCACACCTGCCTCCACAAGAGTGTTTCTCATCTGTCAGACGGGGGTTTGGGGATTTTTCTTCATTGTGATGAGAATTCTTCTGTCATCACCAGTGGAGGTTTTCCTTGGCCGACCAGTCCCTTTGCAATTATTGAGCTCACCAATAGGCTCATAATGATGTTCCAAACAGTTGATTTTAGTAATGCTACAGTTTGGGTGATGTCCCTTGCCGTTTTATTGTTGTTTTTCAGCCTCATAAAGGCTTCTTTGACGTTCATTGGCACAACTCTGGTCCTCGTGTTGAAAAATGGCAACTACAGACTCCAAAGGTGATCAAAAGCTTAGAAGCCAGTCTATATACCTGCACCAATGAAGCAATTAAGTATGCCTGAGTACTCACAAACATCTGTGAAGCCAAATGCCCTAGATAGTAAGGTGACCTAAAATGGGGGGACGATATATAAAAAGTGATGTAATTTCTACATGGTCAAACCAAAATTTATATGGATAACCTTGAATAAAGTCTGGAATGTACACTTCAATCACTGTTTGTGATTACAAATTTAAAACTGTGGAACACAGGGGCAAATAAAGAAAAAAAGTGTCTTTGTCCCAAACATTATAGAGGGCCCTTTTTAAACATAAAGTGGCCAAAATTGTAGATGAAGCATTAATGAATTGCAGTGCCTCTTTAAAGATACCTCCAATTAAAATAACTGAAATATCCATTATTTGCATTTTTTTAAAAATCCATTTCATTTTAAAAAGGGCTATATCAAATTTTAGAAGATATCTCAAGATGAGCGGGGATTATTCTGTGGAGCAGAGTGGATGTTTATTGGTGGATTAATTTTGGGGCTTGTTTTCCTGCCCCATAAAAGAGAGCATAACTCTTGGTAGAAAAGAGTTGAGAGCAACAACCCCAGTTGATTCACCCCAAAGTGGTCCTGATTTTCACTCATAATCCTTTAGTTGGCAGAAACTTGGCAGCTTCAGTGCAAATTGATCCCGGAAAAGGAAAGCTAGTTGTTGTATAACAACAACCTTTCAAAATGTTCTGAATACTTCACAGGTCTTTAAGTAGTTTTCCTTTTAGGTGAACCTCTGACTTCAAGGTGGATTGTTTCTAATACTGGAGAAACTCAACAGGAGAAGGCCACCCATCCGGCCCATCAAAGCTGCTCTGCCATTCAATGAGATCACGGTTGATCTGATGATAGGTTCATCTCCACCTACCTGCCTTTTCCCCATATCTCTTTATTCCCCTACTTTGTAACCTTGTCCTAGATATATTCACTGACATGGCCTCTACTACTTCAATGAGCAGCAAATTCCATAGATTCATTACCCTCTGGGAAAAGCAGTTCCTCCATCTCTGTCTTAAATCTACTACACTGGGTCCTGAGGCGTTGTCCCTTAGTTTTGATCTCCCTTTCCTGTGGGAATTGCTTACCTACCTTTTTTTTGAAGATTTGAAAATGGGGAGAACTCAGATTTATTGTCAGACCACATTGCATGACATCACATACAACCCTGAGATTCTTTTTCCTTCAGGCGAGGCAAAATTACCTTTCATTGGTAATGTAAAAATAATAACCGTACTGTAAACAAACTGATTGCAATACAGACAGAAAAAAAATCAATGAAGTGGCAAAAGTAAGAGTCCTTAAATGAGTCCCTGATTGAGTTTGTTGTTGAGGAGTCTGATGGGGGAGGGGAAGCAGCTGTTCCTGAACCTAGTGGTGCGAGTCTTGTGGCACCAACACCACTTTCCTGATGGCAGCAGCGAGAACAGAGTGTGTGCTGGTTGGTGTGGATCCTTGATGATTGCTGCTGCTTTCTGACGGCAGCATTCCCTGTAGATGTTCTCGCTAGTGGGGAGGGTTTTGCCTATGATATCGTGGGCTGTGTCCACTACCTTTTGCAGGGCCTTGCGCTCAGGGGTATTGGTGTCTCCATACTAGACCGTGATGAAGCCGGTCATTGCAATTCTGACCCTTTCTTTGAAATAGACAAAGGAATGTTTTGCATTTTTCCAAGAGTTAACATTTCATCTGAAAAGCTTATCAGCACTCGACGTGACATCCCAGGTTGACTGTTAGTCCCTGGTAAGATCCTTAACCTTCTGACCGAAAAGTTGGTTTGAGATCGACAGTGCCAAGACTAACATTTTCCTCAACCATTCAAAATCATTTCATTTCACAGTGTTTCTGTCTGTAGAAGGAATTGCCTCCTTAAACAAGTTAATATAAAAATATGTTTTGTAACCATAACAAATTGTCTCCCTGTGAGGCAGTGTATTGGATTCCTGAACAAATATGTCATATAATATCAAATATATCAGTGACCAGATACTTGACTAACTGCAGCTAATGTTTTTTGTGAAGGCCAGCAGTAAAAAAAAAAGCCTTATTTCCAATGGTTTTCTCCAGACCTGTGAACATTAGTGCCCATATTTTTAGGAATTAATTAATGCCTATTGACTCTTGAATGTTCAGGTGATAAATAGTTTGGAACAAGGCAGGAACAGAGTTTCCTTTATAACATCCCATTTGCCAAAAAAAAGTTTTTATTTTTCTGATTTCAATCATTGCAATTGAAATTATCAAGTGAAATTAATTAACACTATCTTGTGAAATGGCTTTTTTTTCTCATCTTTTATGAGTATGAAAGTGATAAGTATTGAACAAGAAAGGCTGTGCAATTATGTTTGTAGTTTCTCTAAATGGACTGGGATTTTTATTTTGCAGTTCTCTTCAGGACGACAATATTGTTTCCATTGACTTTCTGACATCAAGTTTAAGGCTAACAGTAGACCAGATAGTTTCAGGCTCACTTCCAGTAACCCTTGTTTGTTCCTGGATTTCCTGCCTAATATGTTATCATGCAAACAGTTGGATTTGATTTTGACCAGCCTCTCAAGTTTGTTTTGATATTCAAGTCTTTATTAAGTCATAAGGTTGTTTCGTACTTTTAATCTAAAATCCCTTAGCAGTGACGATTTGTGACAGAAATTCAGCGGGATTTGATTGTATGTTATCAAAGTCAATTGCACATTTGCAAAGGATATAAAATAAAGTTCTGAGGGATTTTTTTTGAAGACTTTATTTAAAATTTTATAACATGAATACAATAGAGAATTACATTTAAAGAAAAATTTAAAAAAATTAAAATGGTATGATTACATCAGAAAACTGCACAAAATAACCCCCTCCAGGAGAGTCAATCATGAACAAATTATGAATGGGATAATCTCAGCATGACATAGTTCAGTATTCCTTCATGTTACTTTGAGGTATAAGACTGTGAAATCAACCATGGAAGGAAAGACTGCAGGAAAGCTGTGGTTGCTCAAACGTCTGAGATGCAAACTCTTCCTCTTCAGAGTTGATTGGAACTAATGTTCAAGTTTCAGAGTTTAAGTGACTGGAAATATATCATCGGAGTAATTTTTGCTCAATACGATCCTCCAGCTATTTTTTGTGGGTTATTCTAATTCTGCAGCATCTGCAGACTTCGAGTTTAACCGCTGTATCATTCTCTCTGGGATTTAGCCATTTTATTAGAAAGCATAATGTAAAAGATTGCAGCCTTGTCGTGTGCAAGATTTCCCCAAGGCTTCTCCAGATGGAATAAAAGCCTGAAATGACAAAATTTTCATCCTTTGATTAACCGTTGCTCACTTGGTTATTGCTACAGAAAGCTCCAATTGCATTCCAAAGATGTGTTGGAAAGTTCAGGAGACACTCCAGTTGGAGGTATTGTATTTTAGATGACACATTAAATTTGGCTGTATCTGCTCACTCTAAACTTGCTCCCATTTTGAGGAAGTATCAGGGTATTGTTCCTGTGATGTGACGTCAGCCAACAGTGGTCTTCAATCTACACCACTGTTAACAGAGTGCTGGACTCATTGCTGTTTGTGGGGGGTGTAATAGAAACAGTGCAATATTACACAAAATTTGCTTTAGTCTGCCATAAGGCAGAGAGATTCACCATCCGCAGAAATTGCCTGAAGCGCCTCTTGCAGTCAGGGAAAGGAAAGCAAAAGAGAATCCTCTCAGCATCACCATGTGTCTGTGGATTCACCTCCAGTGCTTCCGCTGTCCCCTTTGAACCATCAGCAGCCCAAGTTCCAGATCCGAACCTCCGACACAATCGGGACCCTTCAGCGCCCTCGTCACCCTCTCGCATCCCAGTTCCAATACCTGGTGCCCCTTCAGCCACTCCTAAACCAGTCTCCAGCAGTCCGCAGCCTAATGTGAATCCCTTGGCCGCAGTCATGGGCAGCCACAGAATAAACAAAAGGTTTATTGCAAAAAGTCTAGTGTTTGAAAATGTCCTTTCAAGAAAGTATTTTTCTTTGAGACTTCTAATCATTTGCCAGATTCTAAAAGAAAGGAAGTACAGTCATATGTCGCTTAACGTCCATGATATGTTCTGTGAAATAGGAAGTTATATGATTTGGACATTGTGCGAACACCATATTATATACTTAACAAAGAGACAACACTCAAGAGATGCGTGATACAGAAGATTGGCTGCCTACTAGTCAAAGCAGAGACTGTTAGATGGTAAACTTTTTACTTGTTTCTTAAGGAAAGTTCACATTAAAATAATGATAGGAAGTTCAGTTCAGTAATGTAGGCATTTATTATGACTATCAAGACATGTGTTATAGGTAATATATGAACTGTACCATTATACACCTAGCAGCGCAGTTGCTTTGTATACAAGAGACATGAGATACAAGTGTTGCGTGCAGGAAGCTGTTGCATTTGCTTTGTCTGGTTACATCCGCGACATCCTGTTCTCCAATTGGGAATTCTGAACTCTAATTATAGCCTTATGGGACCACGGACGTATATGTGGTCAGACATTGCCCAAACGGACGTTAGGCGGTGCATGACTGTACTTCCAGTGATCTTTTCGAACTGAGCAATGCCAGTAGGGTTTGTCCATTATACACTGATTGACATTGACTTTCAAACAAAAAACTTAAAACCATCTTGTAGGATAGAGATACGTGACTTAATTCAACAGAACAAAAGTATTGAGTCACACGTGAGCTGTCTGGACCAGTAGTCTGTTTTTCTTTGATGTCAGATGAAAATAATATTTTCAATTAATTTGTTTCTTGTCTTTTTACATCAGGTATTTGTTGCGATTCCACTGTCTTTGCTAATCTTTTTTCTTCTTTCCTCTTTCACTGAAGCAGTGAAATTACATTTCAGCTACTACCCTAAAATTTATGAAGTTGAATGAGCGGTTGTCTATGAGCAGAATAGTCATTGAGGCGAGAATGAGCAGTCTGGGACTGTACTTGCTGGAAATTTTAAAGAATGCAAGCGGATCTTACAGAACTGTATAAATTATGAAAGGCATAGTTTCCATTGGTAGGGGAGACCAGAACTAGGGGACATGACCTCAAGATTGTAGTATGGTTGGTAGATTTAGGACAGAGATGAGAAAGAACTGCTTTTCCCAGAGGTGGTGAATCTATGGAATTCGCTTCATAGTGAAGCAGAGGAGGTGACCTCAGAAAATACATTTAAGAGAAAGTAGGGAAATTGAGGAATATGGTTAAAGGCAGTAGGTGGAGATGAGCATATAAATTTAATTTTAAAGTTTAAATTTAGACCTGCCACTTTTGGCCCACGATCCTTTGTTGCCCAATTAACTTGCAACCTTGGTACGATTTTTTTTTAACGGTGGGAGGAAACCTGAGTGCCCTGAGGAAACCTGAGTGCCCTGAGGAAATGGGGATAATGTCCAAGCTCCTTGCCAACTGCATTGGATTCAAACCCTATTCGTTAGCACTGTAACAGCGTTGATTTATATTGTATTTTACAAGAAAATGAAAGTAAGAAAGATTGGGATAAAGATAAGTTGAAATGGGAATAAGATTTAGGATCTACAATAGCTGATGAAGCCTGAATGGAAATTTGTCAAATTGATTAATGCTAGATTAGCGATGATTAATTATAATTTTATACATCAATTATATCTAACACCAGAAAAATTTAAAAAAAATTTGGTCTTAGTAAGTCAGATTGTTGTTTTCGTTGTGATCAGATAGCTAGTACTTTTTTACATACTGTCTGGTCTTGTGACCGATTGCAACAGTTTTGGAAAGGTATTCAATCTATATTTAACAGATTATATAATATTTGTGTTGTATTAGATCCTGATATATTTTTGTTAGGTAATATGCAATTATTAATTGATCTAGGATTAAATGATTATCAGATTTCTTTTATCTATTTAGCTTGAGCAGTGGCCAAGAAATGTATAGCATCTACTTGGAAAGATAGAAATATACTAACTTTGGATAGGTGGTATTTAGAGATGAAGTCTTGTTTAATTATGGAAAGGATATCTTTTTCAATTCAAGACAAGATGTCTTTTTATAAGTTGAAGTGGACTCCATTTGTTAAGTATATGCAATTAAATTTGATTTAAGTATGTTCCTAGATGTGATATTTTAGATTTGATAAATCTTTTTTAAATTATTTTTATTTGTTATTTTTTTTTCTCTGTGTTTTTTTTTAATATATAATATTAATTTTACTAATTCTTCACTCTTTATTTTGGGGGAGGGGAAGGGTGGGTTTTTTTAATATAGATTTTTTTTAGTTCTTGTATATGTGGGGGGGTTAGGTTGAATTAAGTTAGGTTATTGATGTTTGTATTATAATTATATTATTTTATTTTATATTTTTTCTTTAAATGTAATTTTTCTTTTTATTCCTGTGATAAAATCTTTAAATAAAGTTTAAGAAAAAGATTCTAAATCTTACATTATTGTTTAGCTGGGTAACTTATTATGTTCAGACTATATTACTTTACACGACTATATCTTTGGGTGTGTTCTGGCAAACAATGCAGTAGTTCCAGTTGTAGCACCCAAGTGAGCGAAGGCTCTGAATTTGAAATCTTTTCCGAGCAACCCTAACCTTCCACACTGGACACTTCACGAAGGTTCACCCTCGTGAAGGTTCTTTTCACATCACCTTCAGAAACTGGGTGTAGAGAGTCGCTGGGGGCTTTCTCCATCACTCACTTAAGTCAAAAGGTTCTGGATTTGGGTCTTTACTCCAAAGCCATGAGTGCAACAGCTTGATCAGCAAACCAGTCAGAATTGAGGCACATTTGTGAGTTTAAAAAGTTTCAGCTTTTCCTTGAGGTATTTGAAATTCGTCACCTCTCTCAGCTGCGTTTCAAGTTCCCGGGGTTTACTTTGATGAAGAATTGGGAATTCCTTCACAAGTCAACATCACGAAGACAAGTTATTTGATTGTTTTCAGCCTGCTGTTTTTGCGTGATCAATCCTTTGTCCTTTGCACAAGATGGTAGCTAAACTTGCGAGTAATTTTGCTTCAAAATATTCTGGATGTTGTGAGAAAAGCAATAATTACAACTTGGTTTTTCATTCCTCTTTTAAAGATACTGAACTAATTCTGTGCTTTTTTTTTGGCGACCTCTGGCTATTTACAACCACTTGGAAGAATTTCCAATGAAATTTGAAGAGCTGATATTTTGTCTTGATCTTGGCTAATAAGTCTGCCCACAGTTGTCACTCCAATAGAACACCTTAAACTGCCCAGTTGTCCATGGGTCTATGAATGATGTTAGCTTCAGTGATGCTGGATGAAATATCGGTCAGTGTTATTTTTGGAAACGTCATGTTGGAAGTTCACCTGTTTATTTCTTGGTTCATTTCACATATGTATAAGCATCAGATAGTGAACGGTGAGATTGAGGATCTGATATGGCAGCCATTACCGTTTAGTCAGTTGGATGATGTCCCTTCATTCATTTTCCTGCTAAGTAGGTATTTTATTGGCAGGATTGTTTTATCGAGCATTCATGCAATTATTTAATTGGCAAAGGCAGAAGGCTTTAATATTATTTTACTTCTGTATTAGGTTGGTGTTTTCTGTTTTATAAATGTTTCATTGAGCTCAAAGAAAATGATTTGGCTGTATATCCTATGTTATGAGCATGCAAGCATCATGCCAAGTTCTAATCTGATACAGTTTTTTCTGGAGCAGTGAGTAAATTAAAACAAAAACCTCTGCGTGTTCTAATGCTGGCTGCCCAATTGTCACATTCCACCAATAGTAGTTGACAAGTCAAGTTTATTATCATCTGATTGTACTGTACAATCCATTGAAACAGCGTTCTCCGGTCCTCGGTGCAAAACTTGCATACAGCCAGACATAGCACACAGACAGACAATTAATACATATGTGGGACAAGTATTTTATCTATAAAATAAATATTGTTTTGTGCAAATTAGAGTCTTGGATGGTTAGTGTGAACAGTCCCTTTGATCGTTCAGCATTTTCTCACTTCCTGGTGGTGCTGGCTCTGATACTCTTGTATCTCTCCCTCGATATTGTGTGCAGGGTGGAAGGGGGTCCTCAATGATTTTGTGCACCCTCTTCAGACAACGCTCCCAAAATATCACATCGATGGGTGGGAGGTAGACTCCAGTGATCCTCCCTGCCGCTTTTATGGTCCTGTAGCTTGACCTTCAATTCATTTCTCTGCAGCAATTGCACCACACTGTGATGCAGCCGGCCAGGACGCTCTTGATAGAGCTTCTAGAGAAGGTTGACATAATGGCATCTGGTGGCCTTGCCCACTTCAGTCTTCTCAGGGAGTGTAGTGGCTGTTGCACCTTCCTGACAAGTGAGGAGATGTTGAGTATCCATGATAGGTCACTAGCTAAGTGAACTTGGTGCTCTCCACTCTCTTCTTTAGAGTTGTTGATGTGCAGTGGAGGGTGCTCATTTCTGGTCCTCCTGAAGTCCACGATTATCTCCTTCGTCTTGTCCATTTTGAGACTCAGGTTGTTATTCTCATACCATTTCACAGGATCTTCCACCTCTTCTCTGTAGTGCGTCTCATCATTGTTGTTGCTCACGAGGCCAACTACTGTTGTATAATCTGCAAACTTTTTTTTTTCAAACTTTATTTAAAATTTTCAAGAAAAAACTTACACAAAGTCCATAATATAAAAATGAAAAACTACAACTAACCCCCCCACCCTCGGCAAACCCCGCAAGGGAAACGTACAAAAAACATAATAAAAGAAACACATTCAACAATTTAAGATATTACGAAACCCATACATTTCAAATATGGCGACCACATCTTAATAGAAAAGTCATAATTATCAGGCAGATTATTTGTTATTTTCTCCATATAAATACAAGACCTCAACTCATTATGCCAACGAGTTACATTTACCTCATCTTTCCATGAAACTGGCGCACATTTACATGCTACAGCCAATGCCAGATGAAGAAAAACTGCCTGAAACTTGTCCAACCCCAAATCACTAAATAGGACAGTACAACCCAACAAAAAAAAATTTTGGCTGTAATAAAAATTTAATCTTAAAACAATTTTTGAAAAAATTCCCTAATTTTTTGCCAAAATGGTTGAACCTTATCACAAAGCCAAACTGAGTATAAAAATGTTCCTACACGTAATCCACATCTAAAACACGCTTCTGAATTACTAAATCCATATTTTTTCAATTTCTCAGGGGTCAGATACAACTTATGCAAAAAATTATAATTAACCATACTATATCTTACATTAAGCAATTTAGTCACTCTATCAAAACAACATAGTCTCCCAATCGGCCTGATTAATATCACAAATTAAGTCATTTTCCCATTTAATCCTAGATTTATCTAAATTTATTTTATCCATAGTGTCTTGCAACAATGCATACATCTCAGAAATAAAATCCTTATTTAATGAGTGAGAAATCAAAAACTCAAATTTCGTTAACTTAGGAATTTTCATTTCTCCTCCAAAATTATCTTTCACTAATGCTCTAATGTGATAGGACACAAATAAAGAATTCAGTGAAATTCCAAATTTCTCTCCATTAATTAAACGATAAAAATTTACCCTCTTCAAACTAATCCTGCAGCAACTTTATTCCTTTTATCTCCCAGTCTTTTAAAATCTATTATTCAGTGAAAAAGGACTCAATTTATTTTGACATATTGGAGCCTGAACCAATATTTTACCTTTCGTACCTATCAATAAATTCCAAATCTCTAACAAATGTTTTAAAATCGGTACATTATATCTCTGTAATAAAACAGAATTTCACTTAAATATGAAATGATGTGAGTAAGGTTCTGAAATACCAGCCAATTCTACCCTAGCCCAAATAGGATACAAGGTGAATTGGGACAAAAGTGAAATATTACCAATTTCTGATGCAAATTATGATCAGTGTAGACAAATTACTAAATTTTGTTGGACTGATAAAATTAAGTATTTGGGTATAATGATTGATGTAAATATTCAATCATTGTGTAACTTAAATTATGTACCGTTAATGAGAAAGATTAAGGCTGATTTGATTAAGTGGAAGGATTTACCTTTGTCATTAGGTTGAGTAAATTGTAGTAAGATTAATGTTTTTCCACAAATTCAGTATCTTTTTCAGTCGATTTCTTATCTACTTTCGAAATTTTTTTTTCAGGATTAGACCAATTGGCTTAAGGTATTTTAGCATTGCAAGTCTTCGTAGAGTGAAGTCTCTGTTACTGTATTTGAAATCTCTTGTAAGGTAATCAAATCTTCAAGGAAAGCATTAATGATCTTGCATGTTGATATCAACCAATAGAGGGTTTAAATTGTTTGTTAAAAACGAGATAAATCAGCAGTTTGGAGTGAAACACGAAAGTCTGCAAGTGCTGTGATTGTAGTAAAAACACAGAAATGCTGGAGGAACTCCGCCCGTCTCACAGCATAAATAGGAGATAAAGATAGATTACTGACGTTTTGGGCCTGAGCCCTTCCTCAAGGTATAAGCAAAGGACAAGAAGGTGTCAGAATGGCAGGGGGAAGAGTCCAGACCAACAAAAGGTTTTAAAAGAATATATTAAGAGAAGAGGTGAGAATTCATTTTGGCTGTGAAAGGAGACAGAGGGAAAATGGGGGAAAGAGAGACAGACAGACAGCTTGAGGAAGGGGGACAGGGGGGCTTAATGGAAACAGGAGAAGTAGATGTTAATGCCCTCTGGTTGGAGGGAACCCAGACGGAAGATGAGGTATTGTTCCTCCAATTTCCAGGTAGTCTCATTTTGGCTGTGCATGAGACCATGGACAGACGTCAGCAAGGGAATATGATAGGGAATTGAAATGGGTGGGCACTGGGAGATGCATGTTATTGCAGCCGAGGAGCTAAGCAAAGTGATCTCCAAGTCAATGTAAAGGAGACCACTACAAACACATTTTGTTGGTCTAGACTCCTCCCCCTACCAGTCTTCAGTCTTTATTCTGATGTCTTCCTGTTCTTTGGTGGCACCTTGAAGAAAGGCTCAGGCCTGAAACATTGGTAATATATATTTTCCTCCTATGGATGCTGTGAGACAGGTTGAATTCATCCAGTATTTCTTTATGTTTTAAAACCAGTGGTTTACAGTGGAGACTTAATTTTTGCTGTGCATATTTAAACATCCTCAGTATAAAATGTGCCAGTGTCTACATATGAAAGTGACTTGCAGTCCTTTATTTAGGCATCTTGTTTTCTAATAGAAATTCAGTGTAGTTGAATTTGACATTCATGGACTTAACTATTCTTGACCAGCCTTTCTCGACCTCATTCAAAAGAATGTTTCTGATGGAAAGCCTTTGACCTGAAATGTAAACTCTGTTTCTCTTTCACCACCTCAGTGCTCCAGAAACTTAAGCTTTCATCAGAAGTAGAAAAGTGAGATGGCAAGCATGTGGCAGGGAGGGGTAAGGGTGAATTCACAAAGGAAATGTTTGTGATTGGGTGGAGACCAAGATTCTTGACGCGA
The DNA here is from genome assembly GCF_036971445.1 of Narcine bancroftii. Classification (NCBI taxonomy): domain Eukaryota; kingdom Metazoa; phylum Chordata; class Chondrichthyes; order Torpediniformes; family Narcinidae; genus Narcine; species Narcine bancroftii. The sequence goes on along the minus strand of NC_091470.1, from coordinate 109,798,553 downwards.
GGCTCATGCTATTGGTGCCGTCAGCAGATTATGTTTAGTGTGTGGGGCGAGAAAAACTGCTCTTGGTTCATTGATCAGCTGAGTTTTCACTGGATTCTCTTTTATTTCACATTTCCAACAGCTCTTGTGTCCTGCATTTCAGTTTCCAACATTTGGTTTTTTTCTCCTCTTCTGGTTCATTCATATCCCTCTCTTTAAAGTCATTCATCATCCTGTCTAAGACAGCATCTACAGTATGTGTGTCACCAGGTCAAACTTAATCTCCACCCACACAATACATTCTCTCCTTCTCTTGTTGAATCGTACAGCACCAAACTGGCTCTTTTGATCCACGTCTACCTTGATGCCTATCTACGCTAATCCCTTTTGACTGCCTTTCCCATCTCAGTACCTATCCAAATATTTTAAACATTTGTAATTATATCTGTCTCTACCATCTTCTTAGGCAGCTCATTCCAGATGTTTACCACCCTCTGTGGAAAAACAAACTCCTCAGATCTCCTTTAAATGTCAATGTCAATCTCAAATATTCTCTGTGACCAAAATGTCTGACGGTTTTCTAGGGAAGAGGATTCAAATGATCATAATCATTCTCCTCCAGTGAAACCTGACCTCTTATTATATATCCATAGCTTCTTCAAGTCTTCCCAGGCAGTTTTTTATCATATTAAATCTGTGCCCTCTGGACTCCTCTGCCCTGGGAAAAGCTCTGTTTATCTATCCTATTTTTTCAGACCTGCATCACGGAGACAGGCCCTTTCGGCCATGAGCTCATGCCACTCAATTACACCCAACTGACCTACAACCCCTGTATGGTTTGAACGGTGGGAGGAAACTGGAGCATCTGGAGGAAATGCACACAGATATGGGGAGAGCATACAAACTCCTTGCAAACAATGTTGGATTTGAATCCCCTGTTTCTGACACTGAATAATGTTGTGCGAACCACTACTCTAACCGTGCCACCCCATATTTATTCTCCTCATAACTTTACAAGTCTTTGTAAGCATCCTTCTGTCTCCTGCATTCCAGTGAGAATAAACTCGGCCTATCTAATCTCTCCTCAAAACTACAGTCTTCAATTCCAAGCAACATTTTGTTGAATCTCTTCCTCATTCTCTTTTTATTATCTCCTCATTCTCTCTGTGCTGCAGCAACCAGAATTATACAGTACATGGTTACTCCAAATGTGGTCGAACCATGGCAATGTCAGTGAGCTGTGCATTAACACCTCAAGGTCCTACTGTACATCGATGCTCCTCAAGTGCTATTTACCCTGTCTTCTGTCAGAATTTGACTGCAATTTAAACCATACTTGGTTTTAACACTTTTAGTACCTATGAAAGGTCATCAAACGGAAATGTTAATTGTTTTTCTTCACATTTGCTGTCTGATATGCTGTCTTCAGCATATTCTTCATTTTGGCCTGTAGAGTTTGAACCTAGCCACAGACATTGTGAGGACAGAAAGAGTTGAAATCCATTTCACTGTTGAATGTTTATTTACTTTCAAAAACCTTCTTGAGTAATATATTGGTATTTTACTTGCTTAATGAACTTAAGAAATAGAGTGACAGCTGATTTATGCCACTCAAGCTTTCCCATTCAACAGAATCATGATTACCTATCTCTGCATGCCTTGATTAATTTACTGCCCAAATATCTATCAGTCAATCTCAATCTCAAATATTCTCTGTGAACAAAGAGTCTGACAGTTTTCTAGGGAAGAGGATTCAAATGATCATAATTATTCTCCTCCAGTGAAACCTGACCTCTTGTATATCCATAGCTCCTTTGTCTTTCCAGGCAGTTTTTTTTTTCCTCTTCCTTGTCAAGTGTGGTGAGGGGCTGAGCTCTGTTCAACTTTCTGCACTGCCCATTTTAACCATGATAACGAAACAAAGCAGGGCTTGAACTTAATTTCCAGTGACCTTCATGGCTCTGTATGCTTGAAGTAGCCAATATGATAGGAAATCACAAGGAAATTTTCATGATCAACAGCTCGGAGTGTTCCATTTGGAGATCCAGCATCCTGTGTCTTCCTGCCTTTGTCCTCTCCTAAAGCTCTGCTGTTGTCTCCCAGCAGGGATCTGTGCTTGGTTATTCAGAGCAGCTTGTTGTGTGCCAGAGCAAATTGCTGCCCGCTGTCACTGCTGTCCTGGTGATTAATTTTGCTGCTTTGAATTTTGCATCTGTGCCACTCCTGCCACTGATCCAGGTTACTGTTGGAAGCAGCATCTGTGTTGGCTGAATTTAATCAATGATCAATGCTGACTACTAAAGTATAAAATGTCATTGGAAATAAACAGGAAAATCTAAAGCCTGTTCTTATTTGAAACATTCAAATGTTAATTGTTTATGTCAGGCCCAATAATTATGATCGTTGCATAAAGAGGAAAGAAATAACTTGAATTTATAGCACCCATCTCAGTCAAGGAAGCAATTTTGTGATGGTCTGTTGTTAATGTTGTAATGTAGAAAATGTAAGTGATACTTATTTTTTTTTAAATTTAGACATACAGCACGGCCATTTCAGCTCACGAGTCCATGCTGCCCAATTTACACCCAATTAAGCTACACCCCCCAGAACGTTTTGAACGGTGGAAGGAAACCAAAGCCCCCAGGGAAAACCCATGAAGACGTGGGGAGAACATACAAACTCCTTACAGACAACGTGGGATTCGAGCCCCGGACCCAGTCATTGACGCTGTAAAGGCGTGGCACTGACTGCTACACCAACTGTGCCACCCTTTAGTTTTGCCTGTGAGGGAACCAAAGTAAATGAATCCACCACCCCCCCCCCCCCCCCCGAGGTCTGGTTGGCTTGTTGTATCTACCATGAGTGGCTTTTTACTTTCTCAGCAAACCTTTAGCACCTTTTCCTGCTCAGGTTCCACTTGCTTGGTGTGTGATTGGTGTGGAATTATTCTGGATAGCAAGTTAACGAGAATGGGATGCAATCTTTTTGTACATTTGGCTTCTTTTTATTGAAAGGGTACAACAGGATATGGATCATTTGGAGATATTTAAGACAAGATTGGATGGATTTTTATAGATTGGGGCAATTAAGGGATATGGAAAAAAGGCAGGTGGGTGGAGATGACCCTATCATCTGGCTCAATGGGCCAGAATGACTACTCTTGCTCCAATTTCGTGGGTTCTAATGATGGATCATGTGAAGGAAGATGGCATGTTATATTTTGGCATTAGGGTCATCACAGACGTTTTGGGCCAAAGGGCCAGTTTCTGTGCTGTAATTTTTTTAAAGCAAAAAAAAAAATCAGTTTCCCTATCGGTTACAAGTCAATGAAAAGGCTGGAGATTTCAGTTGGTGCAACGCTGTCATGGCACCAGGGATCATGACTTGGGTAAGAATCCCACACTGTCTATAAGGATTTTGTACGTTCTCCCCATGTTTGCGTGGGCTTCCTCCCGGTGCTCCAGTTTCCTCCCACTCTTCAAAGACATACAATTGGGGTGCAATTGGGCGGCATGGGCTCGTGGACTGGAAAGAGCCCGTTACTGTGCTGTGTGTCTAAATTGAAAATTTTTGCTACTTTCCCTATTGAGGGAGAAACAAAGGTATCAAGTAGAGTCTTTCTAGGAAAAAGGGCTGGTTGGAGAAGGTTTCATTTGCAGAAATGAAAAGGAGAAATCAAGAGGCCATCCATATAGATAATTATCAGCCTTTTCTGTTTCGAGTTATCATCCTCTTTTGTCATTTGATAATAGCCATTGAGGACAGAGCAAAGGTTCATCAAAACAGTTGCTTTGTGTGTGTTTGGTTCTGATGTTGAGGAGGTCACATCCATAAATATATCATGAATCGCTTTCAAGTGTAATGATTGCTATGCCATTGATTTAATTTGACAGTTCAAGGTACAAGGTTCAAAACCAGCAGGATAGATAATGAGCATTTAAATTAGTATTCTTGTTTATATTTGACATGGATGTTAACTCAGAGCAGAGGCAGACAAGATTTTGAAAGTACTCATAGGTTAAATACTTAACCCCACCCCAGGTATCTGCCACCTGTGGGGATTGGTAGATGCTGAAAAGTAAATTTTCTGGTCACTTGAGACTGCGTGTTTTGTGATTGGCAAACTAACGACAAGGTGTGCCAACTTTAAGCTTCCATATTTTTTGCTTATTTATTTTCTGCGTTTATTTTTGCCGGTTGCTTGAGGCTACCAATTATTTGATTTCTGAATAACAGGGGTTTTACTGTATTTACAACAGAATGCACAAAACCTTTCATCTGTTAATAGGGGATAGTTCAAGAATCTTGACTTTGGATGGTAATGTGTGGAGACAGAATTGTTGGAGGTGTCTAAAATCCAGTCGGTCACTTTGATGAAGTTTACAGCAAATTCTGTATTTCGGATGATGGCCATGTAAATTCTGTTGGACTAATTTTCATCCTTGTATGTTTCCAGGTGGTTTTGCCATAGTATTCCTGGTGAAGACACACAATGGTGTTAAAAGTGCATTGAAAAGAATGTATGTTAACAATGAGCATGACCTACAGGTGTGCAAGAGAGAAATCCAGATAATGGTAAGTGGCAAATATTTGTCGGCATTGGTCATTAAAATAAGGAATTTCCAAAGGTCTTGTGCAATACAAGATTTGGTGATAATCTGTCCAATATTCTGACACAGTTGGTGGCACGTTTGACGTAGTGGTAGCGCATCACCCTTACTGCGCCAGTGATCGGGACCAGGGTTTGAATCTGACGCTGTTAGTAAGGAGGCTGTTAGTAAGGAGTTTCCCTGTGTCTGTGTGGGTTTTCTCCAAGGGCTCTAGAGTCCTCCCACCCTTCAAAAAAACATACTGAGGTGTAGGTTAATGGGGTATAAATTGAGCAGCACAGTCTTGTGGCCTGTTACAGTGCTGTATGCCCAAATTTAGCTTAATTCAAGGGTTCACTATTGCATTTGTGTCAATCTACCACAGGCAATGGTACCAGTCCATCATCTGGCTGTGTTATCTCAGGACAATGGTCATGGATTAACACAGGTGGAAATGATCCATGACTCCAGTTCAGAATTAACAGTAAGCAATATCTGGAATAAAGTGTGCATCCGGATACTTTGTTATTAACTACATTAGGCTTGTGTGTAATGCACCCAAGGAACTCTTGAATGAAGCTAAAGAGGAAAGTCTGCAGTGCAATACACAAATTTGCTGGAGAATCCTAGCAGGTACACGTCGTCTTTAGGAAGCAAAAGGGTTACCAATATTTCAGGCCAGAGCCCTTTATGAAGGTGTGAGCAAAATGTAGGCAGGCATCTGAATAATAAGGTGGGGGAGGAGAGGAGGGAGGAAGGAAGGGGCAGGGGGAGGAGCACTGGCCAAACAAGCAAGAGGTCGTAGGTGAATATGGGTGGGAGGGCAGGAGAATAAAAGCTGAGGTGATAGGGGGAGGGGGTAGCTATCTGAATGGAGAAGGAAAGGGGTGGAGAGCTAGAGGAAAGGAAACAGAGGGATGGGATGGCCAAATAGAAACTGGAGAAGTCAATTGGAGAGTGCCCAGTAGCAATTCTTACAATTTGAGGTAGCCTTGATTTGACAGTTCATGAGGTCAGGGAAATATATGTCAATGTGGGAATGGGTAAGGAATTAAAATGGTGGCTACTGGGAGGTCCCGGTTGCAGCAGACAGAGTGAAAGTACTCAACGACACAATTTCCCAGGATGTGTCCAGGCTCTCCAACGTAGAGAAGGCCTGTTGCGGTCACATACTTGCACGGGACTGGAGTGGCGCACACGTACAGGCTGTTTGCTGCTGGTGACGACGCGCAAAACATGTAACGCTCATGCACAATCCGTTGTTGCTGATGACGCATCCGTGGCAACGTGCAAGAAATGTAATGTGCATGCACAGGCTGGAAAGGAAGTTCATACAGCATGATAGTTTACGTGATTGCGCAGGGTCTAGGGAGAAGAAGGAGGTGTTGCGAAGGGAATAATAAAATGTCAACATCACTTTGTTTGTACTGAAGAATGAGTGAATGTGCTCTTTTAATGGTTTATGTAATGTCTATCTGGCAGTCCCCTGCAGGCCACAACAGGAATCACTGAATTCATTTTTGAATAGTAGTTTGGACAACAGTGTGATGTTAATAGAAACAAGTGTTGATTCTTTGACCATATTGTTCTCTTTGTTATAGAGGGACCTAGCAGGGCACAAGAACATTGTTGGGTATATTGATTCCAGCACAACAGCTGTAGGTTCTGGAGAAGTCTGGGAAGTGCTGATCTTAATGGATTTTTGTCGAGGTGAGGAATTTACTTCTAATATATTTTAGAGCCTGCACTAATGCAATGTAATTAAGTGTGATGTGATTAGTTTAGAGCTGGGAGATGAAGTAACAGTCCACTTAAATTTTTGCTTTTATCTACTAATACGTTGTGAAGAATAAATCGATCATTCTGAAAAAAAGTGGCAGAAATTCATAGACGTAACTTTATTAGTAGCTGTTTGCCATTATTTGGACAGCTAATTATGAGTGTTGTTATTTCGGTGAAATTTCCTAACCTTTCTACAAATTTTTGGATCAACTTCAAAATCAAAAGATAATCCTTACAAGTTATTCCAACCTTGCATTGAATTTGACTGTGCTGTCTTACAATATCAGCAGACTGAATCTGTATCAGTTACATAAATGCAATGGTTCTTGAAGAAGAGAATGAAAACATTTAGAAAAACTATGATAGTATTTTTTAAAATATATAAATTATCTTTAAACCAATCAGGAGGATATGGCAGTGGTTCACAACTTCTCATCCCAGTTTATTTTAATTCCTTACCCATCTAAATCCAATCTGCTAGACCCTGCTTTATAAGTGCACAGAGGACATCCAGGGTATTCTTGTTCAAACCTTAGAACACTACAGCACAAAAAGAGGTCATTCGGCCCTTCTAGTCTATGCCAAACTATTGTTTTGCTTTGGCCCCACTGACCTGCAGCTGGTCAATATCCCTCCATACCCCTCCCATCCACTGACCTGTCCAAATTTATCTTGAATGTAAAAATTGAGTCTGCATTTACCATTTCAGCTGGCAGCTCATTCCACATTCTGTGTGAAGAAGTTCCCCCTAATGTTCCCTTTAAACTTTTCCCTTTTCGCCCATCATAATTTTGTAGATGTCTTTATCATTTCTCCCCTCATTCTTATTCACTCCAAGGAATAAAGTCCTAACATGTTTAACCTTTCCCTGTAACTCAGCTCCAAGTCCCAGCAAATGTGGCCTCACCAATGTCTTATACAACTTCACTATAACATCCTAACTTCATTACTCAATACTGATTCATGAAGGTGACTGTGCCAAAAATTCTGTTTACAACCCTATCTACCTGTTCCGCCACTTTCAGGAAATGATGTACCTATATTCCCATCTACCTCTGTTCTAGCGTCCTACTGTTTACTGTTTTTGTCCTACCATGGTTTGTCCTTCCAAAGTGCAATACTTCACGCTTGTCTGCATGAAATTCCATCTGCCATTTTGCAGCCCACTTTTCCAGTTGGTCATCTGCAAGCTTTATAAGCCTTCCATGTTATATAAATGTATTATACACATGTTTCGTATTTTAAAATTTAAATTAAAAATTTTGTTACTTACCAGTAATGTAAGTAAAGCATCTCCTACATTAATGTGGCCTACAAGTCCATGCTGCCCAATTTACACTCAATTAACCTACAGCCCCAGTACGTTTCGAATGGTGTGAGGAACCAGAGCCCCCAGGGAAAACTCACAGAGGCTCGGGGAGAGCATACATCCTCTTTACAGACAGCATGGGATTCAAACCTGGGGCCTAATCACTGGTGCTGTAAAGGCGTTGCACTAACTGCTATACCAACCATTCCAGTTGTTGCTGACCATTGGCATCCTTCTTCTCGTCGTGCTCCACATCATTAATGCCCTTTCAATGGGATGAAAGAAAGGGAATTGGTTGAAATCTGGGCTATTGGCTGTGCACACAAATTTTGGAAGTGAGGAGGGGTATACTCCTTGAATGAGACCAGCAATGGCAGCTCCTATTAGTTGTACACATTTTAGCAAACCCAGCCATGCACGAAGTAGCATTACACGAATGGCATGAAATGAATATTATGTGGTAAGTTGTATCTGGTAGAAAATGCATCAGTGCCAACAAACCACCTAACCATTTCTTTTGCAATCTGGATGGAGAACCCAGGTTGAGGAGGACAAATTGAGTTACGATAATGTGTATGCAACCTTGTAAGATAATTAAAATACATCTAGGGATGTGAAAACGTTAAAGTTGACTTTTCTTGTCACCAATCCCATGTGGAAAAGCCAAGTTTGGGGGTTGTTTAAAACTGTGGCACATTTACCACAGTAAGTGATGCAAAATGTTCACTTCTCAGCTGAAATGTTTCAAGTTCAAGTTTATTTATCATCCAATTGTACAAGTACAACCTGACAAAACAGCGTTCTCCAACACACACAAAATGCATATACAAACATAACACTATACATATGTATAGTGTACTTATTGCCAAATACTAAAATAAATAAATATTTGGTAAATGAATAGTTGAGTCAATTCTATTTATGTAATTGCAAAGTGGTTCTTGCATTTGCTTTCTTTGTGAGATGATTGACTTTGTTATCACATGCTAAAGTCATTCGCCAAGATGGGCTTGGAAAGACGAGCAATTGCTATCACTTTATTGGATACTTTTCCTGCTTATAGTTGAAAAGTCATTCCAGAATGTCTTTCTTCCCACACTTTTTTTTTAATCCCAAACCAATCCTTTTGGATTTTCTTGTGTTATGATGAGACTAGAATTACTATATTGTGAAAGTGAACAATTTGGGTTCCCATGCCCTTCTGAAACCAGCTCTTTATACAAAAGAATTTTACCAATTAATTTTTATCTGTTTGTGCTCCAAATCAATTATAGGAGAGTGAAGCTTGGGGAGAGAGACAGAAGCTCCTGTAATATATAGAAAAATATTTATTTTTTTAATGGAAATACTTTGCTGAAAGTCTGGGACAATGCAGGAGCCAGCAAACAGCAGATTTTTCTAAACTTAAAATCCCACAGAAGAAATCACTTTGATGCAAATCCTGGTTCTTGTTGGAGGGTGGGTTTTGGCAACTTGCCTATGTATATAATGATATGGATTTAAAAGTTCAATTCACTTGGCACACATTTGCTTCACACTTTGCAACATCCAGACATTAGGAATTGTCCTTGTGCAAAATTATAGGCACTGATCAATGTTCTTAATACTTGATCAAGGACATCTACATGAGGCAGTGTCAATAAAAAAGCAACTTTAGATAGAGGTGGAGGGGATGAGCAAATGTAGGTTCTTGGGAGTCACTATCTTGAAAGATCATTCCTGGAACCAACACACCAATGGCATCGTGAAGAAAGCCTCTACTTCCTCAGGAGTTTGCAGAGGAGCTAGTGGAGTTGTTCAAGTGAATCGGTACGGACTTGAAGGGCCAACATGGCCTGTTTCCATGCTGTAAACGGTTATATGGTTATATGATATTCCGCTTGGGAGTGCAGCATGTTTCCCGGCCCTTTCAAGTGATGGAAATCTACAACTATGATTATCATAAAAAACAAAATGGGGGAGGAGTCACATGATGGAGTAGTGGCCGGTTGGGGAACTCCAGCCCTCTCCAGAAAATTAAAATAAAGACAGTGAAAAAACAAAGGCACAAACACAAAAACCAAAATAAAGTGAAAATAAAGGTGTGGAGAAAATGGCAGCGAAAAAAGAAAAGTCAAAAGCAACGGGAAGAAGAGAAGAAGAAAGGATGTCGGAAGAAGAAGGTGAAGGCCTTACCTGTCCGAGGAGGCCCGCCGCGGAGAGAGAAGCCCGCTCCCTAAGGTCAGTTGAAGTCCCGAACTCGGGACTACAAAAATGGCTCACGGAGCCAAGCAAAAGTGCGCAACCGCGCATGCGTGACTCCTCGCACATGCATGATGAGCAAGACAAAAATAACACTGACGGGAGGGGGGACCAGCTGAGGAGTCGATCTCCACAGCTGAGAATGACAGCTACAGTACAACAAGAAGAAGAGAACATAGAAAACAACAAGAACAAGAAAGAAGAGAGTAAAAAGAAATCAAAGAAACAACAGATGACCAACCCAGAGGAAGAAGACCAGCAGGAAGACACTTCTAATAAAAATAAGAAGACCAAAAATACCCAACAAAATAAAACAAACAAACCAACAAGAAAACCAGAAGAGACTGAGGCAAAGGACACAGATCCTGGAGTGGACTCAGAAGAAGAAGAGGAAGAACACAGAGAAATGAAAGATGAAGGGAAGGGCAAGACAATGGATATATTTTTTTTAAAGAATATATGGAATCAGTAAAAGAATGGCAGTCACAAGAATTCAGTGAAATAAAAAGAAGAGTAAAAAGTACAGAAGAAAAAGTGAATAGATTAGAGATGATCATGTCAGATATAGGAAAAAGAGTGGACAAGGTGGAAGAACGAGAAACAGCCATAGAAATGGAAGTAGATGACTTAAGAAAGAAATTAGAAGAATCTGATAAAAAAGTTAAAGAGACACAAGAGCTGTTAGCTCAGAAGATAGATATAATGGAAAATTATAGTAGAAGAAACAATACAAAGATAGTGGGCCTTAAGAAAAATGAAGAAGGCAAGAATATGAGAGAATTTATAAAAGAATGGATCCCTAGGGTCCTAGGAAGACCAGAACTATAGGAAGAAATGGAAATAGAAAGGGCACACAGAACATTAGCCCCTAAAACACAACCACAACAAAAATCAAGATCCATTCTAGTAAAATTCTTAAGATATACAACAAGAGAAAATATATTGGAGAAAGCAATGAAGAAAATAAGAGAAGACAAAAAACCACTGGAATACAAAGGTCAAAAAAATTTTTTCTATCCAGATATAAGTTTTGAACTCCTGAAGAAGAGGAAGGAGTTTAATGCAGCAAAAACAATCCTATAGAAAAAAGGATATAAATTTATGCTAAAGTATCCAGTGGTATTTAAAATAATTTATACCAGGGCAGCAAAACAGACTATTCTTGGATCCAGAGGAAGCAAGAAAATTTGCAGAACAACTACAAAACAGACAGAGAGAGGAAGATATGTAACGAGAACAAAAATGACCTCAAACTATATGTATATGTGTATGTAGGTATGTATATATTAAAAAAAAATAGAATATAGGTAAGAACTAAGAAGGGGAAGAAAGGAAGTATGGAGGGAATTAAGAGAGTGACCTTTGTTGTATATGAAAATTAAAATCTTTTCTGGGGGGCTGAGTGGGGAGGAGTTACGGTCACTGCGAAATCATTTGACGCTTGCGAGTGAATTCGCAAATCCAAATGGAGAGGGGAGATGTGGTTGCCCGACAAGGGATAAAGGGCAACTCAGGAAGGGGAGGGGATAGTGGAGTTAAAGAAATTTTAGATAGGAGAATAAGGGAAATGTTTTATGTTTTAGAAATGTTGTCTTATAAAGTGTTCAAAAAGAGAAAGCAGAAATGGATAAGAAGGAAAGGTGATGATGAGGAAACGGAAAGGAAAGATAAACAAAGTATGAAATGGCTATGTTGAACTATATGACTTTAAATATTAATGGAATACATAACCAAATCAAAAGGAAGAAACTGCTAAATTTACTGAAAAAATAAAAATTGATATAGCATTCGTGCAAGAAACACACTTAACTGAAGTGGAGCACAAGAAGTTAAAGAGAGATTGGATAGGACATGTAACAGCAGCGTCATATAATTCAAAAGCTAGAGGAGTAGCTATATTAATCAGTAAAAATGTACCAATTAAAATAGAAGAGGAAATAATAGATCCAGCAGGGAGATATGTAATGATAAAATGTCAGATATATTCGGAGTTTTGGAATTTACTCAATGTATATTCACCTAACGAAGAAGATCAAAAATTTATGCAAGATATTTTTTTGAAGATAGCAGGCACGCAAGGGAACATACTAATAGGAGGGGATTTCAACCTTAATTTGGATTCAAACATGGATAAAACTGGGAAAAAAATTAACAGAAAGAACAAAGTAACTAAATTTATAATTAAATCGATTGAAGAAATGCAACTTTTGGATATATGGAGGAAACAACACCCAAAGGAAAAGGAATATTCATATTATTCGGGTAGACATAAAACATACGCAAGAATAGACCTATTCCTGTTATCAGCTCGCATGCAAGACAGAGTTAGAAAAACAGAATATAAAGCTAGAATATTATCGGACCACTCACCCCTGATATTGACAATAGAGTTTGAGGACATCCCTCCAAGAATGTATAGATGGAGATTAAACTCCATGCTACTTAAAAGGCAGGATTTTAGAGAATTCATTGAAAGACAAATTAAAATGTACTTTGAAATAAATACGGAATCAGTGAAAGATAAGTTTATACTATGGGACGCAATGAAAGCATTCATCAGAGGGCAAATAATAAGTTATGTAACCAAGATGAAGAAGGATTACAATCAGGAAACAGAGCAGTTGGAAAGGGAAATAGCAAATATAGAAAAAGAATTAGCAATGAAGGAAGACACAACTAAAAGAAGAGAATTGGCAGATAAAAAAATAAAATATTAAACACTATAAACCGGGGACATCTACCACCTAAAGTGACAGAAGGAGAAGAGAATGAAAAGAACTGACTCAGTGGAATTTCTTGTTTGTTTTTATTGAGTGACAACATTATTTGACAGGTTTAATGTATCCTTTTTTCTGAACTTTAAATGAATGGGAGGGGAGGTGGGGAGGGAGGGAGGGGAGGAGGGAGGGGAGGAGGGAGGGCGGGAGAAAACGACACTATATGTTCAGGAGGGAAAATGTATGTATCTTGATCAATGTGGTTTATGGTGTGAAAAATAAAAAAATTTAAAAAAAACAAAATGGGGAAGGTTTTGCCTGTGATGTCCTGGGCTGTGTCCATTACCATTTGCAGGGCTTTACTCTCAGGGATCCCCATACCAGACCATGATGCAGCCGGTCAGCACACCTTCCACCATACATCTGTAGAAATTTGCCAGGGTTTCCAATATTATACCAAATTTCCGCAAACCTAAGTTTTACCAACTCCTACCATGAGAACGTGTTACGATTTTATCAACTTTTTTTATTGTGCTGTCTTGCACATCTCTTTGATCTCTCATAGTTTCTTTTAAGCTTAAGTATTTCTTATGAACACCAGCCTCTATTTTGCTTTTGTTCAGAGCATTGTTTTATAAAATTGGGTTAAAATGTTGTTGTTCTTGTTGCAGGAGGTCAAGTGGTGAACCTGATGAACCAGCGGTTGCAAACAGGATTCACTGAGAACGAGGTGCTTCAGATATTTTGTGATACATGTGAAGCGGTCGCAAGGTTACATCAGTGCAAGACCCCCATCATCCACCGAGATCTAAAGGTGAACAGATCATCTACTCTTCAGTAAGGAAGCTCAGTAGGCTTTCCTGCAGCAACGTTCCCTGTCAATGTTCTTGAAAGTGGGAAGGGTTTTGCCTGCAATGTCCTGACTGTGACCACTACCTTTTGGAGGGCTTTGTGCTCAGGGGTATTAGTGACCCCATAACAGACCATGATGAAGCCGATCAGCACACTTCCCACACGCATCTGTAGAAATTAGCCAGGGTTTTTAGTGTCATACCAAACCTCCGCAACCCCTGAGTAAGTAGAGGCGGTGATGTGCTTTCTTCACGATGCCATTAATGTGTTGGGTTCAGAAAAGATCTTCTGAGATGGTGACTCTCAGTTACTTAAATTTGCTCGCCCTCTCCACCTCTGATCCCTCAATGATCACTGGATTGTATACTATAACCAACATTTCAGGCCAAATGTGGGCAGGCACCCGAACCAAAATGACCAGGGAGTTATGAATTTTAAAGCCTATGCTGTTTTTGTATCGTCGAATGAGGCACATAAGTGGATGATTTTCATTGTTTGATATTTGTGCTGTTTATCTTTAGGTTGAAAATATATTGCTTCATGACAAAGGGCATTATGTCCTCTGTGACTTTGGAAGTGCAACTAATAAATTCCAGAATCCACAGGTTGAAGGAGTTAACACTGTTGAAGATGAAATTAAAAAGTAAGCGTCTTTATTTTTTTCCATATTTTGCAATAAATTGATTATCAATTAATATCATAAAACTAAAAAATTGTTTTTGGTCATTCGTTCAAGTTATGTGGACTTTGCAGGCTGAGCCATCTTTGTGCCCAATCCTAATTGCCCACAAAAAGGTTCTGGTGAGCAGCCTTGTTGAATTACTGCGATCCTGGAGTTGTGGGTATGCAATTATTGCCCTGAACGGGTAATCCAGAGGTTGGTTAAATTTAGTTGTGGTTCGCTGTCCACTTTTTATGGAGTTCTAGATTGTCATTGCAAGGAAGGGAGGAGAACTTGATGCTCTTATCTGATCCAGTGGATACAGTATCCAGCTAAACTCTGTATGCCAAGGAAAAGACTGGCCACCACCTCGGTGTAGCTACAGATGTTTAAACATAGCTTTGAGATCAAATATGTGGATGCAAATTCCACATCAGAGAGAGCTAAATGTTTTGGATTATGCAGTGAAGTACCTGTTAATATATTTCTTGTCAACAGTAGCTGTTTTGAGAGTTTGTGGTAATTTGTGCACGTTAATGTGGTCTTATTTTCATGATAAAGGCAATCGAGGCTTAGTTTTTTGATGAATTTGACGCCTTTAGGGTAGGGTTTTTACCCGGTCTTCCTTCAAGACTTTCTGTAATTATAGGGCAGCAAATGGATTTTGATGTACTTTGCTTGTCGTCTTTCAACGATTGGAAGCACCTCAGGAGGTTTTCACCCAACTTCAAAGGATCTCCTGTTGCTGCCTGATGAAATAATTCCAGCAATGAATGTTTCAGCTCCAGCTACATGTAAAAGATCAAAAAGGTGGCAGAGAAGATGAATGACTTCAATTTGTGCAAATTGTCAGAACTTATTAATGATTCAGGCTTTATCTTGAATTGGTATGAAATGCTTTCAAAATAGCTTCACCAAACTTGGATAAATTATTTGCTCAAGGTCCAGAAACATTGCTGAAGGTCTGCTTTTATTGACCATCCCTAATTGCCAATGAGAAGATCTTCTTGACAGAGTTCTGGTAACCACTTAGCATTCTGTTTGATTCTCAGTAACCTCCCAATCATCTCCAGTTTTGGGATTGCTGAGACAGGAAGTAATCAGGAACATGAGCAATACATGTGTATTCTTGCTTCTGCTCTCTTTTTTAAATCATCATTTGTTGCTGACATTTTTGCTATTTGATTCCTGTTTATGATGGTGCCAAACACAATCAAATAGCGTCCACAAAAATACAAAAGTTGTGGAAATGTTTTGATTTTGACATCATCGTCGTAACTGTTCCAGAAGTCTTATCCTGAGCAGGAACTGACTTAATTTTTATACAAGCAAAAGTGACAGACTAGCTTCTCATTGCATGTTACACCAAAGGATGTATAAGATGCAAATCCAACTTACAAACTGGGTCTGTACACCGCAGGTTGCCCGACACTGTTGAAAACAGTGTACCAGAAATGCTGTTGTTGCAATGCTAGAGAAACAGCAGGTCAAACCGTGTACTTTATCTTGGCAAATCGCTTTTGATAAACGTGAATGTTTCAGACTTGAGTCCTTTATCACAGTGTGCAGCAAGGATTACAGATGGGGAGCATGAGAGAGATTACCACAGGATTTTTGTTTTGTGGGAAGGGAGACAAGTTTGGTGAGTTCAACGAGCAACGGGTCTAGACACAAGTTGAACACAGGAAGGATCTTTATTAAAATATAAGGGGGATCGCAACAGAAATTATACACACTCTCAAACACAACACAGTATGATCAGTCACATCAGACTTGACACTACTGATATTAACAACTGTGTGCAGATTTATAAGCACAGTACAATCCAGTCACATCAGATACAATGTCTACCGATACTAGCAGTTGTGTACAGACTTATCACAACCAAGGATTACGATATGTTACCGGCAGTTCCTTGTCTAATGTGGGTATGGCTCCAATGCTATCTGCAACACTAAGATGCAACAGCTCCGGCCCCTATGTAGTGCACACCTTACCAACATTACCTCCAGCGTTGTTCACAGTTCATGACCTTGACTGGAGTAAGGTTCATCACAGGACTGGAGCCAAAGAAGAAGAGCTGTTCTACATGGTGGATTTTAATAGTACAGTAAGCTGGAGGATTTGGCCCAGGTGATCACTAGGGCCAATGGTCAGATGTGCACTAATGGGTGGGTGGTCCAACCTTGATTGGTAGGCGATGCAACTTTTGACTAGGTATTTGCCGATAGGGTCGAGATTCTCCACACTACAACTCCCTTCGGAGAACTTCTCCAGGGTAGATATCCCTCGAAGAAATTTCAGAGTTTTTCAGTAGACACAAGTAAAACCCAAAAGTCTGCAGACACCATGATTGAAGTAAAATTACATTGCTGGAGAAACTCAGCAGGTCATGTACTTTATATAGCAAAGACAAAGATCAGGTGCACTGGTTTGTCTTTCTCTGGTACTGTAGGGGTTGCGATGTGGGAATCGTTGTTTGACTCTGAAGACATAAAAATAAGTCGATATTCAAGATTCTTTTATTGTCATAAAACAGAAAATGTAATATTGCACAAAATTTCCTTTGGTCTGCTGTAAGGCGGACAAAGG
The DNA here is from genome assembly GCF_036971445.1 of Narcine bancroftii. Classification (NCBI taxonomy): domain Eukaryota; kingdom Metazoa; phylum Chordata; class Chondrichthyes; order Torpediniformes; family Narcinidae; genus Narcine; species Narcine bancroftii. The sequence goes on along the minus strand of NC_091470.1, from coordinate 109,781,831 downwards.
GTCTCCATTAGTACTGCCTGGTGCCCTTTACAGTAAGAGAAAGAGAAGCAAAAGGGAGCCCCTTCAGAGACACTGAGTGTCCGTGGATTTGCCTCCAGCTTTCCCACAGCATCTGCAGCCACACAGACACCTGTTCTATCTGCGCAAACCTCTGATACGATCAGGAAGCCTTCAACACCTGAGACCCTTTGGCACCCCCTTCCTGCCCTCAGCACCCTATACCTGGTTCCCATGAGCCAGTTTCCAGCAACCCACAACCTGCATTTGCCCTTTCACCACAAGTCACCAACAGGCCGCAGCCTATAATAGGAGCTTCAACCACTGACCCCCCCCCCCGCCCCCCCCACCCCTCCCCATCGCTGGTCTGCTGCTGTAGTCAGTCCTGTAGGGTTGTCTCCCATGCTCCTCATGAGAAACAGTACTGAAAAACACATTTACATTGCATCTCGAATTTGTCACATTTACAAATATTTTGAACCATTCTCAATTAAAATGGATTTTTAGAAAATCGCATTTGCAGTGCCCAAGCTAGCCACCAAGACATAGTGAACAAGGTGGGAATCTTATCCCAAGAAAACAGCAGTGAGAAGTGACTGGAAAAGAAATAGAATACATCTTGATGTGGTTAAATGACAGCTTCAAGAGATCCCCAGAGGTCCAAAAATCTGTTTCTATGCTCTTAACATTGCATGCTCTCATTTAGTTTTAGGGAATAGCATGTATTACATTCCAAGGCAACTTGTTTTCCTATTTTGTCAAAAAATCCGAGGATACTTCCCAAAACACTGGCAAGAATCCCATTCAACTAGTTATGGAGTAATTGCATAAAATCAGTTCTTAACTGTAAAGACAAAGGGCCTTGAATTTGTACAGGTATTGCACTCTTCATGACCGAGGCAGTCAGAATCAGAATTTGAACATGTCAAGAAATTAGTTGTTTTAAGGCAGGATGACTTTGCAAATATTGGTATAAATCATTGGTTCATTTTCCATTCAGAAATCTGATGGCGGAGGGGAAGAAGCTGTCCTTGTGTCACTGGGTGCTCATCTTCAGTCTCCTGTACCTCTTTCCCGATGATAGCAGAGTGAAGAGGGATGGCCTGGTGGTGGGTGTCCTTGAGGATAGAGGCTGCTTTCTTCAGACACCGTAGATGACCTGGATGGGGTGGAGGCTGTTGCCCATGATGAGTTCACGACTCTGGAGTTTTTTTTTCTTCCCTGTCCTGTGCCAGACACGGATGCAACCAGACAGAATGCTCTCCATGTGACACCTGTAGAAATTTCCGAGAGTCTTTGGTAACATTCTAAAGAATCTTGGAGGCAATTGAGTCTTTTTGAGTACAAATGTACATTAAATGAGGAAAAATGGCTGTATACAGCAACGTTCCACAGATAGCAATGCACTGCTAGTCATTCATTTTGATTAAGCAATATAGAATGATATAGTGGTACTTAACTAAGAGAGCATTGGTTTAATATCTGATCATAAAGATGCCCTTTTTAACTAAGCAGCCTTCCCCCAATACCGTAGTGCAGTATCAGCTCCCCTCTAGAAGGCGTAACCTTCTAGCTCGGGGGTGAGAGTGCTGGAATAAAGTCAGTTTATGATGAGATGTTTCTCTTTATTTCAGTCAAAATCACCAGTTCTCTGGAGGCGCATCAGCCTGCTTGGAAAAGATTATATAGAGGCTGAACTTGTCTGTGATCCATAATTATTGCACCAAGTAGGAGCTGGCATTTTTCCCAGATACAGATAGCAATCACAATGCAAAAATACATTGAAAGAATCAACTGTGCCTCAGACACCTCTTGAGTATTGTTTCCCATATATTTAATTTATTGTTCTGTATTTAATTTTGCAGATAGTTAATGAGATCAGTATGGAAGGATGTCTTAATTTTTCACTGCACTATATCTCTTGAAATTACTAATGAATATCTTAAATATTCCTTCAATTAAAATCATCCTTGAATATACAGGCTAAATAGTTTGCTTGCACTGAGCCATCAAACTTGGATGGTATCATTAGAATTTGTAAATGGTTGTCATGTGTAATCTTCCAATTATATCGCTGAAAATCTGCATTTATACATTTTCTCTTTCTAACTGCATCATATCTGATGATGGCAGCACGGTTAGCACAACACTATTACAGCACCAGTGTCCTGGGTTTGAATTTGGCACTGATTATAAGGAGTTTGTCGTCCGTTTCCGCCCCCCCCCCCCCACCTTTGTCCACGTGGGTTTCTTCTGATGCTCCGTTTTCCTCCCACATTTCAAAGACGTACGGGGTTAGTGAGTAAATTGGTCACTTAGTTGTAATTGGGGGGCATGGGCTTGTGGCTGGAAGGGCCTGTTGCCTGCTGTATATTTAAATTTAAATAGGATTAAGTAATGATAGTTAATTGTATGATAGCAATACTTTTCAGTACATTCTTACAATATGAGTGAAACGGGTGCAACTAAGTACATGGTATAAGCTGACTGAGATTCCTAATAAAGTGATTTCTTACTCCACAATAATTAGAACCCCCCCCACCACGACCTACCTCCCATCTGAAGGTACACATAAAATGTCAGGAAATCTTATAGCTTCATGAAACATTTTTGTAAATTGCTGGTTTTCTTGCCCTCAGCAACTATTCTAAGCTAACAGACAAATAGTTACAGATGATAATGCTGCACACTTGCTATTTGTGAATGTCTGCCCAGCTGCTTCAGTGACCGTTGGCTGGTGGCACTTTCAATCTACTGTGATGAAGCACATGGAGAAGTGTGTTATGGAGCAAATCAACTCCCGTTTCCTGGACTCGCTTCATTTGGCCAGCTTGTTGACCCGCCATTATGGGTTGGATCACCTGGATTGCAAGAACACTTCTGAAAGGCAAAACTAATAATCAAACTCAAGGCTTTGAGATTCTTCGATTTGCGAGTGGATCATCAATTTTCTCATTGGTGGATGCTGAGTGTGATTTGGCAACATTACCTCTGCTCATTGACCATCGACATGGAGCTACTTCAAGAGTCTGAGTTCAACCTCCTGCTCTTATATGCTCACGGCTGCATAGCCAAGTTCATTTTCAAGGCAGCATATACATTTGCTGATGACGCCTCTGTTGTTGGTCCAATAACAGGAAGGGATGAATCAAAATATTGGATGAAAATTGAGAATCGGGCTGTGTGGTGCTGGAACGACAATCTTGGCCTTGATGTCAGCAAGACTCAGGATCTTATTGTGGACTTTTGGAAGGGGAGGCTGAGGGACTATGCATACACTATGTCTTCATTGACTCTCATTGAGTCTTATAACTCTCAACAGTCAATATATTGATTACCAAACAATCAATTATAGAACAATAGTTTGCAGAATCAGAATTCATCGTCATGAACATGTTATGAAGTTGTTGTTTTGTGACAGAGTCACCGTACAAGCATTTCTATAAACCACTGTACAAAATAAATGAAAATAGTGCAAGAAAAAGACAAAGAAAAGCAGTGTCATTGGTTCGTTGATCATTGAGGAATCTGATGGTGGAGGGGAAGAAGCTGCCCTTGTGCCGCTGAGTCTTCAGGCTCCTGTACCTTTTTGAGTTGGTAACAGAGTGAAGAGAGTATAGCATGGATGGCGGGGGTCTTTGAGGACGGAGGCTGATTTCTTAAGACTCCGTCTCTTATAGATGTCCTCGATGAAGGCTGGCGCCCAGGACATTGCAGGCTGAGTTAGCAACCCTCTGGAGTTTTTACTTGTCCTGAGCATTGTCACATCAGACAGCGATGCAACCAGCCAGAGTGCTCTTTATGGCATACCGGCAGAGGTTCTCGAGTCTTTGGTGACGTATTGAATCTCTTCAAACTCTTCACAAAGTATAGCCTCTAGCGAGCCTTCTTCGTGATTGCATAATGAGCTGATGTAATAGAACCGTTTCAGACTTTTCATGATTTCTCCTGAAAAATGCAGAGCGGAAGATAGTTGATGCATACATAAACTATACCTTGGTCACTCACAGAACTATGGCAGTTGGATTGATTGTAATAACCCGGTCTGGCTCACTATAGAGTTCACACAACATGTTGCCTGGCTTTAAATAAATCAAACATATCCAACATAGACTGTATTGAGACTAAAGCTCTGAAGAAATGTCATGTTGATCCAAACTAGCTTTCTGGGAGACACTTCTGAAAATTGTTCGCAGTTAAGGTAGAGGTGAAGAGAAAAGCTAATAAAAGTAAAGGTTGAAGTGAAACCCGAAAGTCTGCAGGCTCTGTGATTGCAATAAAAACACAAAAATGCTGGTGGAACTCAGCAGGTCTCATAGCACCCATAGGAGGTCAAGGGAAATGTTGGTTGGTTATTTCCACTGCTGATGGAACAAAGAAGTGTGTTAATGAAACAGAAGGGCCCAGATCCCACAACCAATTATGATCTCATAGGTGTAGGAGTACTAATATATTTCAGACTTGTTTAACAGCAGATTTGTTATAAATAGTCATTCTTAGCATGTTTCTGTAAGCTGCTTCAAAGAGAAAATACTTCTGGCTGATGGAACTAAAATTCTTGGAAAAGTTCTCTGTTTTCTAAATTCTATTGGATAGATTTAGGTTTTCTATTTTAAAATGCTGTTACATATTAAAATCTATCAAAGAGATGGTTTTAGGCATGTTGCCTCGATCACAAAAACACGAGAAGAAATAGGAGCAGGAGAAGGCCACCTCGCTCCTCAAGTCTCTCCTGCCATTCCATTTGATCTTGGGTGATTTGTGCCTGTGTCAATTTCACGTGGTCCTCAATTCTTTCAAAAGGATATCAACCACCCACCTCTTTAAGTGATATTAACTATTAAAGCTAGTGAATTCCAGACATTTGCCACCTTTTCTGAGAAGAAATTCTTAGCACCTTAGTTTTAAATGACTGCCCCCTTTATTTTACAACAATGTCTTGAAAATTTACCCTGATACTACCCCACTGGGTTTTGTATGTTTCAATAAGAGCCTTATTCATCCTCCTAAACCCCAACGAAAACCTGTCTAACTTTTAAAAATCCTTAATGATATTATGATAGGGCTATCCATACATCCCAGGATCGAACTCTGAATCTCTTCTACATGGCATCCAGTGATAATGTATCAGATCTCAAAGAAGGCAACCAAAACCGTAAACAGTGTTCCAAATGTGGCCTCACCACCATGATATACATTGGTGGCAAAGCTTGACTGTTGTTAAATTCTAGTCCCCTTTCAATACAGACTATTTGCCTTCCTAACCACCTGCATGCTAACTTTCTGTATTTAATGGATAAGAATCCCAGAACCTTCCACTCCAGGCATTCTCCACTTAAGTGGAGCTACAGACCGAAATTATAAAATATTTTTAATGTAGTCACGAGGAGAGAAGTGCAAAAGAAACCAACTAAACTTAGCTGCTTCACAGGGAAGAGGGCCTTAAGCAGGGTCCTAATGGGACCATAGCCAAATAGTGGTTGAGGATGACTGCTCTACTCCATTAATTTTCATGCTCTCCATTCAGATCATAGACTAATTTTTGATTCTTCTTAGCGAAGCGCATGACCCCTCACTTTCCAAGTTTTGCCCACTCACTCAACCTATCTATATTCCGTGGCAGATGTCTCCCTCCTACCTATTTTTGTGTAATTGTATAACTTGGATATCTTTCTCTCTGCCCTTCATATCCTTTACATAAATATTGAAAAGGTGAGGGACAAGAACTGATCCTTGAGGCAATTGACCCATCCTTTCAGACTGAAAATGTATTTATTCGGACTTTCTCTGGGTTAACAATTTTAAATAAATGTAAGCACACTTTCTTCCCCTCCTGTGTTCTTGTGCACCAACTTTTTATGTGACATGTTATCAAATGCCTTCTGAAATCCATAATTCCTCTGTTATCTGCTTGTCAAGTTCTTAAAGGTCTCCAGCAAATTTGTCAAGCACTAGTTTCAGATTCATTTTCCAATCCACAAGTAGTTTTCCAGAATTCAGTTTTATTTTTGATTACACAGCATGATAGAAGGCTTTTTCAGTCCCTGAAACTCATGCTGCCCTGTAGGTGTACATTTTGGAGGATGGGAGGAATTAGGAGCTTCCAGGAAAAACCCAAGCAGGTCACGAGAAAGAATGTACAAACTCTTTATGTCCTGGTCATTAGTGTTGTAATAGCATTGCGCTAACAGTGCCACACATTACTATAAATGAAGCATTTATAGTGACAGCGTTCGTAGTCTGGAAAATCTGATGCTCCAACTCCACCAAACTCCTGTCTATGCCGGATTAACAGAGTTTGCGGTACCTTGGTGCATGTTGATTTGTTTCCAAAAAGGATAATTCATGCATGTATAAAGCAAGCTCACACCAAGACACAAGAGAAACTTGTCCGTGAACTACTCTTTGCAGATGATGCCGCTTTAGTTGCCCATTCAGAGCCAGCTCTTCAGCGCTTGACGTCCTGCTTTGCGGAAACTGCCAAAATGTTTGGCCTGGAAGTCAGCCTGAAGAAAACTGAGGTCCTCCATCAGCCAGCTCCCCACCATGACTACCAGCCCCCCCACATCTCCATCGGGCACACAAAACTCAAAACGGTCAACCAGTTTACCTATCTCGGCTGCACCATTTCATCAGATGCAAGGATCGACAATGAGATAGACAACAGACTCGCCAAGGCAAATAGCGCCTTTGGAAGACTACACAAAAGAGTCTGGAAAAACAACCAACTGAAAAACCTCACAAAGATAAGCGTATACAGAGCCGTTGTCATACCCACACTCCTGTTCGGCTCCGAATCATGGGTCCTCTACCGGCACCACCTACGGCTCCTAGAACGCTTCCACCAGCGTTGTCTCCGCTCCATCCTCAACATCCATTGGAGCGCTCACACCCCTAACGTCGAGGTACTCGAGATGGCAGAGGTCGACAGCATCGAGTCCACGCTGCTGAAGATCCAGCTGCGCTGGATGGGTCACGTCTCCAGAATGGAGGACCATCGCCTTCCCAAGATCGTATTATATGGCGAGCTCTCCACTGGCCACCGTGACAGAGGTGCACCAAAGAAAAGGTACAAGGACTGCCTAAAGAAATCTCTTGGTGCCTGCCACATTGACCACCGCCAGTGGGCTGATAACGCCTCAAACCGTGCATCTTGGCGCCTCACAGTTTGGCGGGCAGCAGCCTCCTTTGAAGAAGACCGCAGAGCCCACCTCACTGACAAAAGGCAAAGGAGGAAAAACCCAACACCCAACCCCAACCAACCAATTTTCCCTTGCAACCGCTGCAATCGTGTCTGCCTGTCCCGCATCGGACTGGTCAGCCACAAACGAGCCTGCAGCTGACGTGGACTTTTTTACCCCTTCCATAAATCTTCGTCCGCGAAGCCAAGCCAAAGAAAAAAGTTGTATACATGGAGACACTAAGCAATATAGTTTGAAAATGCAAAAGGGAATTTTGATCCTGGGATATTTCTTCAAATTAAGAGATTGGGGTTTTGATTGTATTAATCATTTGGTTTTGTCATTGAACCCTTGTAACAATAAAGCCTTGTAACAATAGATTTGCCTTTTTGATTCCTAAAATCCAAAGGGTTAATTGCATTAGCTTGACTGATTTGTCTGTCCCAATTACATGGTTGTGTCATAAAAGTAAGTTACCGTATATTTTGGCATACAAGTTGAGTTGTGAAACCCAAAAAATTTTCTCAAAAAGGGAGGGGTCGACCTATACACTGGATATACTTTTGAGACCTTAAAATCAAAAATCACTGATCTGGCACACGTCATCCTCTTAAAAGCTGATTCGGCGAATGTTGACCGTGGGTCTTACCTTTGTCCTGTTGGCCATGCACGATAACACCACAGTAAACCTGGTCCTTTCAAGGCCAGTACTGCTGGTTTGCACAGTTTTAACACCTTTCCATTCCACTGTTCTATGCCTATCATGTAAAAATTCATAGGCGTTTCATCAATGTTGCCAATATTTGCCAGTGCAGACTGATGTTTCTGCCAGTCACGAATAATAAACTGGTGAAAATTTACAACTTGTTTGGTTATTTCTGAGCGTTTTTTTGGGGGTTTTTTATTTTTGTTTTTTTTGTGTGTGTTGTAATACCACATTTTTCCTGTTCATGAAATGTTTGTCCCAGCCTAATGTAGCTTCAAAGTCTTTACTGAGGTCTGGGTGTGACTTTGTCCACTGCAGTGCAAATGTTCTAATTTTATTTCAGGTGACTATGTGGCAATCTCGCTTCTGTTCATGTACCCATTCAGCAATGTGCTTTTCTATCTCCGGCCAATGAGTGATTCCACTTCTTATGGAACATTGCCTTTTGGTATTTTTCTTAAAAGTCTCCTCTTTCTTCCTCCAATCTCTTACCAACTTCTCATATACATCATATTTTCTTGCAGAAGTACAATTGTTCATTTTCTTGGCCATTTCAATCACTTGCAATTTGAAACTCGCTTCAAATGTGCATCGTGTATTGCGTGGTCTCTACGGGCCCTCCATGGTAGCAATCACCTCCAGCCAACGCCCAGCAGATCAATGCATGCATGCAGCAAAGAAAATGCTGGAACTAACTTTGGTGGTCAACTTATATGCCAGTCAATGGCCAATCTCAGGCATCGTAATCTTTGGGGGTTGACCTATACACCAGTCGAATTGCCAGCGAGGCAGCCAGAAAACTTATACACCGGATGTACCATAAAACCTTAAAATCAGGCCGAAAAAGTGGGTTGACTTATACACCGAAATATACGGTACTTGTGGATTGAAGTTACAGACCCAAGGAAAAGGATCCAGGATCTGATTGTCTTGCTAACCTGTTTTGGATTTGATTGATTGTGAGAATTATTTTGCCTTTAATGGAGCTCCTTGAATATAAATACAATAGGACCTCATTTTAATGACCCAGAGAGCAAACTGTTGTCTTTTTCCAAGAGTCGGGTCACTTAATTGGAAATGAGCAGCTCAATTTATTTAGATACGCGAAGTGAACTAGGCAAGAATAATAAAAGTAAATTGTTTTCTCTCCTAGAGGAACCAAAGGTGGAAATTAAAATCAAATGAGTTATGAACTTTATGCCTACATCTTTGTATTATACAGGTACACTACTCTGTCCTACCGGGCTCCTGAAATGGTAAACCTTTACAGTGGCAAAGCTATCACCACCAAGGCTGATATATGGGTGAGTAGACGCAAACCTGTCCGTGTCTTGTGCTATGAGTGAGAGTACTTGCTGGAGTGGTCATACTAGCTTAGGGATTTCCTGATTCTGCAGTTTTGATGTAATGGGAATAACTGGATAAGCAAGTTCTTTAAATTGCTAGGACTCCATAATATTTAGCAACAGCTCAAACTTGGATTTGTTTCATATATTTCAAGGTGTCAGGTGGTTCAGTGTTCTGGATGAACCAATTAAGTATTTTTTTTAAAGTCAAGTCCTAACTGCAGAGTAAAAATTATGGCAAACAGTTTATTTATGCAAATAACCACTGACAGTAATGCATTTGACTGATCACAGAATGGCATTTTTTTTTTGGATAGAATTTACGTGATTTTACCAGCCTGAAGAATGCTGGAGGTCTCAGCATTGTGCGAACAACCAAAACTCGAAGTCTCCGTTTCCTTACGTGACTTTAGACAGCATACCGAAAGTGTAGTAATTAAAGAGGCCATGCACGTCATCAATATGGCCTATTGTTCACAAAAAGCCTGCAGTTAACTGAAGGCGTTCCAGGAAATTTGCTGGGCGTCCAGAAGGTAAACTATTGGAAAGGGAATGGCACCCTCATTCCAGTTATGACCTTTTTACACAGCACACGTTCCGGGAAAATGGCAGTGATTTCCTGCAATGCAGCGGCTGTGTAACATAAATAAATACATTGATGTTTACGCATGGAAGAAGGCCATTCTGTCTCAATACTAGGGTATCCCAGCAAGTCTCACTCTGTCAGTTGATCAGATAGAAAATATGGGTCAGGAGTTACACATGTGCTTTAAATTTCATCAGCCATTTACTGGCCCAATCTCCCAGCTGGTCCAGGTACCTCCCTTGTACTCTTCAGATATTTTCCTGCATCTTAAACAACCAATTCAGTTGACAGAGGGCACTTCTAATGACTATACTGTACTGCATAGGTATTGTATGTATGTTTGCATGGATTTGCACTGAGGACCAGAGAATGTTGTTTCATCGGGTTGTACTTGTACAATCGGATAACAATAAACTTGAACTTAGCATGAAAATGTTGGTCTGAAGTACAACAGCCAGGGAGAAAAAAATGGAATAATTGAAGCACGTTAAATCTTCCTGCAATGAAGTAGTTCACATCATCTGCATATCTGCCATTTTAACTGATGAATAATACAATATTCTGATTATCGTAAGTAAGTGGCTTGGCGTGAAGAGTATTCGTGCTTGTTGGCTAAGTTCCACTGACCTGCTTTCATTCCATAACCCTCCAGACCTCTCCTATCCATGTATTTATCCAATTTAATTTTAGAACTCAAGATTGAATCTGCATTAACTGCATCAGATGGCAGCTCATTCCGCATTCCTACTTTTCTGAGTGAATAACTTTCCCCTTATGTTCCACTTGTATCTCTCCCCTTTCAGCCTAAAGCTATGACCTCTCGTATTTATCTCCCTAATCTAAGTAGAAATATCCTACTCACATAGGAACAGAGGAACATAGGAAGTAGGAACAGGAGTAAGCCAAAAATGGCCCATCGAGCCTGCTCCGCCATTCACTATGATCATGGCTGATCTAATTTATGACCTAACTCCACCTACCTGCCTTCTCCCCATATCCTCTAATTCCTCTAGGGCACACATGTCAAACTCTGGTCCGCGGGTCAAATTTGGCCCGCGATTATAATTATATTTGGCCCGCAAGATCATTTCAAAAATGTTTTAGAGGTGGCCCGCCCTGCAGCGAGAGCTGATGCTGTTTTTTGGTAATGTCACCCCCACCATCCTCCCCCTTCATTGCACATCCTTCCCCATTGTAACACGAGAAATTGTAACACGAGAAGTCTGTCGATGTCATCAGCCGGCAAGCCAGTTGGAAGGCTCCCCGCACAACCAGTCACTTCTCCCACCTGTCGAGCGGTGCGGCGGATGGGCGAGTGTCTGTGATTTCCTTTCGGCGCGACGGGCATGGCAGGCTGCGCACGGCCCCCGGGCAGCGCGAGCCCCGCGCGACTGGCACCGGACGGCCCTTCCACAGCGCGAGCGCACTTCTCCCGGTCACCACGGCCTTCAGCGCTTGCACCCGCGCGGACCCCAGGGATGGCTGGTTCGGCCCTGCACGTGAAGAGAAAGATGGTGGCTGTCCGCAAAGGCTGATCGGTAGCGTGCTGGGCCTGAGTGGGTGGGTAAGCAGGGGTGGGCAGAGGGTGTAGGTGAGGAGTAATAGGCAGGGGAAGTTATGGTGGTGCGAGGGGCAGTTAGAGGGAGGGATGAGTAGAAGGAGGGGTGGATAGGGAAGAGGTAAAAGGGGAGGGGCAGGGCGAGTAGGGGAGGGGTGATTAGAGGGTGAGAGACGGGTAGAGGGAGGAACAGGTTGAGGGGAGAGGCAGTAGAGGGGTGTGTATAGGATGGGGTGGGTAGAGGCAGAGCGAGTGGAGTGAGGGGTGAGTAGAGGTTGGGTAAAGGACTGGTCAGGTAGAGGGATGGTGGGTCGAGGGTGACTAGAGGCCTAGAGCCTGAGGAGTGAGCAGGAAATGCTGAGTCCTGATGCAGGCCAAAATGGACACAGCCTGTGAATGCTGACGACATCTCCACAGGGACCAAATATGTTTCCCTCAGGTCAAGCAAAGGGTGAACTTGAGCTACCTACTCCTGACCTGTAACATTATCCTCCTAAAGTTATATCCTAAAGTTTAACATTACATATGTTGAAAGAAGAGAAAACATGCAGATGTTGTTGAAAATTTTCAATAAATATTTAGTTCGGCTCTCGACTTAGTCCAAGTTTTTAATTTTGGCCCTCCGTGAATTTGAGCTTGACACCCCTGCTCTAGAGGATCTACTCTGTCTATACCCCTCATAATCATAAACCTCTAACAAGTCTCCCCACATTCTTCTTAATTCCAAGGAGTATAGTCCTAGCCTGTTTAATCTTTCCCAGTAACTCAACTCCTAAAGATCTGGCAATCTCTGCACTCTTTCAATCTTATTGATATATTTTCTGCTGTTGGACGACCAGAACTGCACACAATATTCTAAGTGTGGCCTCACCGATGATTTGAATAACTTCAACATAACATTCCAACTTCTATACTTAATAGTTTGATTTATAAAGGATAAGGTGCCAAAGGCTTTCTTTACAACCATGTCCAAATGCGACGCCACCTTCAAGGAACAATGTATACGTCTTCCTAGATCTCTTTGCATTCCACACTCCTCAATGGCCTATCAATTACTGTGTATGTCCTACCCTGATTTGATCTTCCAAATGCACACCTCACACTTGTAAGCATTAAATTCCATCAGGCATTTACTGGCCCAATTTCCCAGCTGGTCCAAATCCCTCTGCAAGCTTTGAAGTCCACGACGCCACCTATCTTCGTATTCACCACATTATCATCTCGGTAATTTATATAGATAGCAAACAATAATGGTCCCATCACAGATCCCTGAGGCACACCACTTGACAGAGACCTCCAGTCTGAGAAGCAACCATCCACCACCACTCTCTGTTTTCTGCCACCAAGCCAATTTCAAATCCAATTTGCAACCTCTCGATGAATACCTTCTGAACCAATCTCTCATGTTGAACCTTGTCAAAGCCCTTACTAAAGTCCATATAGACAACATCCATGGCCTTTCTCTCATCAACCTTCCTGCTAACTTCCTCAAAAAAAACATGTAAGATTTGTTAAATGTGACCTACCACGCACAAATCCAGGCTGACTGAACTTAATCAGCTGATGAGGGTCCAAATATCTATATATCCTATTTCTCAGAAATCCTTCAAATAATTTACATACTATTGATGTCAGGCTCACTAGCCTATAATTGCATGGATTACTCTTGGAGCCCTTCTTAAACAGTGGGACAACGTGACCTACCCTCCAATCCTCGAACACCTCCCCCATGACTAAGGACATTTTGAATATATACGCCAGGGGCCCTGCAATTTCAGCACTTGCCTCCCTCGTGGTGCAGGGGAAATAAATATATACGGCCCAGGGGATTTGTCTACCTTTATTAATTACAAGGCAGCAGACACCTTCTCCTTAAATGCCTTGTGTTCAATGACACTTCTATTTGTTTCCCTTCCATTCCACTGGACCCAAAATGCTTACCTCTACATACTTCTTCCACCTGACCTGCCTGGTTCCCTAAAAGAAGATCAAGTACCATTTGGGGAACATAAAAGTGCACAAATGTTGTGTTTACACTTTACAACTGACAAAATTGTAAAATTATACAGAAATCCTGGAGGAACTTAGCCAGTCTCGCAGTGTCCATAGGAGGTAATGATATTCATTGCCCTCCATAATTTTGGGACAAAGACACTTTAATTTCCCCCGTGCTCCACAGTTTTAAATTTGTAATCAAACATTTCATATGTAATTAAAGGTTCACATTCCAGATTTTATTCAAGGTTATTTGTGTGCATTTTGGTTGGACCGTGTAGAAATTGCAGCACTTTTTATATGTCGTCCCCTCATTTCAAGGCACCATAATGCTTGGTACGTTTGGCTTGTGAGTACTCATGTATGTTTAATTGCTTCATTAGTGCAGGTATAAGAGAGCTAGGCTTGCTTCTAAGCTTTTGTTCACCTTTGGAGTCTGTAGTTGCCACGATTCAACGTGAGGACCAGAGTTAACCATATAACCGTTTACAGCACGGAAACAGGCCATGTCGGCCCTTCAAGTCCGTACCGGTTCACTTGAACAACTCCACTAGCTCCAGTAAGTTGGAGAAACATTAAATTAACTTTTATTGAATTTAACATGTCTAATTGGGTTATGATGCCGATTTTCATTTATACTCAGCATCTGATGCCTCTCATGTCAGTGTCCAACAATAATCGGCCAGCTTTGATGAATTCCAGTTGCCCTGATTCTGCTTTTCCACGGTCGCAATGTTCTGGTGGAACCTTTCACCGTGCTTGTGCCCCAATGAAAGTCAAAGAACCCATTATAGGGCTGAAAAACAAAAAGAAAACCGTAAGAGACATCACCCAAACCAAAATCAACAGTTTGCAACATCATTAAAAGATGAAAGAGTGAACTGGTGAGCTCAGTAATTGCAAAGTAACTGGTATTCCAAGGAAGACCTCCAGCGCTGATGACAGAAGAATTCTCAACATAATGAAATAAAATCCCCAAAAGCAACACTCTTCAGAAGGCAGGTGGGGATATGGCCCAATGACTACTTGACAGAAATGGAGGCTACAATGCAAGATGCAAACCATGGCAAAGATGGTATACTTTGGATCTTGGGCTGTTCCTTCCACATTTGCTCTTATCATCACTCTGATCCAGGTTAATCTTAGTCTCATCTGTTCACAAGACCTTTTTCCAGAATTCTGCAGGCTCTTTCAAATACTTCTTGGCAAAATGTAATCTGGCCATCCTTTATGTGGATGTTGAATATTTGAATGAAAGAATTTTTTACCAGAAATAAACTTTATTTGCAATAAATTATGTACAATACAAGCCAAAAGTTGTTCCAAACTTTACATTCATAATTTCAATCCTATTGAGTAAGATATTTACAAACTTTTACGTAGTTATCTCAGATGAGCAAGTTATTTACAGTACAGAAGAAGCTGTTCAGAAACTTTTTTACATTTTGTCAGTCATCTCATTGATCTACCTTCCAAGTTTAACGTTATTGCCTTAATATTCAGTCACCACCCCTGGTAATGGGGAGAGCTCTAAACAGTGCTCCCTCCCCACAGTATTCGTGCCTTGGCTGTACTAAGACTCAGCATGTCGTCCTGCAGCCTGAAATGTGGCAGGCAGCAGTATTCCCAGACTGACATCTCAGTTTGCTGAAAGGCCACCGGCTTTCAGGCTGACCAAAGGGTGTCCTTTACCAAATTGATGGTCTTCAACAGACTCAGAGTGGGTCCCCGGGAACAGTCTGTAAATCAGGGAGTCCTCTGTCACGTTGTCGCTGGGGATGACACGTGATAGAGCTCTCCATACCCTCCTTGTGAATCTGTATTCGGCAAAGAGGTGGGCGATAGTCTCCACCCCACTGCAGCTATCCCAAGGACAGTGTGCGTTGAGGGTGATGTTCCGGTTGTTCAGGAAGGATCTCACTGAGAGGGCTCCTCTCACCGCCTACCGGGCCATGTCCTGGTGCTTGTTAGTGAGCCCTGGCAATGAGGGGTTCTGCCAGACCTGGACAGTCTGCTCCGAGAACCATCCCACCAGATCTGTCGAGTCCTCTCAGTTCCTGCATGATGTTCCATGCTGACCACTGCCTAATGGCCCTGTGGTTGAAGACGTTGTCCTGGAAGAACTTTTCTATGAAGGATAGATAGAGTGGCACCAGACAGCCAACTGGGATATTGCGCAGCAGCGGGGCCAGTCTTATCCTTTGCAAAACCTGGGACAGGTAGAACCACAGCACAGCGGCACTTGGTGCCGTCGTACCTTGGTTCCACGTACTGCTTGATGCAGGTGGTCATCAGGATGAACACCACATTGGATACACTCTTGCCCCTGTTTTCCAGTGACATGTACATGGTGCTCCTTTTGGAGCCCCAAATGAATCAGAACATGTCCGGTCATAGGTGCAGGGGATAGGCCACACCTGCACCGCATACAGTAGCACCGAGAACACCTCACACTTGATGACCATGTTTTTTCCTGTCCCATTTCTTGGCGGACCTTAGCAATCCGCTCCGTCCAATTCTTAGTGCACACCTCAGCCCCTCCAAACCAGATCCCAAGTACTTTCAGGTAGTCCATTGTGTCTGTGAAGGGGATGATGGACCGGTCGGGCCAGTTACCGAAGAGCATTGCCTCGCTCTTCATTTGGTTGACCCTGGTGCCCGATGCAGACTTAAATTGCCCACATATGCTGGTCAGTCTCCAGACCAATCGCGTGTCCGAACAGAAGAGAGGCCTTGACCTGGGCACCTCTGATAGTAATATTATTTAATAAATCTATATTCAATTTGATATTCATTTGCTTGTACTGTTTGGATGATTTTCCATCTGAATGTTACCTTGTTGCTGCACTCCTAAAGTTACACAAGAGTCACAGTATAGTTTTTAAGACACTAGCTTTATAAAATGGGACTTGTTGGTAATTGAGTTAAATTTCATATGTTTACACCAATTAAAGATGAGTTGTTGTTTTGGAAATTCCTCCATTGGGGGGAAAAAAAATTATTCATACATAGGTAAATGCAAATAGAATAGCTTGGGTGTCAATTTTTCTGTTACTCAAATTTGAAAGAGCAAAGGTATGGATGGAAAGTGTCGGAGCTACCCTGTCTTACCAGGAGAATTAATCCTTGGTTTACTATCCACAAAAGCTCCTACTGCTTTAAGCATTTTGAGGGGGAAAAAAACGTCCCTTTGCTTGGGTTTCAGTCAACTTTAATTCCAAAACATTTTTGAGGCAAGAACAATTGTTGAAAGCCCAGCAGATAGCTGGTAATTATCTGTTTTGTAATTATATTGAGTTAACTCTGAAGATTTGAACCTTTTCCCTGCCATTCAGCCAGCTAATTATAATGCTTTATTTTTCAGGCACTTGGATGTTTACTGTACAAACTCTGTTTTTTTACACTACCCTTTGGAGAAAGCCAGGTTGCAATCTGTGATGGGAACTTCACAATTCCAGATAATTCCAAGTATTCCAGCGAGATGCACTGCCTAATAAGTACATATTGTTAATTATTTTTTCCCCATTTGTTTCTCTTTGGCTCTTGTTCAATTCCTTTTGAGTACTACACTAACACTTGAGCACTAAAATTAATTATAGATTAGGATAGGTTTCCAAAATGTTTTGTTTGGTCTCTTCCTTTCTAAAATGCACCATCATCAAAGCAGACATACTATTGGCAAGGGAAATGTGTTAAAACTGAGGGAAAGCATATTTGGAAAACAAGAAAAGACAGTCCATTGCTGAAGATGTTGCATTTTCCATATCATGGGGATCTAATGTTGTCAGAACTGTATTAGCATGCACCGTAAAATCCTGGTTATCTGGAATTCAGGTAACTGGCGAGTAAGTTGCGGAAAATAAATAAGTAAAAAAATACGCTAGTTTAAAATTGGTGTGCCTTGCCGTTAGTTGGTCAATCACACAGCATGCAATCTCATCTACCAATCCCCAGTGGTGCCAGATATCAGGGGTTTTTTACCGTATCACCTTTGCCTGCTTTTATGTTCCAATTATGTGTTGCCTCCATGACTGCAGTTTTCAGTGCTGGTCCCATTCTTTTTGTTGATCGCAATAACGCTGACTTGTTGCAAAACAGCTGTTTTTAAAACCAAGCACTTTATGCCATCATTGGTATTTTCCTTTGGCACACAATTGTATGTGCCACAATTAAAGTCAGAAGCTCACTGAGAACTACATCCACATACCTTCATCTATATAGCATTTCAGAGAGCAGCCTGCAGCCAAGAGATTGGATCTGTGACAGCTGTCAGGATAGAAGTACTGTTAGTGGAGTGCATGATTTCAAGGCGAGGCAGGTCTTTTTCAATGGTAATCAGAATTTTTCAAATTAAATCATTTGTTAATGATTGGAAATTAATGTAAAATAAAATAACATTACTCAAAAACTATAATTTTTTAAAATTTAGACATACAGCCAGGTAACAGGCCCATGAGCCCATGCCACCCAATTAACCCACAATTCCACCACCCCCCCCCCACCCCCATATGTTTTGAAGAGTAGGAGGAAACTGGAACACCCGAAGGAAACTCAGGCAGGCACGGGGAGAATGAACAAACTCCTTACAAATAGCACAGGATTCGAACCCCGGTCCCGATCGCTGGCGCTATAACAGCACCGGGCAAACTGCTATGCTAACTATACCACTCAATTACAGTATTTTGATAATCTGACTGTTTGGAATTGTTTTTCAAACTTTTTAGTTTAAGTATTTGCTTTATCACAAAATAATTTAATAGAATCTCAAAACAGTAACAATATAAATATTATTCAAATCAGTAAGGAGTTGAATGAATGCCATTTAACTGCATATTGATCATTTTCTTTTTGAGGTTATTTTGTAATGTCTAGATGTGTCACGTAGATTGGATGTGAATTTTGGCCTCTGCTTCCCAACAACATTACTATTTTCCTAACTATATTTGTGCTTTCGGTATTGATTGGATCTGTGATATATTTTATTAAAATTTGTGAATGACAAAATGAACCCTTTGACCAAAGTGAGGTTGGAAGTACAGGTGCAATGAAATTGAAACTAAAATCGATCTCTGAACAAGCATTGTTAAAAATAATTCTCTTGTGCGTAAAGGAGATTAACCCTTTGGACTCTGGCCATTTTTAACCTTTCACAATATATACTCCAGACTGGATCCATAGATAAACTACAGTGCAAACACTGGTATGAACTAGCTGGTATTTTGGTATAAAACCAATCCTGGAAAACGGGGACGTGGAGTATATGCGCTTGTTGGAAGGAATATGGAGTCCAAAGGGTTAAAATCAAAGCTGTGTAAAACTGACATGACATTGTCTACTCACAGTGGTCTTGCTTTCCAGGATTCATGCTTGAACCAGACCCTGACAAGAGACCAGATATTTATCAAGTGTCTTATTTTGCATTTAAACAAATTAGGAAAGAATGCCCAGTCCAGAATGTCAGTGTAAGTATTGAAATAATTTTAAATCTATTTTCATTCATTTATTCGTCTTGATAAACTAATCAATGCCCAACTGAAACTTACAATCAGTATATAGTGGAAACTGTTCTGATGGCACAGTGTGTTTCGGCTGCAGTGTGCTGTGCTATGAAATTTGTAATTTGAGATGCTGATCTTATCTGTGAACATGGGTGCCAAGCAAGCAATGAAAATTGGTACAGTCAAATGGGAATTCTTCACTCACTGTCCAAAGAAAATTACTGGCATCACTTTAGTAAATAAAGTTTCTTCAACATTCATCTATGTTTCATAGATGAATGGATCTCTGTACATTCGCAAAGCAGCCTCTAATTTAATTGAATAATTTGTACATCCAGCTGCATGAGAAATAGTGTCTGAAAGTAGGGAGAGAACTGAAGTGTTTTATCAGTGTCTCAAATCTTATGGGTTGTAGAAATAAAATTAATCTGTTACATATGTGTACTCATTGATCTCTCTTGTGGATTTTATGGCTCAGGCGATGCATAACTACCGTCCACCCAACATTTTTCTTTGATTGAAGTGAGAAGAAAACGCGAACAAGTAGTCCGCATCACTCGATCTCTGACAAAATAGTGAACTTGCTCATAATTCGATAACAACTTTGTCCTGCAGAACTCCCCCATTCCAGTGAAGCTCGTTGAACCAGTCAAAGCCAGTGAAGCTGCTGCGAAGAAGACACAGCCCAAGGCGAGGTTAGCGCCACCTTGTGTACAATTCAATGGAGCGATCCTTTACCTTTTTTAGGAGATGCCGCAATAGAGTTGTGGGATCAATATTTCATCGTCTATTTTTCGGGGGGGGGGGGGTGCTTATTCTTTTGACTACTGAAAGAAATTATAGGTGGACAGTTATGGAGTTAGTTGAGGGTTAGGGATTGGGTGAGAAAGTTTGGGCGTTTCTTTTGGAATATTAAATAAACTTCAATACCAAATAAATGCAATATAGATTGAATTCATTATTAGACTTTAAATGCGAAAACTGATGGGGACTAAAAATGGCACTGTTTTTTGCAATTCTGTAGTTCCATGTCTTGTTCATTGTGAGATCAACTCTATCATTGCTTCGCTTTGCCTCAGAAAAGCAGTCATCTGTTTAAAGCACACCAGGAAACCTCGCTTCTCCCCCCATCCTCTCGGGCACCAGTTTGAAAGCTTGATCTTCCAAACTCAAGGACGGTTCCTTTCCTACTGCTAACACAGCCTCTTGAATGGGGCTCCCATTAGCAAAAGAAGTGCACTGTTTATCTGTTCTTTTCTCTTTACACAGTACCCTGCACTTTTATTTTGGTAACACTATAGCCTGTATTTTTGCCTTATTGTAACATTATCCCCATGCTCATTTTTATTCTTGCATTAACTATAGTACAATATATAGGTTGTATCTCAGTGCACCTGACAAAAAAAAACTCCATTCCGATTCCAAAAAAAATGAATCTGACTTATTGGTCATAGAGACTGAGGTGAAAAAATTTACATTTAATTGTTCAGTAACACTATGGCAAGGGTACATTGCATATTTATTAAGATGAAGAGCGTTTCATGGTTTTGAAGGGAGACGATATACTGTATTTATGCTTATATACATATAATTCTGATCACAAATTGGCAAGATAGTAATTTAAAAGAAAAATATTTCAGAGAACACCAAAGACTTGTAGAAGAATGACGAATGCCATTCAGGGATTTGCATTCTTTTGAGTATTTATTATTCAGGTCCAGATTACAGTTCAATGAAACAAAAAAAAAAGAAAAGATTGAATGAAACTGCACATTGTGGATGATTTAAAATGTTGGTGATTTTCATGCATATTGTGTATAATTAATTGGCTTACCTCTTAGGCTTACGGACCCAACTCCTCCCACTGAGACCTCAATAGCTCCTCGCCAAAGGCCGAAAGCTGGGCAGGCACCAGCCAACCCAGGGATGCTGCCAATTCAACCCTCCCTGACACCACGAAAGAGACCGTCTGCTCAGGCAGTTGCACCACCAGCAGGTCTGATGAATTGGATACATGTTCTCTGTAGTTTGTTGAAGTTATGTTGGTCTGCAAGTATTGTAAATTTTATATATGCATGACCATTTGTTTTACCATGTACAGTATACTGATCTGCACAGTGAGAACTTAAAATGTCATCTAATTATTTTAAATTTTTAAAATTTAGACATGCAGCATGATAATAGGCCATTTCTGCCTACGAGTCTGTGCTGCCAAATTTACACCCAATTAGCCTACACCCCTGGTAAGTTTTGAACGGTGGGAGTTAATGAGCCACCGGAGAAAACCCAGTCAGACACAGGGAGAACGTACAAACTCCTTACGGACAGCAAGTCCTGATCGCTGGTGCTGTAAAGGTGTTGCACAAACTGCTACGCCAACCAGGCCATGCATTCAAACTATTCAAACATTTCCAACAAACTTCAATCTCACAGCTTTCCCTGTTCGAAGATATAGAGTGTTCGTGGAAAAACATCGAATTGTTTCTATTGAAAAATCCAGACCAATCTGCTGTGTCTTGTGAGTCAATGAGAAGAGCCCAAGATGGTTTCCAAGTATTGAACCTCATAAAGTTAGAAGGCTTGTTTCGCAAGCTGTCCAGCAAGCCATTTCTAATGTGCATTAGACCACACAAAGCAAGAGCATATAATAGTGAAATGGTCAGTTAGTCCATGGTGAAAGGCAGCATAAGATCCCTGCTTTTATCTTCCTTTCTTTGGATAAAGATCAGGGAAGTTTGGGACACTAATACCCCTGAGTAAAAAGCCCTGCAAAACATCGTGGGCACAGCCCAAGGCATCACAGGTAAAACTCTTTCACCATTAAGAACATCTACAGGGAACGTTTCTGTCAGAGAGCAGCAGCAATCATTGAGGATCCACACCACCCAGCATATGCTCTGTTCTCACTGCTACCATCAGGAAAGAGGTATTGGTGCCACAAGACTCGCACCACCTGGTTCAGGAACAGCTGGTCCCCCTCCACCATCAGACTCCTCAACAACAAACTCAATCAGGGACTCATTTAAGGACTCGGACTTGTGCACTTTATTGTATTATTTTTCCTCTGTATTGCACATTCTTTATTTGTTTACAAGTGTACGGTTTTTTTTGCATTACCAATAAGTGGTAATTCTGCCTCTCCCGCAGGACAAAGAAACTCAGGGTTGTATGTGATGTCATGTACACACTCTGACATTCAGGAATCTGAAACCTGAATCTGAAATCCTTTCCTCGTGTCAGCCCGTGACTCTTCTCTCAGTTGCCTTGAAGCTACATTCTCAATTTCTGATGTTATTGTTGTCAATCGCTTTGTTTGCTGCCTTTGCAAATGAATGTTACTTGTGTGACTGTGTTGATAATTGATATAGAGTGAGGGTGGAGAAATGGAATAAATTACTCATTTTAATTCTGCCAAATGCTTGGAGAGCAAGTGTTCCTGCAGACATGAAGAAATTAATCATTCAGGATGTTAATTATTCAATGGTCATCCTCCATTTCAACACAGTCCCTCTCTTGGGATATTGTTTCTTTGGAACAATTAAAAACGATGGAAAAACTTGGAAGAGACATTTAGTTACATGTTAGTCAATTTCTTACGAAATTTGGCATGAAATAATGTTTGAAGTATCTCCTTCTGCCAAGAAGAGTTTGCACAATATATGCAGCCACTTAATCCAGGGGACCATGGACACTTCTGTGACTTGGATCTTTTCTAATGAAATTGCCATCAGTGCAAAACGCAGTGGAAATGTTTATTCTGGATATCACTTGCCATTTGCGATTCCTCTCTTTAGGGAAGATCTACACAACCTGACAGAAACTCAAGGTTCTTCGATCATACCTTGATGAAGAGCTCAGGGCCGGATTGCTGGTGATGCCTTACTTCCTACAAACGCTGCATGACCTGCTGAGTGTCTCCAGCACATTTTTGTGTTGCAGTGCAATCCCTGTGTCTGCAAACTTTTCTGTTTAAGAAACTCTCAAGTCCTGTGTAGTTTGGGCATTTGATACTTTGCAGAATGGGCACAGCAAATAATTGAGCAAGTAACACTTTTTGTTCTTCATGTGGATCACCAGACGATATTTTTGGTTGTACGTGACAGCAGCAAGTATACACCTAATTGTAAAATAGTGGCTTGTTCTTCGTTCTCATTGTGAGTCTCCTGAACTACTAGGAGATTGCAGGCATTTTTCCTCAGCATCTTCCCCATTTGGCTTTTGGCAGATCTGTGTCCCAGGGTCTAGTATTATGAAAATGAAAGATAATAAAAGCATTTTAAATTTTTTTGTTGTTGTTCTGACCTGGAGCCATTCACTCATCATAATAATTGTGTATTCTTTTTCTTTTAGTCACTGTTATCCCATATGGAATAGTCTGGGCCAAGCTTTTATCCATCACCCTGTAATGCACAATGAATGCACAAAGCCATTGTGACAAACATGATCAAAATGTGTAACAGGACATCCCTGCAGTCTTGCATGGAGAACAACGTTGTAAGCATAGAACATTACAACACAGCACAGGCCCTTTGGTCCTCGAGGTTGTGCCAACCAACAGTATATATACCTAAAAGGAAAATCTACATCCTCCCTAGCCTCTATTTTTCTCTCATCCATGTGCCTGTCTCAGAGACTCTTAAATGCCCTTTTTATTCCAGCCTCCACACCTCCCCTGGCAATGCATTCCAGGCACCCACAACTCTGTTTAAATTAATAAATAAATCCCCCGCCCCCCCCCCCCCCCCCCCGCCGATGTGTCCCCTAAATCTTCCTCCCTTCACTTTGTACAGATGTCCTCTAGTGTTTGCTCCTCCCACCTTGGGGAAAAGGTGCTGGCTGTCTACCTTATCTCTGCCTCTCAGAATATTGTAGACCTCCATTAAGTCACCTCTCCTCCTTCTTTTCTCCAAAAAGCTCGCGCTCTGCTAACCTTGCCTCATGACATAATTTCCAATCCAGGCAACATCCTGGTAAATCTCCTCTGCATCCTCTCCATAGCTTCCACATTCTTCCTGTAACGAGGTGACCAGAACTCCTCAAATTTGTTGATTAACATGAAACAGGATTTCTAATTTCTCTCCAAGATGTAGGCTCTTCCTCATAGTTGATATTGGCAGAGTGGCCCACCCATTTTATTGTTGGATATAATAAAATGCAGGAAGGACAAGAAGAGCAGCTGTCAGTGCAACGCTGTTACAGCGCCAGTGACCCACACTGTCTCTAAGGAGTTTGTACTTTCTCCCCATGCCTGCATGTTTTTTCTTTGGGGGCTCCAGTGTCCTTCCACCCTTAAAAATGTACTGGTCAATTTGGAGTAACTGGGGGGCATGGGCCTGCAGGCCAAAAGGCCCTGTTACTGAGCTGTATGTCTCAATGATCAAACAATACTCAGTAAAATAAATTGTAAATTCACCATATACATCTTGGCAATTAACTACTATTCTTTGCAAAATAACCATGCTGGATTGAATAATTTTGTATTTGTCAATCCATGGCAAACTATAATGACCATTCCAGTATTAAATTGACTTTTGGTGGAACTGTTGAATTCTGAATGTCACAATCATATATACATACACACGTCACAGTGCCTGAGGAAAACAGATTTATCAGTTGTTGTCAAAGCATTAGTGGTTCTGTTTAGGATGCAATTAGATGCAATGATATTACAGTATTAGATTTAATCGTCATAAACCATTTGACTCAGTTCAGTGTTTCACATGACTTTGGGGATCTTTGCTAAATGTGCTTGAAAACATTGGAATGGATTACATTTTTTTCCCCCCACCAATTTCCTTTGCAATTCTAGCCATTTGTTTGATGTGCATACCAATGTTCTGGTTGATGCTAATGAGAATGGTATCTTGTTTCAAGTCTCTGTCTCTAGAAATCTTGGCAAAGTTGTCTGCCTTTTCCTGTGCTTATGGAATACTTTCAACATGTAATGAAAATTAAATGCATTAAAGAAGGGATTTCAGATTAGTTTTACAATTCTACATTTTCAAATGAAGCTTCATTCTTCATGCAGGAAGCATGCTTAGCCCACTGATCTACTCTCTCTCTACACCCATGACTGTGTGGCCAGGCACAATTTAAATGCGATCTACAAATTTGCCGATGACACCGCAATTGTCGGCAGAATCACTGTCGCCAATGAGGAAGCGTACAGGAGTGAGATGGATCAGCTGGTTGAGGGGTGTCACAACCACAACCTTGCACTCCACATTAGTAAAACTAAGGACTTGATTGTGGACCAGGAGAACACCAACCAGTCCTGGTGAAGAGGGTAAGAAACTTCAGATTCCTGAGCGTCAACATCTCTGCAGATGTATCCTGGGGCCGTCGTGAAGGCACAGCAGTGGCTATGTTTCATTCATTTGAGGAGATTTGGCATGTCACCAAAGACTTGCAAATTTCTACTGTGTACCGTAGAGAGAATTCTGACTGGTTTCATCACTTTCTGCTATGGAGATCTCAAAGCACAGGACAAGAACAAGGTAAAGGGGATTGTAAACTCAGCCAGTACCATTATGGACATCAGTCTTCCCTCCATTAATGACATCTTTAAGAGGCAATGTCTTAGAAAGCAGCGTCTATCATCAAGAACGGTCACCACCCAGGCCATGCCCTTTCCTCATTGCTACCATCAAGAAGGAGGTACAGGAGCCTGAAGACATGCACCCAACATTACAAAAGCAGCTTCTTCCCCTCTGCCATCAGATTTCTGAACAGACAATGAACCACAGGCACTACCTCACATTTTCTCTTTTATTTTGCATTAGTTATTTATTTTTAAATCTTGTAATTTATAGTAATTTTTGCACTTCGTTCTGCACAATAATGCTGCTGTAAAATAACAAATTTCATGACACATGCTCATGTCAATAAACTGGATTCTGCTTTTGTGTCCATCTTGTTAACACATTACAAGGCTCTCCTTCCTTATTGTTGTGCAGCATTTCTCAATCGTGGGAGTACATGTTAAGTTTTGAGATGGCAGGGTGTCTTAATGTTGGAGATTTAACTTTCTGACTCCAAATTCTCATTCTGTTGTAAGCTTTTATTTTTCCTAATTGGTGTTATGTCTGACTGCTTCGTTTGAAACTATGAATAAATCTTCTGGAATTTATACTTCTCCTTTTGCACTCTTTCAAATTTGAATTTGTCACGCTATTTCTCATTTGTTGTCATCTTTGTTTTACAATGATCGCACAACTTTGAGTTTGGTTCAGGTCCCCCAGCGTGTGCATTCCTTAAAATTTTTACACTGCTGCTTTTTTTTTAAATCTATTGTTTTGAACTTTATTTGCTGAAAGACTGGGCTATGAAATTAAAATGCCATTTGATTTTTTTTAAAGAGAAATCACACTGCAGCAAAGTTAGCAGCTTTTTCTTTGTCTTCTCTCCTTGATATCTGTGTGTGCCTTGTTGATTGGCCAATAACAGTGATCGGATGATCATGGCACCTTTGTGTGCCACACTTTTCCCCTTTAATTCTGTATGTAAATATATTGAAAGAATATGGTCAATTTGAAAGTTCCAATGAAAGGTGATAAATGGTGGAAACGTGTGCATGGAGCTGGAGGATGTAGTGGAGGACTTTACTACTTCAGTATTTAGCAAAGGACGGCACAGTTAGCATAGTGGTAAGTTTAATGGTGTTGCGGCGTCAATGATCCAGGGTGGAATCAGGAGCTGTCTGTAAGGAGTTTGTTCTCCCTGTGTCAGTGTATGTTTCATCTCGTTTCCTTCCACCATTCAAAACGTACCAGGGTCAGTGAGTCTTACTTCAGTGGTGGGCGAGCTGTTGGAGAAGATCCTGAGGGACAAGATTTACAAGCATTTCAAAAGGGTGTAACAAAGAACATTGATGAAGGTGGATGTAGTGTATAAGGCATTTGATAAGGTGGCCCATGCAAAGCTCATCTGGAAAGTAAGGAGGCCTTGTTTTGTGGATGTAGGATTGGCTTGCCTAGGAAGGCAGAGGGTAATTATAGATGGTTCACGTTCTGCATGGAGGTCAGTGACCAGTGGGGTTCCACAGGGATCTGTTTTGGGACCCCTCTTTGTGATTGTTTTAGAAATGTCCTGGATGAGGAAGTGCAAGGGTGGGTGAGTAAGTTTGTAGATGACATGAAAATAGGTGGTGTTGTGATGGTCTGGAAGGTTGCTAGAGGTTGCAAAGGTCACTGATAAGATGCAGAACTAGGCTGACATGTGGCAGATGGAAAATGCAAGGTGGTTCATTTTGGCCAGTCAAAATTGAAGGCAGAATTCAATGTTAATGGAAGGACTCTGAGCAGAGAGGCCAAACTGAGAGATCTTGGGATCCATGTACACAGGGCACTCAAAGCTGCTGCATAAGTTGATAGTGTTGTTAAGGCATGTGGTGCGTTGCTCTTCAGTAACCCTGGGATTGAGCTCAAGAGCTGTGAGGCAACGTTACACCTACATAAGATGTTGGTTATTGACTTGGAATATTGTGCTCAGATCTGGTCACTTGATTACAGGAAGGATGCGGATGCTATGGAGAGGGTGCAGAGGAGATGCTGCCTGAATTAGAGAGCATGCCTCATGAGGTTAGGTTGAGTGAACTTGCCCTTTTCTCTTTGGAGTGACGGAGGATAAGGACATGATAGAGGTGTACAAAATGATGAGAGGCATTGATCGCGTGGATAGCTGGAGGCTTTTTCCCTGGAGCTGAAATGGCTAACACAAGGGGGCATAGTGTCAGGGTGCTTTGGAGTAATATGAGGGGGATAGAAGAGATAAAGCTCTTCACACAGAGAGTGGTGGGTGCATGGAATGCGCTGCCTGCAACAGTGGTGGAGGCAGGGACAATAGGATCCTTTCAGAGACTATCGGATATGTACATGGAACTGAGAAAAATGGAGAGTTATGCAGTAGGGATATTCTAGGCAGTTGTTCGAGTAGGTTAATAGATCGGCCCAACCCTGTGGCTGAAGGGCCTGCACTGTGCTGTAGATTTCAATATTCAATGCTGCCCTGCAAGCCCTCTGGATCTTCATTACCTCCACTGCTGTGAAGTCTTGAGGAACCCAAATTTCTCATGCTGTTTAACAAATCTCTTCAAGAATTTTAAATATACCTATTAGAATTTTGCAAAGCACAATAGTATGAAAAATAAGGTTTCAATTATATTTTGAGCTATTTGTTTGTGATGCTTTTTAAAATAGATGTCTGAATTTTGATAAGATCTTTTCTCGGATTTGCTATTTCCACGTCTCTCTCTCTGCAGGTGTTGTTCTTGGCACTGCTCACAATAATCAAACCCCTGGCCTGCAGCAACCTTTGCCACAATCAAAACCTCAGCTGCAACAGCCACAAATACTGCTGCAGCAGAAGCAGGGTCAGGTGGTGGCTCAGCCGAAGCAGGCACAGCCCCAGCCTCCGCCTCAAGCAGCAGCGCAGCAGAAGCTGCCTCCAGTGGCAGTGCAGCCTCCAGCAGGCCCACCACAAGCACAGCTCTTCCTCCAGCAATCGCAGCTTCTGCTGCAGCAGCAAATGATGGCCCAGCAGGTAAATGTTGCACATGCATTGTTTAGAAAAGACGCGTGCGATTAACGTGTGTTCATGGGAGGTTTGTAATGCCCATAGCAAGGCTTCTGCTTTGTTCTTCACCCTCCTGCAATTCCTGAAATGATATATGTTACTACAATAAAACTTCTCTTATCTGGAATTCAAGCAACCAGCCAAAAAAATCACAGAAAATGGACGGTGCCAGTGATTGGGACCAGGGTTCGAATCCCGCGCTGTCTGTAAGAAGTATGTACGTTCTCCCTGTGTCTGCATGGGTTTCCTCCCACTGTTCAAAGTGTACGGGAGTTGTAGGTCAATTGGGTGTAAATGGGCAGCACGGGCTCGTAGGCCCAAATGGCCTGTAACTGTGCTGATGGTTTAAATTTAAAAATTTTAACTAAATGGGTAAAAAATGCAGAAGTTTAAGATTGGCACACCTCATTTTAACTCACCAATCCATGCAACACGCAATCTCAAAATTCACTTATCCGGCATCTAGGTGCTGGATACTAAGGGTTTTACTGTACTTATCACTTTAGATGGAAGTTTACAGAGTTTGTGCTCGACAGCAACATTGCCCCAATATTGCCCATACAGTAAAAAGCCCTGCTATCTGGCACCTACAGGGATTGCGCATGCTGGATATGCAAATTTTCCAGTTGACTGAGGCACACTCTTGCCTAATACACCTGCATTAAGAATAAAGTTTAACAGACAAAAAACAGTGCAAAATAATTTGGAAAAAACAACAGTATTGTAGCTTTTAATTATGTACAGTTCACTTTAACCAGGTAATTCCCGTAACTTACATTTAAATTTGAACCCCAGGCCGCTGGCGCTATAACAGTGTTGGGCTAACTGTGCCGCCGTCATAATTGACTCCCCCCCCCCCCTTCCCTTATGTTTACAGATAAAGCCTTACCTATATACTTAATTCTAATGAAAATAAAGACTCTTACTGGGCAGGGATAGGGACACTCTTTGGGAGAGTCATCCCAGCAGCGAGTTGCATCAAATGGCTTTCATTTTAGGCGCCGCCATCTTATTCAAACAGCTTCTGCGGGCGGGACACAACTGGTGCGCTCCGCTGGCTGAATGTTTGCTCCCATCTTCACCAAGAGGTTGTACAATATTTAACTTGTATTTAATTTTTTTAAAAATTTTAATATTTAGTTATTTATTTCCTCAATATTTATTTTTGCCGATTGCTTGAGTTGATTGAATTCTGGATATATTCTAAATATTAACGGGTAACATTTCTAATAGACATGGCTATCTAAAATTTAAAATGCATCTTAAAACCAGGCTAGTGTAATTATTCTGAAAATTTAGTACATTCTTTATTTTTGGTGATGGGGTGTTCTGTTTCTGAAAGTTGAGAGCTATTGGAAATACTGGTTTTAATGCACTTTGCTGATGTGGAGGTGATCATGGCTATACACAGCAGCTGAGATCTGAGAATCGTGGTGGAATAGCAAGGAAGAATGTTTGTTCATCATGTGAAGCACTTTTGATGGGCAAATCAAGCCCAGATTCTTCAACTGTTCAACTCTTTCTTTAACATTTATTTATGGAGCCAACTTGCACAAGTTAATTTAGACAGAACATGACAGATGTGATGTGATTTCTCCTCATTTTTCTCTGGACCTTTTACCTCAAATTGTGAAATCTGGCTCCACTCACTCACAGAAGGTTGTCTTCTTTGGCTTGGCTTCGCGGACGAAGATTTATGGAGGGGGTAAAAAGTCCACGTCAGCTGCAGGCTCGTTTGTGGCTGACAAGTCCGATGCGGGACAGGCAGACACGATTGCAGCGGTTGCAGGGGAAAATTGGTGGGTTGGGGTTGGGTGTTGGGTTTTTCCTCCTCTGCCTTTTGTCAGTGAGGTGGGCTCTGCGGTCTTCTTCAAAGGAGGTTGCTGCCCGCCAAACTGTGAGGCGCCAAGATGCACGGTTTGAGGCGTTATCAGCCCACTGGCGGTGGTCAATGTGGCAGGCACCAAGAGATTTCTTTAGGCAGTCCTTGTACCTTTTCTTTGGTGCACCTCTGTCACGGTGGCCAGTGGAGAGCTTGCCATATAATACGATCTTGGGAAGGCGATGGTCCTCCATTCTGGAGACGTGACCCATCCAGCGCAGCTGGATCTTCATAAGCGTGGACTCGAAGGTTGTAAATTCATTATATTAAATATTTCATTGTCTTGGTAACCTATTTGACTCCCCTGTTCCAACAGTTCTAACTCATCATAACATGATACAGTAGGATCTCCATTATCCAGAATTCAATCAACTGGAAACACAAACAACCGGCCAAAAAAAAAAACCGAGGAACTAAATAAATAAATTTTAACGTAAATAGGAATAAATAAAAGTTTAAAATGTAAAAGTAAATGTTGACACAACCCCTTGGTGAAGATGGGAGCAAACATTCAGCCAGCAGAGCGCCCGGTTGTGCCCAGCCTGCAGTAGCTGTTTGAATAAAGTTTCAATAAAGTTGTGTTTGAATAAAATGGTGGTGCCCAGAATGAAGAGCAGCTGATGCCACTCGTTGCTGAGGCGACTCTCCCAAACCTTGCCTAATAAGAACCTTTATTCATGTTAGATATATTAGTAAATGGTTTGGGGAAGACTTGTGATGATTAACACAGCGACATGGAGGATAGTGGCACCTGCAACCAGGGTTCGAATTTAAATTTTGTAAGTAACAGGAATTACTGGTAAATACTACAAAACCAATTTTTTCTTTTTCAAATTACTTTACATTTTGCATTGTCTTTTAAATGGTGTATTCTTAATGCAAATGGATTAGTTAGACATTATAAAAGTGTGTCTCAGTCAATTGTAAAATTTGCAAATGCGGCATCGGTGATACCCGTAGGTGGTGGAAAATGGGGATTGTATGTACTTGCCCTTCTTGTCATTTTTTTTCAAGCTCTGCCACCAGGTTGCTCAGTTTTCCAGGTCTTTGTAACAAGGCCCAGTGTAGCTCCTTGAATGCTTTCCCAAAGCTCATGGTGAATATTCCTCTGGTACAGTACTTCATTGAAGAATGAAATTAGGGGGGGGGGGAAATGTGTTTCTGCACAGAATAGAAATTGGGTAATAGAACTGTGATAGCAATTGAAATGGGGTAACTTCACTATGTGTCAGATTCTTTCTATGCCCCATCTAGGCATTAGGACGAGCTGAAAGGGTAGGCAATACAAATATTTTCAGGTATTTTGTCAGAGATATTTATTTTTGTATTAGATTCTGGAGACCCTCTATAAAAATTGGAATTTTACAAATGCAATTGTGCATCTTGTGTGGCCATGGCCAATCTGTGATATTGTCCAAGATTGTATTTTTAATTCATTAAATATTTGTAGACATGACAATTTATTAATCATATACAAAGTGTGCAACTATGGGTGGGATAAATTAATGTCGTAGGCTTAACCCTTTGGACTCAGTGTCCTGATTTTCAGGACTACCACCAAGCGCAAATACTCCATGTCCTCATTTTCCAGGACTGGTTTTATTCCCAACCATAATGATTTTTAACATTTCATACTGTAGTTTACCCATGGACCAGTCTGGGATATATTATGAAAGGTTAAAAAAAAAAGCCAGAGTCCAAAGGGTTAAAGTTATTTAATTTAAATTATTTGTATCCTTTGGCTTTTTATGTTCAAAGGTGATTTTTGAAAATATCCCCAATGAGTATTCACACACAGCAATAAATACCCAGTAATTTCAATGGATATGTATTTGGAGGAAATATAGAGAGAAACATCAAAATCCTTTATGATTTATTTTCCTCGTATTAAGA
Organism: Narcine bancroftii; assembly: GCF_036971445.1. Taxonomy (NCBI): domain Eukaryota; kingdom Metazoa; phylum Chordata; class Chondrichthyes; order Torpediniformes; family Narcinidae; genus Narcine; species Narcine bancroftii. The sequence continues at coordinate 109,749,616 of NC_091470.1, read as the reverse complement.
ATCACTGATCTGATCTAGGTTTTAAACTGTTTTAGTGTGTCCTTTCTACTTTACAGTGTTAAAAATATCACCATTGTTCATGACTGCTCAGTGTATATACGAGTCCTCCATGTTATTCCAGCAACTCGGTGATGGGTGGAACTAGATATCGAGGAAGAAGATTTATTCATCCTTTTATACTTGTGCAGGGTCTTTGAAAGGCAAATCAAATGTTGAATACCTCTGCACTTGCTAGTTTGCCAGCCTTTGCTTGTATTCCTGATCCTGAATTAGGTTTGGTTTGTCGGTGCAGATTTTGGCCGACCAAGTGTGTCACTGGAATGACTTCGCCTTTGCTGCTAGGTCCACCTTTTAAAGGATGCAGGTACCCCAAAACCAAGGCTGCCCAACTTGACTAACGACTCTCATAACATGATTATAAAAGCAAAATGTCATCTTGCCCCTGCTTCATCTGTCAGGCCTTTTATGTTTATCTGTGAATGACATATCACTGCAGATTATGTTATATTTTATGAACCATTTAGAGATTTTGGTTGCAATAAAGCTCTTGTAAAATGTCTTTTTCTTTTAACCCTGTCGACTTGCTGCAGCTTTGTGTTTGTCTTAACGCTACCCAAGTTTTTCACTGGCGTCATGTGATAAAGCATGCTTATGGTGCCTCTATTTATATTGGTCAGTCAACGTTTGGCAGGAGTGAAATCCAACTTGTCAACTTTGTTCTTCTTTTTCCTTTTTCATGATTTTTATGCTTTATATTATTGATTTATTAGGATTGATTTTGAGTGTTTTATTTGCATATGTTTGTGCACCAGTACCACGCCATACAGCAAGCTCAGCGGCAAGTAATGCAACATCAGATGGTGCAGAATTTCTATCTCCAGCAACACCAGCTTGCCACAGCCATGCAACAGATGCAGTATGTGAGCCAGCAGGCTGCTAATGTCCAGCCGCAGGTGACTGCAGCACACCCGCAGCACACACCATTGCCCCCACCGCAGCAACAGGCTGCAGGTGCACAAGCATCCTCTCAGGAACAGGGAATGGTAAGAGCTTGCAAATTAAGTGTTTAACACGGACCACATATTGCAAAGGGGACAGACTTGCCTTTCATTGGCTGATAGGTGTGGAACATTGATTGTGAGACCTTGGTACTTCCCAAACCTGGACTGCTGCTTCACAACTCTGGTGATCCAGGGGCAATGCTGACCTCCCAAGTTTTCGGTGTGGAGTTTGCATGTTCGGCCTGTGACCTTCTAGGATTTCTTACAGTGATTTCGTTTCCTCCCACCATCTCAAGGACATGCAGAGTGGAAGATTAATTGACCACTATACTTTGCCCTGAGGGTGAAAGTGAATGGTAGAATCTGGGGGTAGATGATGGATAAGTGGGAAGATCGGTCATGGGGGGAAAAGTAGTGAGAGCGGGTATTGTTCTATGGGGAAAATGGCCTCCTTGAATGTCATCAGTAAACATGAAACTACGCTGCTACCCCAAACATTTGTGCTCATGTGAAATTCATGCCAAATTAAAGTTCTGTAAAACAAGAATCTTTCTTAAAATTGTGTAGTCTGGCATGCTCATGTTACTTTTCGAAATCGAGCATTTGTGCTCCCTCCTTCCCTCCTGAGGTCAGCTTTCTGAGAAAGGCTGTGTCTAATTTTCAATTTTCATACAAACCAGTCAGACGTCCTCAGTTCAAAATTTAAACAAAGGAGATATTTCTCTGACTTCACAAGCCAAAAAAAAATGACCACGGCATTACCTGCTTTTCCCAATCGATAGTGTGATTTTTGGGTTCGATGTGAGATAGAGGCTCCAGAATGAATAGGCATCACAATGAAGGTGTGTGTGGACTAATTAGTGATTTACATTCTGTTGTTTTCTTATTGCTGAAAATTAAAACAAATGCAAGAGTCATCCAAGAAACCTGCCCTTTGGCCCAACTGGATATTGACCAAGTTGTGTACCTGAGCTTTGCTCATATCCCTGAACATTTATTGTTGAAGTGCCCATCTAAATGTCTTGAACATTTCTGTTCCCACCTCTATCACTTCCAATGGGAGTTCACTTGAGAATCCACCACCTTCTCGATGGAAAAAGTTGTCCCTCAGTTCCCTTTTAAATCTTTCCCCTCTCAGTTTAAACTTATGCCCTGTAGTTTTGGATTCCCCTAGAGAAAGAACTGTCACCATTCTTCTTATCTATACACCTCGTCATTTTAAGTACCTCTATAAGATCACCCCTTAGCCTCTGATGCTCAAGGTAAAGACATCATACCCAACAATGAGAATCAGGGTGCTCAATTCTGGTTTGCTTTTAGACACTGCATTATATATGCTCATTGCAAAGAGGAAACGTTTAACAGTTTGGAGAAATTATGACCCTCATGGCATGAGCACTCCTGGAGCCACATTTTGACTGCTGCTCGCGATTGTGGGTCCAAGTTTTCGAATACACTGATTTGTATTGCCTAGTTTGCCTTGCAGACCCAGGGGCAGCAGCAGCCACAACCGCCGCAGGTAGCAGCAAATCATTCTCCAAAAATGGCGCCGGTGTCTGTGACTCCTCCGTCGTCCCCCAAGACTCAGCGAGCCGGGCACAGGAGGATTCTGAGTGATGTCACGTACAGTGCAGTGTTTGGCGTGCCAGTCAGTAAATCGACCCAGCTCCTTGTCGCCGCTGCCGCAGAAGCTGGTTTAAACAAATCCAAGTACGTTGAGGTTTTTAATGAATGATCGTTTGAGTGCCTTGCCTCATCACAATTATTTCTCTTGCTAGAAGTGCAACAAATGTTATGAACCAAGCAGACAACATAACCCATTAGATGTATGGTTCCTTGAAGTCTCTTCTTGTTTTTCCTCTGTCTCATGTAAAAACGCAACACTGGAGAAATTCAACCGGTCAAACAGAGTACTTTATGCAGTAAAGATAAAGGTACATAACCAACGTTTCAGGCTTGAGCCTTTCATCGAGGTCTGAAAAAAATGTCAGCAGGTGCCAAACAAAATGGTAGTGAATGAGGGGGATTACAAAACAGTACATGGCCTGCAGCCCTTGATGTTGTGCTGACCTATACTAAACCCTTCCTACCTCATAACCCTCTATTTTTCTTTCATCCATGTGGGAGACTCTATTGTTCCAGTCTCCGCCTTCACACCTGGCAAGGCATTTTAGGCACCCACAACTCTGAACAAAAAAATATATTTACCTCTGATGTCTCCCCTAAATTTTTCTTCCCTTCACTTTATACAAAAGTTTTATTCTGTTTGGTAACAAGTTACAAACAATCACCTCTGAGTCCTGGAGCAAATGGCTCTTGTAGACAACTATTTAGAAATGAAGTTCCTGAAATTTCATTTGTTAAGATAAAAGAGTTAGTAGTTAAACATAGAATCACGTTCTTTTTAAACCCCCACCTCAACTGGCCACACAGTCCCTCCATTCCTACTCCACAACTCCCTACTCCTCCAGTCTTGCCTGGTCTAGTAATACCGACCATTTGCTTTCCTGACATTGAGCATTTCAGGGCCGGCATGGTTAGCATTGCGGTTAATGCACTGCTGTTACAGCACCGGCAATCGGGACCAGGGTACGAATCCCACGTTGTCTGTAAGGAGTTTGTACATTCTCCCCGTGTCTGCGTGGGTTTTCTCTGTGGGCTCCGGTTTCCTCCCACCATACCAGGGTTGTAGGTCAATTTGGTGTGATTGGGGAGCATGGGCCGAAAGGGCCTGTTAATATGCTGTATGTCAAATTTAAATTTTAGAAATTTAACTCTGCCTAGACCAGAAATTGAACCTCTAGTCTGCTCGGCAACACAAGGGGAATCTATTTCTCTACAAAGCCATTGGGCTGCTCATAGCTGAATTGAAGAGCAGACAAAAGGAACTTTTATTACGTTTAAACTAACCAGTGTAAGTTATTCACAATGTGACCTTCTTCTGCTCAGGTCAGCTACCACAACTCCCTCAGGATCTCCCAGGACCTCCCAACAAAATGTGTACAATCCTCCTGACGTTTCTACATGGAACCCATTTGCTGACGATAATTTCTCCAAACTCACTGCAGAGGAGCTACTCAACAAGGACTTTGAAAAGCTCAAAGATAGTAAGTATAAAATTGAAGAAAGCTTCAACACAAGAGCAATCGTCTAACCACAATCCCCCCCCACCCCCCCCACCTTGTATCGCTGATGTTTATTCTTCAATTTATCAAATTCTTCATCTGTTTGCACATTTTTTGAACACATTGTGAGGTAATGATTTTGAATATGACTACTTTGGAAATAAACTCTTTAAAAGGAAGCAAAGATGAAGGCCCAGTGAAAGGCTGACTTCCAGCTGAAGTGATCAGGCATTCACGTTTGAAGCCGCTTTGTCAGGGTTTATAACAGACCCTCAGAAGCTTTCAAATTAAGCAGCTGAATTAACGTCAATGTTCCAAAAGTGGACAAAGATTTTTTTTTTATGTGACCAAATGTTCATTTTGCAGGACTTCAAGATGAAGGATAGCTTGACTTTAATCTCCCATTGAACAGAGGGAAAATATAGTAACCATTAGCATAATCGAGAGTGTGTGGTTTTTGTATCTAGTTTGACATTTGTACATTGCTTTATGCCTGTTTCATTTACTTCATGTTCAAACACTGAAATTTATGTGGTTCTGTGTCATGTACTCCTGAGTTCCAAGCATGCTCTATGTAAATATGAACAGTTCAAATCCTGTGTTTTTCTGACTGTATCCAAGATTCATGTAATAAAACAGAAAATCTGATATTGCACAAAATTTCCTTTAGTCTACCCTAAGACAGAGAAACAAAAGAGAGACCCCCAAAGTCACTGAATGTCCATGGCTTTGCTTCCCACAGCCTCTGCAGCCCCACAGCCTTAAGTCCAAACTACCAGCAACCCAAGCTCCAGATGCACACCTCTGCCACGATCAGGAAATCTCCAGCGCTCTCTCGCATCCCGGTTCCGGTACTTGGTACCCCTTCAGCTAGTCTCCAGCAGTCCACAGTCTGGTGCAAGTCTCTTGACTGCAGTCGTCTGCACCCTGCGTGGGTTGCTTACTTTGAGTGACCAACAGCCTGTTCTTCAGCTGTAGAACCCCTCGCTGGTCTCCTGCCGTGATCGTCATACCATGGGTCATTCCCTCTTCTTCCCTTTCTCAAACGGTGGGGGGGGGTGGAGGAGGGGGTGGTCTCCCTGTTTTCTGGTGTGCTGCTTCCCTGGAGTCTGCAACCGTACATGGCCGCTGCCGATTACAGGAGCCGCCATCTTGGGCCCAGAACCTGCAGTTGCAGGATTTTAAAATAAACCAACATCGGCTAATTTAAAAGACTGTTTAATTCCTGTACAGAGTCGACAGCAGTCAGACAGGGTGTTTGGATTCCGCAGACGAGCACTGCTCCCTGCTCACTACAGCCCCACACCAGCAGCTGCTGTTAAAGCAGCGTGCTGCCATTAAAAAAAAAAGCCTTGCTCAAGCTGTAGCAGCAACACTTCTTTGCAACGCAGCAGTTGTTGATTTTAATTGAAACTCTAGAACTCTGCAGACGTTTTTTAATCCAAGACCAATGCTTTTATTGAAATATCGAGCTATATTTAAATAAAAGGGTTTTTTTGTAAGTTGCTAAGCAGACATGCACTTGATCCCTTTGTGATCCTTATGGTGGTTGTGAACTAGGGCACATGCTATATGCATTTCATATCACATGAGGACAGCCATCAAGCATCAACTTGGAAATATAAGACCATATAGGCAGGAAGAATCCAATTGCAGAAGGGTGAATAAAGAATTTGCTTTAACACTAAGAGACACCATTTTTTGTTGCTGATCGAATATGGTGTTTGAGGTGTATCTGCATTGAGGTCTTCGAAGAAGCAGATAGACGTCGACACGTGAAGGGTGTAATTGTTAGCGTGGTTGAATACAATGCCCTTATTGATGATGAAGCAGAGTTTAAAAACTCAATATCAGTTTTTAATGTGTACTATAAAATTGAGCTGGGGCAGCGAGAGATTGAGGAACTTAAGTATCTGTGACCTTGGCAACTATTCTTATTTTCTGTTGTCTGTATTTGCCTTCTCTCTTGAAAATTCTTTGAAGGACTTTTGATCTATTTTTCTGCTCAACAACAATGAAAAGAGAAAGTGCATTTTTTAAAATTGTCCTTTCAGAGTTCTAAAATATTTAACAAATAATGAAACTGTTGGTAATTAAGCTAACAATTTATAAACATCCCGGAAATAATTTTATTTTCAATATTAATAGAACTGTAAACCTAAAAGTCATATTAAAGAAAACACATTCCTAATTACATAATTCATTTTCTTTGAGTACCTTTTTTTTGGACTTGCTTAAATGAAAAGTTAAATAAATCACAACCTGGTATTTGCAGTGATCATTTGGCAAACAGATGCTTCTCATTCTAGTGATAATATATTTTGTAAACATTTAAAGGGTGAACAGAATTTTTAAAAATTGTTTCTGAATTTCACAGATAAGGTTGAGAAGACGGATGCAGCAACTGACGGTCTAGTGCCAGGGCTTCCAACAACTCAGGTCCAGGTGCAAACAGATGCTTTTGGGATCGATCCCTTTGTCTCTGGGGCAGGTTAGTGTGTAAACCAATCCTAACTGTGGAGAACTTTAGAATTCCAAAATTGTGCAATGATCAATGTTGAAAATGCAGCACGAACAAAGGCAGGGTGATGTTGGTTCAGGTTACTCAAGCGAAGTCCACAGGACTTGCACCACCAGGTTCAGGAACAACTGTTATCTCTCTACCATCAGACAGCAAACTCAATCAGGCATTCATTTAAGGGCTCTTACTTATGCACTATTGATTTTTTTCCTCTCTGTATGGCACAATCAGTTGATGTACATTTCTTTATTTGTTTACATGTGTACATTGAGTACAGTTTTTTGCACTACCAATAAGGGGTGATTCTGCCTGGCCAGCAGGAAGAGGTATCTGAGGGTTGGATGTGATATCATGTATGTACTCTGACAATAAATCTGAAATCTGACTCAGAACAAAAGAAAAGGAGGTTGATCTACTTTATCTCACATGAGAAATTCGCCATTTAGCTAATTCACAGAACTTATATTTGACATAATTTCTCAAGTCATAAAACATTAGTAGGAGCCTTTTGGATTGACTTGACTGTAAAATTAATGTTACTTCCTGGCCAGATGGCTGGCTCATTCCATGATGTATAATTGTTCTCTGCTTCCTTCCTCCCTCTGTTTTGCTCCCTGTTACCTTTGCTCCTCACTCTATTCTTATCTACTCAGTCGGCTCAGCTGAAAAGTCTTCAGAGCTGTTGGTTCCAGATGCTGCCATCCCGCCAATTAACGTATCCGATCCTTTTACTCCTGTGCCATCATCTGAGCCTCCAGGTAAATAAAGGCTGACTGTGTCTTTACATTCCCATCCGGAGCTGACTGATTGAGACCCTTTGGATTGGAACACACAATTTTTCTGTTTATCAAGTCTGTTATTCAGTCAGTTATCTGGTTGATCATGATTATAAAATAAATTCATGGACTTCTTAACTGTCCCTCATATCAAGTATATGGCCATCTCTTGTCTGAACAATATTTAGCAATTTAAGTATATGTTGGATTTTGCTTCAATGAGGGTTCTGTGGTAAATGAATCAAACATGGGCATAAATGAACCAACTTCTGTGGATCGAAAATGCTCGCCAACAACCCTCGGCAAATATACCCATGTCTCAGGTACCTATCAAGTTTAGGGTTTCTTCCTGAGAAATTTTTTACGTTTGGAAAAATTTGAAGTTCAGTGCACTATCTGGCTGTCAAGGATACCGAGGCTAAATTGGGTAGAAAGCTTTTTGATGGGTAGAAAGCTTTTTGATGGGTAGCTTTCAGCAAATGCTGCAAAGTGTAGAACATGTGGAAACAAATAGCCAGAACTTCCCATTATAGCACATATATGAGAGAAACTGGAAAAGAAATCCTGCTGAGAACAAGGATTTATGGTTTTGATCGCCATGGCTCTCCTTCTTCAGAGTCATTTACACGGCCCAGCATTAAAACAGCTCCTGCAGGCCCATCAAACAGAGGCCTGCTTTAGAAGTAATTTCATACTCAGAAAAGCACATAATGGTAATTAGGCCCCAACTCTCAGGACAAGAATAGACTCCAGAGGGTGGTTAACTCGGCCTGCGACATGGCAGGCTCCAGACTTCATCTCCATTGAGGAGATCTACATGAGGCGGTGTCTTAAATAAACAGCCTCTAACCTCAAAGACCCACAACCACCCAGGCCATTCCCTCTTCACTCTGCTACCATCAGGAAAAGGGTACAGGAGCCTAAAGACGAGCACACAGCAGCAGAAGGACAGCTCCGCCATCAGGTGAACTGAAGACACTGCCTTATATTTTGTTCTCTATTATTTTTATTGTTTATAGTGATGTTGTAAGATGGCTCGTAATATGAACGTTTACACTCTGACGCTGCTGCAAACACTGAATTTTGTGGCTTGTTCATGACAATAAATTCTCATTCTGAAAAACCCAAATGTGAAGCATTTGGAACATCAGAGAAAGACCAGCTTTGTTACTGATGACTTCAGATGACTTCTCTGTAAAATTCCAATGAAAGCTTAGTATTTTACCTGGCACAGAGTTGCCTGTTTCTAATTCTGAACGATCTTCAGTCCAGTGGGTTCAAGGTTCCTTTGTTACTTTGGGCAGAAATACACAAATTTTATTTTTGTTTGCCAGTAAAGACACACAAAGTAGTGTCACTAGTCCAGTGTCCCACCAAGAAGAGAAGCAAAAGAGAAACCCTTCAGAGATAAAGTGTTTGTGGATTCTGCCACCTTCTCCGTTGCTACTGCTTCCTACATTCCCATATCGTCTACAGCCTCATGGCTGTGTCCAGTCTAGCAGTGAACCCAAGCTCCAGGCGTCCATCACCCTCCTCAGGCCCTGGTTCTGAAGCTCCAGTACAATTAGGACATTTGCAAGCTCCTGATGCCTTTCGGGAACCCTGCTCACCATTGGCCCCCTCACGAATCAGGTTCCTAATACCTGGTTCCCACGAGCCAGTCTCCAGCAGCCTGGTGTGAGGCCTTTGGCTGCCAAGCCCCTCGCTGGTCTGCTCCTGGTGTTTGCCCTGAAAATGGCGGCGCTGCCAGAGCTGGTATAATGACAGCACTGCAGCTGGTGCACAGCCACAGAGAGCGGAGACACAACACTCCTGCGGTATCCAACTGTCCAGTTCAATTGGCTTAGGCTCCGTACAGGTTTTAAATGGCCTGCTAATGGAGCCAACGAGGGTTTTATTTGAAAATTCTGCAACTGCAGGGACTGCGCCCAGGATGGCAACAACTGTGATCGGCAGCAGCCTACTCTGGGGAAACAGAGGACTGATGCAAGGCACCAGAAAATTGGGGAGACCACCCCTGTTTGAAAACGAGAAGCAGAGGAGACGACCCAGGGAACAGTAATCATGATGGCAGACCAGTGAGGGGTTCTGCAGCTGAAGAACATGTGGGCAGCAGGTGGTTGGCAACTCGAGGTAAGTAATTCGAGCAGACTGTGGACTGCTGGTTACTGTGGATGAAGAATTCACACCAAGCTGGAGACTGGCTGAAGGGGTACCAGGTTCGGAACTGAGATTAAAGAGGGTGCGGAGGGTGCTGAAGGTTTCCAGTTTGTGTCAGAGGTTCAGATCTAAAGCTCAGGGTGCTGCTGGCTTGAACTGGACTCTGGGTGACTGCAGGGCTATGGCAGCGCTGGGGGTGAATCCGTGGACACTCGGTGACTCTTTTGCTTCTCTTTCTCTGACTGTAAGAGGTGCTTCAGACAATTTCTGCGATGGCAAATCTTTTTGCCTTAAGGCAAACAAAAGCAAATTTGAAGTAATATTGCACTTTTAAAAAAATTACATGACAATAAATGAATCTTGAATGTTCTTCGCAGCAGAGGGGTGTTCTCCCACTCTGGTGTTCTGGGCTGCTCTGCTGTTGCCCTGGAGATTGCAACCTTTGAGATCTTGTTTGCCAAGCATGGACTCCTCCATTTTGGACATGGACTCCTCCATTTTGGACATGGACCTATGTGGGTTCTCTGATGTAATTTAAAAACACCGCTAGCCCCATTCTTCAGGTAGTTTGAACCTGTATGAGGCCATTGGTGTAACGACCAGGCAGTAGGACCCAGTGGAAGAACAGATGAGTTTCTGCTGCTTCCGCACTACCGTTACTGGGCACGGTCATCTTCAATCCCATTGGGAGCAGCAATGAGAAGAATGTTGCAGGTGTCAAGTGATCTGCTGCTTGTAATACCAAAGGAACTCTGAGCAAACTTTTCCATTTGATGGTTTCACTCACCGGTTGCATTTGTTTGATTTGACTGAGTAGCTTTGAACCCAAGGAAGATTATTCAATTTAAAAAGAAAAATTTTGACCATATTATTAAACTTTTACTTCTATTGATTTCTAAGAATAAGAGAACAAAATATTTCTGAAAAAAACATTTTAAAGTGTCTTTTTTCCAGAAGTATTTTAGGTCCTTGTACTGTATAAAAATTAGCAAAATAATGAATGGGCATTTTGGACAATTCTGCTATGGATTCCAGTGTCTCTAGGACAGAGGTTGTCAACCTTTTTCTTCCCACTCACGTACCACTTTAAGTATTCCCTATGCCATGTGTAATCTGTGATTAGGAAGGGATTGCTTAAGGTGGTATGTGGGTGGGAAGAAAAAGTTTGAAAACCACTGTTTTAATCGCCCCCTAATTGACTCGTTATGTGCACGGTTTCATAACTTTAAAGGAAATGGGCCAATGACAATTTTTCTCAAACAAAATATTTCAGTAACATTTGAGTTTAGAGCAATGATTCTCAACCTTCCCTTCCCACTCACATACCACCTTAAGCAATCCCTTACTAATCACAGAGCACGAAGGCATAGAGATTACTTAAAGTGGTATGTGAGTGGAAAGAAAAATGGTAGAGAACCACTGCTCTAGGATATGTAATAAAGGTCTGTTATTCAATCTCTGGGTCATGCTTCAATGGTTGTCCACAGCTGGAGTGGCATAAGGATATGACAGTTAACCAGTTGGAAGAAATAATTGCTTCTCCTTGTTGCAAGACAATAATAGGAATCATATATATAATGTCACACTTGGGATGATTTGACAGGATACACTAAGGAGTTCGGTTGTGGCAGATCGATGTACTGAATCTGAATAGTATCGCAACCAATTATTTTCCCCCAAAAAATTTGGGACACCTGACTATAAGAAAGATATCAATAAGATTGAAGTAGTGCAGATGAAATTTACTAGGATGTTGTCTGAACTTCAGGAACTGAGTTATGGAGAAAGGTTAAATGGGTTAGTACTTTTTTCCTTAGAACGCAGAAGAATGATTGGAGATTTGATAGAGGTATAGTGTATACAAAAATTATGAGGGGTATAGACAGAGTAAATGCCGGTTGGCTTTTTCAGTTGAGGTTAAGTGAAATACAACCATGAACATGGATTAAAGGTGAAAAGGGAAAAGTTTAGAGGGAAACTTCTTCACTCAGAGAGTGGTGGGAGTGTGGAACGAGCTGCCAGCTGAAGTCGTAAATGCAGGCTCAGTTTTAACATGCAACTGGGTGCAGTGGGACTAGGCCGAAAAATAGTTCTGCACAGTTTAGAAAGGTCTGTTCCTGTGCTGTGGTTCTAAGTCACCAGAAGGTAATGCAATGTGAAGATTACACCCACTGGATGTGAATGTATGACAATTACCACCTGCTTCTTCAGAATTAAAATTTGGAAAGATTGTGAGGTCTCACAATTACATGGAGATCTTCCCCCTTCCTTTCATGTGGAAAAGTCAAAACTTACATTATAATTTTGGAATTTTAAATAATGCCTTGCATATTAAGTAGAACTCAATGCCGAGTGCAATTCATTTGTATCCAAGGATTGTTTTCCATGACTTTACTTGGCTTTCATTGCAGAATGAAAACCATTGATATCATTGACTTGACACGTCAGTTATTTATTGAAATATTGCACCTTATCTCTTAAGTCATGTGTAATAGTATTCCATCCTTTCATGCATATCCATTATGAAGTAACAGAGGAGCATCTAGGGGAGATGTGCCAGAAACTTTCTGAATCCTGGTTGCAATGGTGACTTGCTTATTGGTTAGAATTTTACAGCGTAACTCGTGAGCTGATGTGAACCGTTCAATTAGCCAGTTATGTAACTTTTTTTGCTGAATTATCATTTTTAGCTGCATGTTCACATTGCCTATTGTACCTCTAGTTTCATTGTTCTTTTCTTCTTCACTTCTTGATACAGAAAAGCTCATAGAAGGTCTGAAGTCCCCTGAGACTTCATTTCTGCTTCCTGACCTTCTGTCTCTTGGTGACCCTTTTGGGAGTACTGAGGATAATATCAATGGTAAAAAAAAAAAAATCTCTGGGTGCATTTGTGTCAATGTGCATGACCATATTATAGGAATCTGGAGTATTTTCAGCTGTTAAGTTTCAGATACCTTTCATGTGGCATTTTAAAAGTCAAAATTACTATTGTAACATTTTGTAAGATAGTTGATTCTCAGTTTATTTGGGGTGCGTGTTGATTCTCTGCCCCCGCCACTGAGAAACGGGCTATTCAGGAGCCCTTTTTTTTTGGAACATAAATGTGCGTACTCACCATTACGTTATACAATAGCACAGGAGTGGCACGATGGTACCAAAATGAGTCTTGTCACGAAGGTCAGGCTTATCAGTGTGACAGCAACATTGATCAGTGCTGCCAATCGTTACTAGATTATTCCCAATCAGCTGTATAAAACTTCCAGCATCTGTTCTCGGAGAAGAGGTTGAAAATTCTCTTGTTCCTATTCTTCACACTCTCACTGAATCTGCTTGCGTTATTAATCTGTGCCTCGACATTTTGTGTCTTGCTTATATTGTTAGCTTCTTGCCCTGTTCATTGTGTAGTGGTAGCATTTTTCTGTTGTGGATGGTGATTGTGAAGTGACAGTCTGTGCTTTTCTCCAATTCACTTCTGTGTGTTTCAAGGAACATCTGGTTGTGGTTGTACGCACGTACTTTGGGGTATACGGATGTAACGTAGGCACATTGATGGATTTTCGAGTTGACAGAGTCATGACTTCAACTTCTCATTTGCCTTAGTCCTGTTTGTGTCGTGAAGAAATTGTCCATTAGTTGATTGGCTCCATTATTGATACTAATTATCTCACAGGAGAACATTTGGTTTCGTCAGAGCACTGAGGAGAAAATGACAGAACAATATATTTAAAATATATCACCCACGTAATTGAAAGTTAATTTTGGTTTGGCATCATTTTGTATGCCACATAATTCATTTCCACATTCATCTGAAATCTACCACCTAGTAATGGCAAATTCCAGATTTCTACATCTACTTCCCCTGCTTAAATGTGAATGATCGATTTTAAAAACTAAATATTCTTTTTTATAGAACAAAACATAATTCTGATGGATTGTTCTAATGAGATTAACAGCATTTAGTTTTCAGTTCAATTGAAGTACTTAATTTAAACTTTCCTCGAATTATCAGAAGGAATTTATTATCTATATCCAAGTTTCTATCAATACCACAAAAATTTAAGGGTCTATTATTTATAGCGTATAGTATTGAAGAGTATAATTACCTAAAGCTTTGCCCATTTGCCTTCATGCTCTGTGTCAACTTGCCCATTGTCCTTGTACACCTTAACATTATTTTATTGCCTGCTTGCATTTAATTTTCTATTTCTGTCCTGATTCAAAAGGAAAGGCTGAGATAGTGGTGGGAAATCTCATATCTGGATTTGAGTCTTCAAAGCCTCAGCAAATGGCACCACTTCAAGTGGAAGCTTTGGGTGCTGTGGCCGTAATAAATACTTCAGGTTGGTACACATGTTGCAGTTAATCTCAGCATTTACCATTGTAACACTGCCAAATAATTTATGCCTTGGTCTTGCCGTGCTTGAGTCAGCAAGATATTTTGCGTTTCTCATAAAAAGTGGTGGATGTGGGGTCAATTTCAGCATTTTAAGAGATCTGTGCATTGAAGGGAGGAGTATGGAGGGCTATGGTCTGGGCGTAGGCAAATAGATGGAAAAATAGTTTGGCACGGACTAGATGGAGCTGGTTCTGTGCTGTCGTATTTCATGGTTCCAACTATGTTGGGATAATAATCCACATTTAATTCATTTTCCTCTTCTGTGTACCTACATTTTTTTTTTGCATTCTCTTCCCTTTGTTCTTGTTTTATGAATCTTTTTTCTGAGAAATCAGGAGATGTCTTTATAAAATATTTATGTTGTTAACATTTTGTTCTTAGACCAAAATGTCAGGTTATTAATAAATTACTTCAAATATAAAGGTGCTAGAAATCTGAGATAAATACAGAATATGCTGATCAAGTTCTGACAAAGGTCCTCAAATGTGAAATATTAACTGTTCTTTCTCAGCTGCCTGACCTGCTGAGTGTTTTCAGCATTTTCTGTTTTTACTTATGGGTTAAGAGTTTGGCAGCCCTACACACCAGGATGGATTTTACTCAAGGGGTGCATAATTATGGATGAGGTCAGTGGAAAGAGAGGTTGAAGAGGAAGATATTGAGACTTCTAGAATCATGTTAGTGGTTTAGCCAGGAAGTGTGTTGATTGGATTGCTTTTTGACACACTGCTGTAAAATACTGTGGTTTTTCTGCAACTGCTATCCTCTCATGCTTGCTACATTATCCTTCTTCTATTGGGAGAAGTTGAAGTTTGTTTCCCCTGCTTATTAAAAGTGAGGTTATAGTCTGCTCATTATTTTCCTTCACCACCAACTGCATCTCTGAACTAAAGCGAGCCTGGAACTGCAGTTTGCATGATATTCCATGTGCTGATAAAATAAAACAGTATGCAATCGTGCCCTTTCCAATGAAACTGGAGCTGGGATATTGAACTGGTATAGTACATGTAATGTTCGGGGGACAAGTGTCTCCACGTCGAATCAGTTAAGAAAAATGAGCTTCATTAAGGGAATATGAGAATAGAACAGAGGCCCACCATTATGTGAAAACCATGTCGAGCATTACATCTGTTGTGTTTAATTGCAATCGAATCCTCCAGAGAAGCATCAGCTTCTGAAAATTATGGTGCATTTTCAAAAATATTCAATATTGGAACATGTTTGATTGAAGAAACTTGAAGAGGTGAATTAGTCAAATGTTGCAGCCTTTAAGTATGTAAAGTATTTGTGTTGTCTTGGAAGGTTTTTTTTGTCCAATCAGAGGGAAATTACAGTTCTAGTATTTTAAAAGGGCAACTAAATAGGATGCTTTCACTGGGGAGACGTGCATTGAGAAATAATTTTAAAAAACATTGTTTTGCATATTAAAATATTTTATTAATCATTTGCTGTTTATATCCTCTTTCTGCTTCCCTGCCTTGCACCTGCCACTACTGATCCTTGCTTAGATTCTCTCACTGGAGAGGACTCCATTCTTGACTACTCTCTCCTCTCTAACCCGGTGACTGAAATTATTGATGAATTTTCTCCTGTAGTTTCATCTGGGCAGGTTAAGCAAGGTAAGAATGTCCAGTCCTAATTTGTTTCTATTTAGTGATCATTCTCAGCATAGATTCTTATTCTTTGCAAGTATTCTTCTCCAATTTTTTTAAATTTCCCCCCCCCCCCCACTTCATAGTTTGGTTCAGAACATAATGTATTTCAAATAACAAGTATTTGAGTCCTTCGTTGCAAAGTTGCTTAAATTTGCACGTCAAAAATGGTTATATTTGCACAAAATAATCTTAAGGCAAAATTAAAACTTGTGTTCAACTGTTGGTTTGTGAGAGAAGGGCAAGGTGTGTCTGTGGTTACCAAGATTTTGATTTAAAATAAAAGTTTGCCAATATTTTAGAAGTATTAGATGCCTCTCACATCTGTAATCTGGAAGCTTCACTGAGTGCTATGGACTGGGTTTTTATTCATTTCTGTATTAATCAATGAAATTGAATGGTCTGCAGTGCCCATCATTATAATTTGAATTGAAAGGAGCAGTTTTCACATGATACATTTTTCTTGTTGGTTGCTAATGGATTCTCAGTATCTCAACACTGAATTGCCTTGTATCATATAACCAGCCTATAACAATTGATAGCTAAAGTCAAATATTCCTTATTCATTCTTCCTCCTAAGCACAATGATTAATTGTCAGGGTCTGCTGTTAATAGCTTGTCAATTCTCTGTGTGCAGTGTATGGCCTCGGTTTGATTTTGAGGTCCACTGACAAAATATGTTGGTGTCTTTGCGATCCATTGTGCACAATGTTCTAAAAACATGTTGGTTGTTTGCATTGTCTTGCGTATCATGTGCTTCAAAGCCTGAGGTTTTATCAAGTATCAACACATAGATAATTATTCAGAATTGTATGAAAATATAAGTGGTCTCACAGTGGAAATATTAGGCAACATTTTTGTCATTGAAACAGCACGATTCTCCTCTCACAAATGAGGAATTTGCTTGAAGTCGTTTGGTAATGCTTCCCTCTGCGCACTGCCCTGCCAGCTGTAATTGGTGTCAATCCAGAATAGTTCTATTTATGAAAAACAAATGAGAGAAAAAAGTTGGAAACCCAGTGAGAGAGCTGACTGAGAAAACTGGGCTTGAAAGGATAAAAGTAGTTGGATATGAACGAGCGTCATGTCAGAGCAACCTGAAATTCTTATATATTCAAGTTTAACCTTCAATGAAGAATCTAAAGTTATCAGTCTCTCTGGGTTCAAAACATTTTTATAGGAGTCATGGTTATGGGTCAGGAATTGTAATCATCCAAACTCAAGCTGTAAAATTTTTGAGAAATGAAGGGTAGGATGTTTCAGGAAAAAGTGCAAACAGCTGATTTTTATCCTGCTTTATATTGATTGTTCTGTGTTTTTAAATGATATTTAGAAATATGAATTGATTTTTGATGGTTTTTAAATAGTTCTGGATATTCGGAGCAATATCCGGGTTTAGCGGCTGGCAAAACTTGGCCAGTCACGATGTTGCCTACTATCGGTTTCTTTCAACTATTTTGTGGATGTTGCTTTGTTTGATATCCCTTTTCTCACAACACCCCTCCCTCCCCGCCCCCCCCCCCCCCCCCCACTCTCCACGTGTGTGAAACCGTTTTATCACACAAGGTCCTGCCATGGCACAGGACGTTGCCATTTTGAATTGTGATGGCATTTTCCAGCAAATCAGCATCAAAGATTTGCTGCTGGCAAGTTTTGATACATTTATGAAACCTTTTCTTTTTCATTACTTTGGAAGTCTACAGCGAAATGATTCAGGTGGAAGAGGGAGAAAAAAACATATGGGGTTTTCTCGTAAGGTGTTCCAAGAGTTAATGAGATTTTGAGAAACTGCAGCATTCAAAACCTAACCAGTGGCTCAGTGCAGACAATTTTAGAGTTGTCCAATATTATTGGCCTACATTGTCAGTTTGTATCTTGCAGTCAGCCATTTTCTTTTTTTTCCCAGGGAACCGTGAGGGAGTTTGGGTCGGGGTCACGTTAGGGTGAATGGTAGTCGGGGACCCGCGAGGCTGAGGGGGGGTCGGGGCCCGCGAGGCTGAGGGGGGTTGGGGCCCGCGAGGCAGTCAGCCATTTTCAAAGGAAAGTGCACAGGGAAGCTGTATCTTGGTGAGGTAGAAGAAAGATTCATAAAACTGTCCTGCAAAATCAGTACTTGGCAGGAAATAAGTTACCGCATCATTAATAAGTATCTTCAATGTTCTGAAACATAAGCATGAAGGCTTTAGTGGTCCAATATCTTGGGCTCATTCCAAACTGTTTTGCCCATTGTCCATTGGCTAAAGTTTATAGAAGTTTTGAATATAAACAGCAAAATGTCCTCTTTTCAGGAACTACTACTTTGCTTGATTAAATCCTCCTTTCTGTTAATCTTTAACATTTTCTTAAGCTCTTGCTCCTTACTGAACATGCCTCCCTTTTACATGCTGCAGAGGATATTAACCTCATCTCAGACTTTGATCTTTCTATTAAAAATGACAAAGTGGAAGATGATGAATTTGATCCAATTCCTGTGTTGTCAAAAAATTCAAAAGGTAAGGTTTCAGTTGAAGCATTACTCTCTTATTCTATCCCTCTGCTAATATTTTGTGTGTCTTCCAGTAAACCACGATTGATAAGAAGAAAACAATGCAAGCTTCACTTTAGTAATTCTAATACAGTAAAACCCCCGCCCCCTGTATCCAGCACCAATGCAGATTAGTAGATGCCAGATGAATGTATTTTTCTGTTGCTTGAGATTGCGTGTTGCATGACTGATGAACAGCAAGGCATGCCAATTTTAAACTTCTGTATTTTGTACCTATTTATTTTGCTCAATTTTTCTTTTTCTCTCTTTGCTCGTTGCTTGAACCTGAATTCTGGATAACAGGGGTTTTACTGTATTTGTGAGTCTCAGAATCCTCTCCCACAGTTACCCTACACAACTGCTCCTGCTTTAATCTATTGACTCTGCCATATTTGTAGTCATACAGCATGCAAACAGGCCTTTCACCCTTCAAGTCCCTAGTGATTCTACTACCTAATTCAGTGGTTTTCATTCTTTTTCTTTCCACTCGCATACCACTTTAAGTAATCCCTATGGCATAGATACTCAGTGTATCATAAGGGATTGCTTAAGGTGGTGTGTGAGTGAGGGGGGAGAATGGTTGAGAGCCACTGCTCGAGACCCAATTGTGACTGAAATATTTTGCTTGAGAAAAATTGTCATTGGCCCATTTCCTTTGGAGTTATGAAACGGTGCACATAACGAGTCAATGAGGGACAAATAAAACACTTGCATCCCACTCTGATTAATCCTTACTAATCACTGCTATGATTAAACTAATCTTCCACTAATTTCATTGTGATTTTCCCTAGGGTTTCCATCAACTCAACCCATATTCTGGGACTCACCCACACATTAGAGATTTATATCGCATTATTTGCAGCTTTAGGATATCATTAAATGCCATCTAGCCTAGGTTTTCAACTGGGAGTTGATCTTGTCTCCTCGCCTTGGCTTCTATTGAAGAACAGTTTGTCAAAGAGAAAGGAATGCAAAAATAAGAACAGAGTTTATTTAATAAAGAGAATATATGCTTGTGTCAGGGTTGCTGGAGACATGGATCAAAAATTTCACTGAAGTAGAGCATAACTGAAGAAATTTGGGGATGTCTGCCCCACTGCCAGCACAGGAGACAGTCAGCTCTTTTGAATCCATGGCAATTATAGAAAGATGACAACACTCCCCTGTCCTTCAGAAGTGAAAGTTATGAAGTCCAGTATGGACCACAGGCAGGTAGTTTCTCAGTAGATCATTGAGGAATAAATATTTGATTTGGTATCATGAGATCAAGATCACAAGATATAGGAACAGAATAAGCCAATCAGCCCATCAAGTCTGCTCTGCCATTCTATCACAATCTGATCCATCCTCCCACTCAGCCCCACTCCCCAGCTTTATCCCCGTAATTCTTGATGTCCTGACAAATTAAATACCTGTCAATCTCAGCCTTAAATACACCCTCATTTCCCCAGCTGTCTGCAGCAACAGGTTCAACAGACTCTGGCTAAAGAAATTGTTCCACATCTCTATTTTAAATTAATATCCTTTTATCTTGAAATTGTGTCCTCTTGCCCTTGACTCCCCTACCATGGGAAACAACCTCGCCATATCTACTCGGTCCAGGCCTGTCCACAACCTGCCTGCTGTTTGAATAATCATCAGGGTATTTCCATCCCTTTGTAAACCTGAGCTTGGTTTCAACTCAGACTCGCACCACAGTGTACTTGTAGTGCTGTATGCTTTCAGCATTGTATTGAAATATTTATGTAGGTCATGTTCTTAGTTGTAATATTGGAATTATAAAACACAATTTTGTAAAGGGTAGAAATGCCACATACTTTATTCTTTCAACATTCAAAGTGTTATTTAAAATAAAATGGTAGATTGGCTATTTTGCTGCAGGAGATAAACATTGAGTTAGTTCTAACACACAAATGCTAGAGGAATTCAGCTGGTCATGTAGCGTCCATAGGAGGTAAAGATATATTACTGACATTTTGGGCCTGAGCCCTTCTTCAAGGAATAAGCAAAGAAAGTGAAAGGCTTCAGAATAAAGATTGGTGGGGCCGAATCCAGACCAACAAAAGGTGTTCATTGGCTATGATCAGAGGAGATGTGAGAATTAATTTTGGCTCTGTGAAAGGAAACAGAAGGAAAAGGGAAGGGAGAGAAGGGAAGGGAGAGAGAGAGAGAGAGTGCTCATCTTCCATCTGGGCACCCTCCAACTAGATGGCATTAACATCAACTTCTCCGGTTTCCATAAAAACCTCCCCCCCCCCCAACCCCGTCCTTTCTTTCCTCTGTCACCTTCTCTCCCACCCCCCCCACCCCCAGTTCTGTCTCTGCCTCCATCTCCTTTTACAGAGGTAAAATCAAATTTTCATCTCTCTTTATCATATCCAATCAACACCTTTTGTTGGTCTGGACTCCTCCCCCAGCCAATCTATAGTCTTTATTCAGATACCTTCTTGTTCTTTGCTCATTCCTTGAATGACTTAGGCCCGAAACATCTGAAATATATCTTTGTTTTTACCTGCAGACTTTCATTTTGCACTCCATTGAATTACTTCAGCCTTCGAGGTAGCTCCCTTCTATTCCACATTCATTACTATCTGTGTCTAGTTTCTATGCTTGTCTACAATGGCAGTCCATCATTACATCCACAAATTTCAATCTTTTATCATCTTGATATATTATGGTCTTCAGATCTGTAAAAACAAATAATTTTAAGGACATGGTGTCCTAAAAGGAACTACACTTCCAAAACAAGAATATAAAAGTTTCTTGGATGGTAAAATGAACCTCTGTAAACAAAGCCTGTTTAGAATGGCTCTTGTACAGATATTGAATAAATAACATCAATATTTCCAGTCACTTTGTAGAGAGTAAGCAAATGAAGGCACAAGTAAATCAACCTTGTTATTAAAGTGAGCAAGCAGTGAAATATCTCATTGTTTTACTGCACAGGCTGAGACATGACACAAAGCTGGTTCCACGGGGGAAACATGGAGCAGAGAATTATTTCTGTAAGGCCTTAACGGGTACCAAGTTGAAGACAGCATGACCTGTTAATCTAAACAGTGCACAGTTCTGTTTTAGTACCTCTCCTGGTTGTAGTACCTTCCTTTTGATGATGAAAACTGACCATTCTTTTAACGTATCCAACTTAACTTGCTGTTCGCATTAGAGACTTGAGCTATTGATCCAGGCTAATGCATAAATGCAATACTGAGAGTACTACATTCTTAGAGGTGCACTTTTCCATATTAAATGTTTAACTGCCTACGCTATTAGATGGACATGAAAGATTCAGAAGCATTATTTGAAAAGCAGAGTGGATTAGCCAGTATCCTGTCCAGAATTTATCGCGGTAATCTTAAACAGGTGATCTGGTAAATGAATTGCTTTTTTTTTAAAGCATTGTCTACAAACTGGGTGTTATTTTCTGGTATTTTGTTAGTCACTGAATGAATGTAGTAGTGGATGGGTGTTTTTTTTTCTGACAAGAAGGATTGATGCTGGGATCTGTTTGTGATATGCATAAATTACTTTTTTGAGAGTGCAGGTTGTCTGATCATTAAGAATGAAGACAATACAAAATTGTTGGGAGTTCTAAATAGCAGAGAAGAAGGACCTAAGAAGGACATAATCAGCTGAAAGTTATGTTGAGCAGTGGGAGATGGAATTTAATCCAGATAATTATGTGGTTATGCACTTTGGGAAGTCAAATTATTGTAGCGCACATAAAGTATATGGTAGAGATCTTGGCAGCATTGATATACAGTACAGTGGAACTTTGGAGATTGCTGAAAGTAGTGAAATTGGAGGATAGGGTAATGAAGAAGGCATTTGGCATGCTTGCTTTAATTGGCTGAGGCAAAGAATACGGGTTGGAATGTCAAATTGCAGCTTGGTTGGGCCTCACTTTGAACAATCACCACACTACAAGGGAAGATGTCGTAGCAATAGAGGAGTGCAGAAGAGATTCACTAGGACGTTACCTGGAATAGAGGGCTAAGGTATGACTTTGGAGGAATATGAAATCCAGGGTATATGCAGAGGTCAGTCAAAGACCTATTCCAAGGGCCGGTGAGTCTAGAGCCAAACAAGAAGTCTGCAGATGTTGGGGTCTAGTGCAATACACAAAAGTGCTGGAAAAACACAGCAGGTCATGCAGCATCCATGGAAAGCAATAGGTGGTTGACATTTGGACCTGAGACCTCCTTCAGGTATTCCAAAAACCAGGCAGATGCCCAAATAAGAAAATGAGGGAGGGGATTTTCTTTGGCTATGTGGAGCAATCCATGCTGTAAACTTATACAGACAAAGCTTCTCAACTCTTTCTCCATTAAATCAACGACAACATTGGTGCTACTTCTTGCATCGTGAGGAGCTCGTCAACTTCATCCACTTTGCCACCAATTTCCACCCTGATCTCAAACTCACTTGGTTCATCTCCAGGAACCCTCTCCCCCCTTTCTGGAGATCTCTCTCCCCCCTTTCTGGAGATCTCTCTCCCCCCTTTCTGGAGATCTCTCTCTCCCCCCTTTCTGGAGATCTCTCTCTCCCCCCTTTCTGGAGATCTCTCTCTCCCCCCTTTCTGGAGATCTCTCTCTCCCCCCTTTCTGGAGATCTCTCTTTCTCTCCGCCCCCCCCTTCTGGAGATCTCTCTCTTCCCCCCCCCCCTTTCTGGAGATCTCTCTCTTCCCCCCCCCCCTTTTCTGGAGATCTCTCTCTTCCCCCCCCCTTTTCTGGAGATCTCTCTCTTCCCCCCCCCTTTTCTGGAGATCTCTCTCTTCCCCCCTTTTCTGGAGATCTCTATCTTCCCCCCCTTTCTGGAGATCTCTCTCTTCCCCCCCCCCCCCCTTTCTG
Source organism: Narcine bancroftii (assembly GCF_036971445.1). Taxonomy (NCBI): domain Eukaryota; kingdom Metazoa; phylum Chordata; class Chondrichthyes; order Torpediniformes; family Narcinidae; genus Narcine; species Narcine bancroftii. Next base: position 109,726,610 of record NC_091470.1, on the reverse strand, counting down.
GAGATCTCTCTCCCCACTTTCTGGAGATCTCTCTCTCTCCCCCCTTTCTGGAGATATCTCTCTCTCTTTCTCTCTCTCTCTCTCTCTCTCTCTCTCTCTCTCTCCTATCCACAGACATCTTTTATAAACTCACTCACCCCCACTCCCCAGGAATTCCATTCCTTTCTCTCAATTTCTACACCTCTGCCTTGTCAGCTCTCAGGACGGGGCTTTCCATTCCAGGACATCTGATATTACCCTCTATGCCATTAACAGCCCACACCCACATCTCCCCTATTGCCCTGGCACTTTCACCTCCAGATGCAACAAGGGTAGGATTTCCCCTTGTTCTCACTTACCACCACTCCAGCCTAAACATACAACATATTCTCTGCAATTTCCCTCCGCTCCTCTCTCCATTTTCCATGTTGATTGCTCACTCCATGACTCCTTCGTCAACGCATCCCTTCCCACCAATTACCTCCTGATACAATCACCTTCTGTGGCTACAAGAAGTGTTATGCTTACATTTATACCTTCTCCTTCCTGACTATTTGGGGTACCAAACTTCTCCCAAGTGAAGCTATAGTTCACCTGAGAATCTTCAGGGGTTATTTACTGCACCCGATGTTCTGTATCAGGCAGGCTGGATGCAGACAGGGAGATCACTTCGTTGGGCTCCCTCGTTCTGTCCATGGAAACAGCAAGGAGCTCCCAATGACCAGCCACTTCAACTCCACATCTCATTGGCAAACTGGCATGAGTATGTCCTACTGTAGGCCAGGTTGAGGCCACCTGCAAATTGGAGGAACAGCTCCTTGTATCCTGTCTCAACAGTCTGTTAAAAATTCTTGTTTGAAATAGAAAATCAAAGGTCGTAGAATAAATCAAGTATCAACCTTTCATCCTCTGAAACAGAACAGGTGAAGAATAAGGAGTAGTCAAGGTATCAAGGGATATGGGGGGAAAAGGCCGGAACTTAGAACAGTTTAGCTCAGGGTGGAGTTGCGAGCAGACTTGATGGGCCGAATGGCCTACTTTTTTTTCTTGTGATCTTCACCCACTTGAAGATATTACTTTGAGTGCCATCCAATGTAATTTTTTAAATGTCTGCATTGTAAGTGGTGTTTTTGAGATTGATGTCAGTTTTACCCATTTCTAGTCCATTCTCACTCAGCTCACAATTTTTCTCTAGAAGATTAAATTTGAACTAATCCATGCATTAAATTGTTTTCTGAATATTTGCCTTCCTCTTGCCCACTGCTATTTTATGTATAACCCCATAGAACATGACAGCACAGAAACAGGCCCTTCGGCACATCTTGTCTGTCCTGTACTAATCTGCCTAATCTCACTGACCAGCACCCAGTCCATAATCCCTCTATACTTTCCTATCCGTGTACCTGTCCAAATTTTTCTTAAATATCAAAATGGAGCCCACATTCACCACTTCAGCAGGTAGCTTGATCCACACTCCCGCCACTCTCTGTAACCATTCCCCTTAATGTTTTCCTAAACATCTCACCTTTCACCCTTAACCCATGCCCTCTGGTTCTTGTCTCACCTAATCTCTGTGGAAAAAGCCTGCTTGAATTTGCTCCATTTGCACCCACCATAAATCTGTTTATCTCTTATCAAATCTCTTCTCATTCTTCTACACTTCACAGATTAAAATTCTTGTAAAATAAAGAAAACCTTTCCCTGCAACTCAGTTTCTCAAGTAAAATATACTGTTTTTAAAACCTACAATTTAAAAATGATATTAGAAAAAACAAATTATTTGTAATAAAGGCTTTTTATGAAACACCAATTTCTATATTTGTGATGCAAACCTTGGCCCAAATTTACTTTGGAAAATACTTTCTAGATTACGTTTCAGTTCAAGCTTGCATTGTAAAAATGAATCTAATATAAGGGAGAACATCTGTTTTTTTAAAATGAAAAAGTGAGTAATTTTTGTCATTATTTTCTCCATTTTCTCCCACTGTCTAGCCTTAGAATTTAAAAATCCCCCTCGAAGAATGTCACACTGAATCCTTTAGATATGTGCACAGCTTTTCTTCCCACTCGTGTATATTCTGCTGTCGTAAACTTGATGTAAAATTCTGTACCTCCTGACGTGAATCAATTGTGTTACCCTTCCAGGTGGTCATTCTAGAAACAACAGTGGGAGCTCTGAATCCAGTCTTCCCAACTTAGCTAGGTCTTTACTGCTTGTGGATCAACTGATAGACCTGTAGGATGGCCTAGCAAGCACGTTAAGTTCAGCAGCCCTCTGCAACGGCATTTTCATCTCCCTCCGGATTTTCCATGCAACCTGTGACAAGGTTTCACTGACTGAGGAAATAGGTTACATTTTCATTTTGCTATTCTATCATTACTGTATGTCCTATCTAATGAGCATCACCTTTCTGATGTCTTATTTTCATCTTTGAAATTGATATAATTTTCAGCAAGGGTACTGAATTTTTAATTTTAAGACTTCCCTTTTCAAAGTACATTTGTGAAAATGTAGAAAGGGTAGATAGGCACAAATTAATTTGAAGCATATACAAAACAGATACACCAAATTGTGATTTATTTCTTGGTCCCAACTCTGAAGCAAAATGGATGTGGCTTCCTGAGACTATTCAATTAATTTTTCATGGAAAAATTAGAGCTGAAACCACTGGGAAAGACCAGATCTTTCCGGAACACTTTCCCTTAACAAGTCAGTGAGGGCATTGTTGGATACAGGGATGAAATTTGTATGGTTTCTGTGTTAGACTGCGTCTTGAGCAATACATGTTGAAAGCTAATAGTGTTAAAGAGCGATGGATTGATGTGCAATCTCTTACTTCAGTATATTATTGACTGTGTCCTTGATTTGGTGAAATTATTAGGCACTTAATACTATTAGTCCCACCACAGACTGTGGGTGTAGTTAGGTTTAAAAAAAAACTCTGAAATGTATTGACCCCGTTAGCGTGGAAATAGCTGAGATACGGGCAAATCTGGATTTGGTGTATGTCGAAAGTCCAATCTGCCCATCCTTGTATTATCGAGAAAGATTACAATCCACACAGCTTCACTGAGAAAGTTGAAAACTTTTTTTTGATGTTCTTGAAAACTTCTTCTGATGCAGTTTTCATTTAAAAAATAACAAAGAGCTGCCAAATCGTGATTTTAAATGCATCTCTGGAGGTTGATATCTGCGGTGTTTTGTGGCACATTGTGAAATTTGGATCCAACTAATTCCCAAGTGGAGCCGATTGGAATATTGTGAGGAGTTGAGATTTTAAATTATACATAAGGAAGAACTCTTGTTTCTGGCTTCCTTGCTTGAACTCTTATCTCCAGTGGTTATGCTGTGTTTTGTAACGTACATAGAGTATTCCAAACCTCTGTCTACAATTGTGACATCCTTTGTCCTCCCTTTCATCAAATATTAATGAGATTTTTGACCTTTGAGGTTTCATTGATTTGAAGCTTCGCCAACTTATTATACATAAAAATAAAGTGATTCTGTAAATTAAGTGATTTAAAATGATCATGGTCAGGAAATAACTACAATTTCAATTGTGTTAAGACATGGTTTGCCTTGTAATTCAAAAATAATGTGACATTGTTATTTTTGACACTATTTAACAAGTGATTGATTGTGACCAGTCTGTAATCAAATTCAGTATCTAACAGAGCCTCTGTAGATCTGTTGAGTTTCAGTTCTCATTGGAGTTATTGTGGGGAAGAAGGGGATTGACTGCAACCAGGATATCCGTTTGAAGTCATGTTAGGTATATTTTCCCTCAGTCTATTGAATGACTTATTTGGCAATTGAGCTAAATTGTTCATTTTTCCATCCTGAATACACACTTTGGAGAGTAGTGAGTTGCCACTTGAGTTTTGAAGGCTCTTTTGTGAAAGATGATTGGTGCAGTTTTCAAGTGACTGCCACAAGGGCACTCAGACCAGATTTCCACATCTCACCTGCTTCTATTAGCCTGGACGCAGATTAGACTGTTGCTGTAAATCTTTGATGATTCAGTCTTTACTTTTAAGTTGGACACTGTCTGGTTCTCTCTTTATGAACTCTTCTACAATTCTGATTTGGTAAACTGGAAGGATTCAATTCAAAGCAAAACCAGGAAATAGTGAAAGTTGTTAGATAACACAAGTATCAAAACATTTTCAAAAAAAAGTTATCAAGGCCTTTGAAGGTAGTTGGCATCAAAGAGTTTAAGCAAGCAACTATCTGGAGAGATAACTGGTGATGTTAGCAGATGAGAATAGATCTGATCAAAAAGCAATAAGAATAAAATGAAAATTAACTTAAAATTGTACCTTTAATAAATTGTACAAGGAATTAAAATTAATTTTGGGAAGAACCTGCACATTATTTATTCATGACCAGCAGTGCTCTGGCATCTTTTGCTCTAAATTTTCAATCAGATATTACAGAATGGTTCTCACATGGAAGTAGACAATTTGACCTATGAAATCCATACAGATTCTATGCAGTTCAACAAGTCACAATTTCCCACCCTTTCCCCATAGTCCTCTTCATTGTTTCCTTTTCAGGCAATTCTCTCATCCTTTTGAACACTGCACTTAAAATCTTCCCCCACTATTTGGTAATTAATTCTAGATCCTAACTCAATGCTGTGTTTTTTAAAAAATCCCCATCTTACTTTTGACTTCTTTGACAATTTCTTTCATTCAAAATTCTCTAGTTTTTGGTCCTTCTGCCAGTGGGAACCGTTTCCTTTCCTTGATTCTCTGCATAGCCATATCTTAATTACTTGTATCAGATTTCTAAGGAACCTCCCCTCCTTCAGGTGGACAACTTTACCACATCCAGGTAGCAAAAGACTTGTCGGACTTCTTCTGCTTGTTAGAACCATAGAGCGCTACAGCACTGAAATCAGCCCATTTTGCCCTTCAAGTCTGTGCCGACCATCATCTACTTAGTAACACTGACCTGCTCCTATTCCTTACCTCTCCAGGCCTCTCCCATCCATGTACCTACCCAATTTATTCTTTAAACACACAATCAAGCCTGCATTCACCATATCCGATGGCAGCTCATTCCACACTCCCACCACTCTGAGTGAAGAACTTCCCCCTAATGTTTGATCTAAACCTTTCCCCTTTCAGTTTAAAAATATGACCTCTCGTATTTATCTCCCCCAGTCTAAGTGGGGGGAAAGCCTATTCGCATTTACTCTGGCTATACCTCTCAAAATCTTCCCTCTTCACTCAAAGGAATAAAGTCCTAACCTGTTTAATCTTTCCCTGTAACTCAACTCCTGAAGTTCTGGCAATATCCTAGTAAATCTTCTCTGCACTCTTTCAATCTTTTGATATCTTTCCTGTAGTTACGCACCCAGATTTGCACACAATATTCCAAATTTGGCCTCATCAATGTCTTAAACAACTTCAACATAACATCCCAACTCCTATACGCAATATTTTGATTTATAAAGGTTAAGATACCAAAAGCTCTCTTTACAACCCTGTCCACCTGTGATGCCACCTTTAGGGAATAATGTATCTGTATTCCCAGATCTCTCGGCTCCTCCACACTCCTCAGGGCCCTATTATTAACTGTATCATTCCCACCTTGGTTTGCCCTTCCAAAATATATCACCTCACACTTATCAGAATTAAACTCCATCTGACATTTTTTGGCCCATTCTCCTAAATGGTCCAGATCCCTCTGCAAGCTTTGAAAATTTTCTCGCTGTCCACAACGCCTCCTATCTTTGTGTCATCAGCAAACTTGCATTATCATCCAGAACATTGAGATATACAACAAAGAACAATGGTCCCAACATGGACCCCTGAGGCACACCACTAGTCAGGTCTCCAATCTGAGAAGCAACCATCCACTACCACTACCTCTTCTCCAACACAGCCAATTTTGAATCTAGTTTACAACCGCTCTTTGAATGCCCAGTTTTTTAACCTTCTGAACTAACCTCCCATGTGGGACCTCGTTAAAGGCTTTACTAAAGTCCACGTAGACAACATCCACAGCCCTTCCCTCACCTACCTTCCTGGTAACCTCCAGTAGAGTTTCCTCTCAGAAGCATGCACACCTGGCACCCAGAACTGGATGCAAACATGGCCAAATGTAAAGTTCACTATGACTTCCTTGTTCTTGTACTCCATTTATACTTTTTATAGTGTTCAGAATCTTGTGTGTTTTTTGACCACCTTCTCAACCTGTCCTGCCAGTTTCTGTGAAGTATGAACATACCGTATATCCCCAGATCATTCTGTTCTTCTGCCCTTTTGCATTTGCATATCATTCCTCTTCTTCATCCTATCAAAATGTCACACTTCCCACCTCTCAGCATTTGATTTTTTTGGCCACCTCTTTGCACATCCTTCCAATATCTCATTGCTGTATAGTAGGGGCAATTGTATTGCAAGGTAAATGGAGGAGCTTGAAGGAAGGTTGCATTACTGCAGTTGACAGTGTTTGGAAGATGGAATAACATAATTATGGAATGTAATAGTCAGTAGTCGAGTTCCCAATATCCATGTGTTCCATCTCACTGGCCTCCACTTTGAAAGGCCATACTTTACCATTTTGTCATCTCCAGTACGATGCCACTGCTAAATATCTTTCCCATGGAAAGCTGAAGTCCTGAAACTTTGTTCCCCTCCATGAACACAACTTGGTAAATATTTCTACCATTTTATATTTTTATGAGGTTTGACCTTTTCTTTCTGATTTTTCTCCTCAATCACCTGCCCATCTTGGTTCAAATCTGCAGCAGGACATGGCCTTCAGGTGCTCAAGGTCTAAGCAGATGACAAAGTCTTGATGGTTGTTCAAATCGACCAAACCTAGCTGCAGAGTTGCCGAAAGAATGCTGTTATGGCCATGGAATCACGGCTCATCCCATGGGATTCTGGCTCAAGATCACTAATATAAATTTATGACTAGGTGGACAATGTTGCATCTAAAGGCTGGATAAACTTTTACAAAGTAGGGGAATTAAGGGATATGGGGAAAAGTCAGGGAGGTAGGCCCATCATCAGATCAGCCATGATCTCATTTTGCAATAGCAGAGCAGGCTCAACAGGCCAGATGGCCGACTCCTGTTCCTATTTCTTATGTTCTTAATATACCAACAAGAAACAGCTGTAATAATTCAATACCCTAAAACCCCAGAATTGGAGAACTCAATTGAATAAATATTGGATTTAATATAGATTGATGCAATAAATTAGTGTTTTTGATTATGTTTTTGTCCATATATTTTATGATTAAAGAAAGACTTAATGAATTTGTGGAAACAATGCCTTTGATTTGGATCAAACCCACTTAATAACTTTCAGCTTTTTGCCAAATTTAAAGTCAAACGGAGAAGTAATTTTTTTTAATGTGCAGGAAATGATAGATGAGCTTGACCGCAGCATATCCACCACTTTGAACAAGGGAAATGTCAGCATTGAGATAATTTTCTATTTGCCAATAATTGAACTTGCAACAGGAATTTACTGTAATTGGAAGTGACATGGAATTTTGCATTTGGTTGATGAATCAATACATTGAAAAATTTAAAAATTGAAGAGTGTACAGAGTGTAAATCTCCCTTAAACGTGACCTGCTTAAATTCTGTATCTGGAGAGCCCTCATTTTGGTTTCCCGTGTCACATCCAAAAGGTACATTTAAGAGGAAAAAGTTCATTGAGAGGCACTTGATTTCTTGGTGAAATAATATTCCTTTCTCCAAAAGAGAGATTTTGCATCAATAACGCATAAATATTTATTGACGTAATTATTACCACTATATCCCTGAGAAATGATCAGATCAATGACTTTTATTAATAAAGGTTCAAAAGGTTTCAAAAGTTCCTTTTGTTGTCATGTAATAATACATTAAAAATGTAATATCAAGTATATACTTTTGTCTGCCATAAGGCATTGCCCGGCATCCCTGACAATAGGAGGAAGAGATGCTGAGTGTCCGTGAATAGTAGCGATGTTCCCATTAAACTGACAAGGAAATAAAGCATGTGGGCTTATCATCCTGTTTCTTAGCTGCTGGGGAGCCATGCTGACATTAATTGAGCTATCTTGTAGCACTTTTAGTACCATCTGGAAACTAATGAATAGTTCCGAAATGCCTCATCCTTGGAGGGTGGATTCCATTGCACGTGACAGCGTCTTCAATGTGAAAATGTGGCAGGAACTCTGAAATAAGAACGCGTTGTCTGTGCTTCCTGGAATCTTAAGTGGAAATTTCTATCAGTGAAAGATGCTTTGTTCTGTCAATTCTTGCATCCCTCAGATTATACTGTAAGATAATTTCTCAATTTTTTAAAAAATGAGCTCGCATTTTTTAAATTTATGCCTTTCTTATTGACCCATAGCTAGTTTAGAATAGCACACATAGCTTGAATCTCTGTCCTTGTGCGGAAGGTGTTTGAAACAATGAGAAATAAACTCTGAAAGAATAGCCTTTGTACGTTTGCTCTAGCAGAGTTAGGGTAGTGTTCAATGCTCAGTTAAGGATACCATTGATGTTTAAAAGCAAGAGTGTGAAAGATGTGATGATTCATTAGGCCAGGTTTTAATAGTAGGACCAGAAGACTTTTTGGTGAGGCCCAGGATTTTGCTGCTGCTGAGAGGTTTCTATGATAGTACATTGATTGCTTTCTGTTGTCGCACATGCACATTGTCAGACAGAACCAGATTTTTAGTCTTTCAGGTTGACCTGTAGCAACGTAATTCAATTCTCTTGCCCTTATTCCCTGTCCCTTACACCCTTTAATGATGACAACCAGTCAAAGGGATAAGATGTAGTTGATACTTGCCTGCAACAGAATGCAAAACATAGTTGAGTCACATCCAGCCGTCTCCCTAAAGGGAACAGAATTCTCCATTACTAATCTTGCACACTTTACATGTACACTTATCACTCTCCTCGTCGTCAGTCTGTCAAACTGAAACCCTCTGTCAGTTGCCACAAAACCCTCAGTTAGTTGATGTTAAGCTTATGCTGCACTAGAATAAATAGATCCAGTTCTTTCAATCTGTTTCTTTATGCTGGGAATCATTTCCTCAAACTGTTCTATGAGCTTATAGCTAGCCTGTCGATCACATGAGGGGTCCAGAACTGGGCCCTCTGTGTTAGGTGTATTTTAACCTGTGGCAAAATGTTGTCTTTCATCCGTATTGAATATTTCTAGTAACAGAAACTGTTGATGTCACTTCTCTATTGGTTGCCAATGTTCAATGCTCTTTGAAGCCACACAAGTAACTCCTTTCAACATGATTCTGCGCAGTGATAATGTTCTGAAGTGATGTGACCATTCATGACATATATATCAAGGTCAAAGACCATTTGCCTTTTTGTGATTCAATAAGGTGGTGAGTTTTAATCTGTTTGTTTTTAGATTTTGCTCCTCCGTTGATTATACAGGAACCGATCCCTCGGGGACATCGACATTAACATTTTGGTGATGGATTTAATTCATTTCCTAAGCTACCATTACAAATTCCTATTCATTCAATAAGGCACCAACGAAAGAAATAGCTGAATGTCGGGCTTCATGAAGCCTCAGTGCATAATTTTTCTAAATTTAAATTTAGACATACAGCTGGGTAATAGGTCTTTCCAGACCATGAGCCTTTGCAGCCCAATCACACCCAGCTGACCTACAAACCCCAGTATGTTTTGAATGGTGGGAGAAAACTGGAACACCCCCCCACCGGGAAAAAGCCACACAGACACAGGAAGAACATACAAACTTCTTACCGGCAGCGCGGGATTCGAACCTGGGCTGCTAGCGTTGAAATAGCAATGCACTAACTGCAATCCAAACACTTCTTAAACACATCATGTAAATAAGACAAAACCTTTATTTCCAGAAGTTTATTTAATGGCTTCCTCTCTGCAAATAGTCCACAAGGGCTTTCTTGGGTTTGCTTGTGGGTTCTACAGTACAAGAATATTTATATTTATTGTCTGAGGATGATGAAGGAAATGGGTCTTTCCTGATGTTCTCTTATCTAAAAAAAAGAGACCATCTTATCCAATGTCCTAGCAGCAGTTCCTGATCACCATCTCCATTTGCCTATGAATTGTACACTGCATGTAAGGCACACAGTGTATTTATCTATTATTAGAATGGATACATAAGTGGAATGCTCATGAATGGTACACTCTCCACATACGCTATCATGCCAAGTTGAAGTCCAAATTTGCATTGAATAGCCCATCTGGCATGTGTACAACTTCCTTTCTAATATCTGCTCCTTCCTATCGCTTGCTTCCTTCAGCTGTCCTTCCCACCCTTTGGATAACACTGACATATGCATAGATTATATAGTATAAACCTTCTGCATTCATGAGCAGGGAAGTAAAATGTATCAAAATTTTAAAACTTTATGCCAAAAGCGTTCCTCCTAAAGGCATTATGACGCAGGCTGTTGTTTCAGGATTCCTTTCTTGCCATGAACTAATACACAAAATATAATAATACATGAACTACGTCAACTTTTGCCTGCTGTAGCAGCACCACTACTATTGCCCGGTCGGTGCCCCCAACAATAAGAGGAGACACAAAGGGAATCCCTTCAGAGACACTTGAATATCTATAGATTTGCTTCCTGCATCTCCTGCAGCCTCTGCACCACTTTCTTTATGCCAATTGTAAATGTATGGTGTTTTCTGCCTGACAAAACTTAATTAGTTGATTAAAAGCAAGTAGAATGGACAAAATTGGATATTACAAGGAAAATGTTTTTTTGAATTTAACAAGGTCTCGTGTAATTTGAACCATGCTTTGACAGGGGAGGCAATGTAGCTGCAGTCCTATGAAAATGATTTCCACAGTTTCACATGAAATGCTGATTTTGCAAGGTAAAAACTTAAAAGCCTGTATATCCTTGTAGTGAATCAAATGATCAGATCAGACTGGTAAGACCGAAACACATTGATGTAAAAAAAACACTCCTCCACAAAATGCATGCTGACCTGTGTAGTGGCACTGTCTTTAAAAAAAGTGATAGTGTATTAGATCCACAAAGTGTGGTGTGGAACGAAGATTTGCTTTGGCCTCATTGCCGCTCTGATGCAAATAGATGTTCCTTCTGACCTCACTGATATGGGCTGCTGCCAAATCACCCAGGTCCTCCAACTGCTCTCTGTCTAAATGTTCCTCTGCTACTGCGAGTAAATTTGTGAAGAAAATTCTCAGCCATGAGCTGGTGTTTAAGCATTTCTGTTTCTTTCCTTGCAAAGCATAATATTTCATCAACTTCTTTAGCCAGCTACTGGTGTTACTGGGTGGCGGGGGTGGGGGGGGAGCGGGGTGAGGGGTCGAGACTGGGTGTTGCTCAAAATCTCATTGTTGGCAGGTCCACAAAGCAACGTTGATTTTGGCACACCACTTAGCTCCTACCAGCTGGCACTCTAAATTCTAAAGCAGCCTACTGCGTAGAAGTGGCAGAAACTTGGAGATCAAAATGAGTTACCAGTGGAAAGTATGTTGTACATTCGATATCTTTTGAAAAGCCTCCAGATACAGAGCATTTCCATAATAAAAAAAATTCCTGAATAAGTTTCCAGTGTAATAGCATCCAGAAAGCTGTTGATGCATTTCTTTCAGTTACGAATGCAAGTTGATGCCATTCGATTTGTGTATTGTTTTGTTTCAATAATTAATGACATTTCCTGCTCCAATTATTCACTGCACTAAGCTACATTTTTCTTGTTACCAAAAATGTCTGCATTACTGTAACCTCAAGTCTTTGTAACCTGTATTTATTTCCATTTTTTTGCTTCCAATTGAACTAATTTTGCTTTTCTGATTCCCAGTTGAAATAATGTACATTTGAACTGCCTGTAAAAATGCTGTCTCTTCACCCTGAGGCCTGATGTGTCACCAACCTATGCAACCTCTGTTACTGTAGTTTCTAATAATTGTGGGTTAACTGGTAGGTTTCTTAAGATCAGTCTTTTTTTCCCCCCCTTTTTTGTTTTATATTCATACAAGTAAAAATATACAATTGTGAGTTGTTATTCCAGCTGCAGTATTGTGCAATTCTAGTGTAATGTGATGTATGTTGTTACATGCACCTTTCAAATTCTAAACCAAGGGAGGTCTGGTGGTTTAATTAAATTTTTAAAAAGGGTGTCATTTAAAGGTCTACTAAGAATCAACTCCACTGGTTTTGTAACAAAACTAGAACAGCAATTAAAAATGCTTCAAGCTTTGATTTTACTGATTTTTCAAAGCTTTTCTTCCCCCTCCATCTCTCTCTTATCTTCTTTCAGTGCCTCTCTTTCTCTCTGTGTCTCTCTCTTGTGCCCCTCTTTATATTATTTCACTTCCTCCACATGAATGCTGCTTCCAGTTTGGGCATTTAGAGTGTACCTTATTTAATTGTTTTGTTTTTTTTTGCTGAAGATTTGTTTATAGCTTCATGAGTGTAATCTATCACACACCGTGTGACATTGCCAGGCTAAATACCCATCCTGTATTAAATATATTTCCAAAAGTGTCCAAGGCGCAACTGTGTAACGTGACCTCATCCTGCCCCACTCAACTTCCTGGATCCCATCATGACCTTCTGGCCAAAACTCAATTTTGCTGAAAAAACTGAAGGCTTGTGTAAACCCTCTATCGGAGAGATGCTCCAGCTTCTAGTTTCTGTGATCAGAACACATGTTGGCATGCTTGTCAGTAGTTAGCATTAAATGGTGCAAAAGAGTGAATGTTAGCAGCATTATTAAGCAGAGTTAAGCGAAAAATCAAGAGTATTTTTGTACAGATTCTAGTGTCTAAAGGGGGGTCTTGCTGATGACGACGTTGTATCTATACATTGTAATGTATCCAAGTGATTCATTTTCCCAATAAATAATGTTTTGATGCATATATATTAAAATAAATCTTGTATTGTGTTTTAATCTCCTTTCTTCATTTTTTTGTTGAACAAGCTGGCTTTGAGCTGTTCATAATGAGTTTTTGACATTGTCATCAGATCCAAGGGATCATTTTGTTTCAATCACTTGAATTGAGCAAGATGAGAACCTGTAACTTGTTGATCTAGAGTTGAAGGGTGCCTGTGCGCCACCTAGGTTGGCCAACACCAAGTGGTTCTATTTACATCAGAACTGTTGCAGGCTTCTCTGGTTTAAGAATTGCAGCCTAAACACCCCTTAAAACCATCGTGGGCACACTAAGATTTTGCCAACCAGGGACGGTGCTGAGAATTGGCTGAAGAGATGAGTTAAATATTCCTCCATTAGGTTGCAATCATACTTCCAAAGGAATGAGCCTGAAAACTCGCCCTCTATCCTACGGTGATAAGAGAATGCCATTTAAAGAAGCTGGTCTGGAACAGGGAGAAATGTCACAACAATGCAATTCACTGATGGTGGAGTTAAATGCCACCGCGGATGAAAGGAGCCTGCTGTATTTTCAATCTTAACTGTGTTGATTGTGTTGGAGGGGGGGGGGGGGGTGACAAATGGTAAACTTGAGAGAGAAACTAAAAGCTAATAAATTACACATCCTTCATATTCAAATTCTGCAGAAATTTAATAAATGGACTAGTTTTTTTTAAAGAAAATGATTTTCAGCCTTGCTATTTTAAACACCTGATGGAATTTGAGACACAAATTATAGTGGGAAATCCTGTGGTAAAATCAAAAGGTGATAAATGAAGCTCAGAAGTAAATTGTGTCTGAACTGCATTAAACTCTATCTGAACTTTTCTGCAAATGCAACTGGAAGCTGGCAGAAATGGCATTTTAAAACATAATGGTACTTCTCCTCAGGTAAGATCTTTTTTTCTGGAGTCTTAATATGTAAAATAAAATCCCATTTGTGATGTATTAGATTGACAATTCTGATTCCTGAAAGTCCAGTTATTTTTGTGGTGCATTTGATTACCTTTTGGTCATTTATGTCTCCCACGGTTGATGCAGCGAATCAACATTTGGTGAGATTTATATTTTAAAAGTTCAATACTTTGAATAAATTTGAAATCTTAAATTCCCACATTTAATTTAAAAGTTTTTATGCTGAGAATGCACAAAAATCTGCATTTAAAGTTTAGTGATACTGAAATGTGGAAATTGTATAGCAGGATAGAACTTTTGCCCTCCGTATTCCACTTTTCAGGGAACACCAACAAGTGCACGTCCCCATTTTCCGGGACTAGTTTTAGACCTGTCCACCAGCTGGTTTGTACTGGTGTTCGTATTGTAGTTTACCCATGACCAGAGTTTATATTATGAAAGAATAAAAATGGCTGGAGTTCAAAGGGTTAAGAAGCAATGATCTGGTGTATTATGTTTAAACCTTTCATGTCTTGTTGGAAGATTCAACCCTCATCACGCATTGAGCATGAATGTGCATGCTTTATGAACTGTCCATATTGATTCATGTGACGTGAAATCAATTCCATTCGTATATGTTCATAGACAAAGCAACTTCCACAGTTAAGATGTGCAATGAATAAAATTTATATCCCAATCGAGAACAATTTGCAATTGACCTGGTTGGTAAGTTGAGTATAAAACGCTTGTAAAGTTTAAGAGCTACAGGACTGATGAGTCAAAGTAACATTTTAATTTGTTTCCAAAATGCGTGAGGTGTAATTGGTAAAATTAAGCACACTGATTTCATGTTGTGAAAAATCTAAATTTAAAGCTTTTTCACCACACATCAAAATTAACTGAATGCAGTGAGAAACACAAGTACTGAAAATGCAGAGCATGAACGTCAGCAGCAGAGAGAAAAGGAAATAATTTGCTGTTTCGGGTGGTGATGCCTGGTCAGCCGTGCTCCACAGTCCACACATGAAATGTTAGCCAGTTTTTCCATCAGCTTGCCTCCCCACTCCCACCTCCAATACCTCCCACCTTCAATCTCGAGTGGTGGATGAATTGTGCTTTTCCAGCATTCTTTTAAAGATTCCCCAGCATTCGCTTTCCTTTTCATCGGGGCTTGACTACCTCCTGGGCAGAATTTCCCCAGAATGACAGCTTGCCGTCAATAAATGATTCCCAACAGCTTTGCCAACTCCCAACATTTTGTTATCCACTGTAGTGATTACAAAGTGCTACAAAGAAAGTGTAGATACATTTTCCCTCCACCTCGGCCAGAATTGTCTGTGACTAACATCAACAACCCAATTATGCTGATCACATTCCTCCTCCTGCTGGATTTTGTACCCATTAATTGAGCAGAAGATTGTCCCGTGAGACTTGGCAGTTTCTTGGCCATGCTGCCATTAAGCATTTAATTATTGGGTCACCTCTTGATCCTCATTTATTTCCATGCATATAATCTACTGACCAGAAGATCCCTTTAATACAAAGGATTCGGTTGAGGGCAGTTCCACAGAAATCATGTTAGAAAGCCCTGTAGTAAGTGACACTGCCGGAATTCTGGAAAAGAAATGTGCAGAAAGGGGCACATGTTGAAGGACGAGCAGTCTAATTTTGATTTTTTTAAAAATTTAGACATACAGCATGGAAACAGGCCCAAGAGTCCGTGCCGCTCAATTGCACTCGATTGATCAACAGCACCGGTACCTTTTTTTTTGAACAGTGGGAGAAAACCGGAGCATCCGGAGGCCACCCACTGAGACACGGGGAGAACATACAAACTCCTTACAGACAGTGCGGGATTCAAACCTCAGTCGCTGCCACGTAAGCAGCGTTGTGCTCACCATGCCGCCTGCTAGTTCAGTCTAGTTCATTATTCAGACGGCATGTGGTCCCTGCTGGGATCGTCCTCATTGGGATTCTTTCATTGTTCAATGAATCTGGGATTGCCTTCTGGATACACTAGGAACAGGGGTTTCTCCATCGTTTGTTTAACCTAGCATCCAAATTCAGTCTTTACTGGTATTTAATTCAGACGAGAATCATTATTGGGGTTTTCCTCATTATTTAATAGCATCGAGTCCACGCTGCTGAAGATCCAGCTGCGCTGGATGGGTCACGTCTCCAGAATGGAGGACCATCGCCTTCCCAAGATCGTGTTATATGGCGAGCTCTCCACTGGCCACCGTGACAGAGGTGCACCAAAGAAAAGGTACAAGGACTGCCTAAAGAAATCTCTTGGTGCCTGCCACATTGACCCCCGCCAGTGGGCTGATAACGCCTCAAACCGTGCATCTTGGCGCCTCACAGTTTGGCTGGCAGCAACCTCCTTTGAAGAAGACTGCAGAGCCCACCTCACTGACAAAAGGCAAAGGAGGAAAAACCCAACCCTTTTCCCCTGCAACCGTGTCTGCCTGTCCCGCATCGGACTTGTCAGCCACAAACGAGCCTGCAGCTGACGTGGACTTTTTACCCCCTCCATAAATCTTCGTCCGCGAAGCCAAGCCAAAGAATAGCCCTACAATCAGTACAGTGGTACTATGGTCCCTGATTTTGATCAACAGAAGTTTCTGGAGCTTGCATCTAAAAGAGTCCTGTAGCTGCTGGACTTTACATGTAATACTTACCGAAGTTGCAGAGAAAGCCATAGATGTTGTATGTGTGGGACACCTGAGCCTTGCAGTGCTAAATTCCATGTTGCTGCTGAGGCCTTGTGTGTGTTTCATTCACTCTGACTGATTCTTTTGCAAAAGCAAGATGTGGTCTGACAATCTGAGACACGGTAACTTTTGCATTGCTCCTTATCCTCTGAACCCTTCTACGACGTAAGGGACACTTTGAAAACCAAAACGATGGGGACATGCTGCAGTATTGGGACTGCATAAAATAGTGGAATTAATATTCCATTCAAAGTCCTTTGTATTCGACTAGCCTTGCTTTTGCAGCAAGGCCTGCTCAGAAGGACTGTTGAGCACAGAGCCGAGTGACCTAATTGATTAACGAGACAAAACTTAAAGGGAATAGCTTTGAGATGGGGGTCGTGAGCATTTGCTGCAGGGGAAAAAGAGCAATAATGAGTAGCCCTTGGCTGTCAAAGTACAGTCAAGTGTTTTAGACTGTCTCTGCTTGCTTCTGTCTGTCTCCATCTCTGTATTCATCCCGCCAGTCATGAGAGTACATAATTTATCCTTGGTCATCATTTTGGTGAAATAGTTAAGAGGTTTTGACTGGATAACGCAGCCATAAAGACTTGCCTTTTTCACCATTCGAAGCGTATGTCCCTTGAGTGCCTTCGGAAAGCAGACTGAAAGGAACATTGGATGTGGGTGGAGGTCAAGGGTACACTACTGTGGCAGTGCCCATTGCCACAACAGGCTCCACAGTCTTGCTAAAATCGGAAGGATTCATTCGGGGTCTTGTACAAATGCATTCCACTATTGGGTCAGTGTTTGGAACTTGTGGAGTTCAGAGCTTACAACATCACTGATGGAGAGGATTAATATGCTCTTCTTCTGTTCCAGATTTCCCAAGGGATACCTCTGTGGAGCAGTTTCGATCACCTGCCAACAGTGCCCCCGTTTTCCCCGAAATTGGCGAGCCCAAGAGACCCAGTGCTGAGGGTGCAAATTGGCCTCATCATCCCTGTCCTTTCAGCTGCGGTTCCGTGCACAGCAGTGACGAAGAGTGCATTGAGGATGGAGGAGACCTCCTCGACAGCAGTGGCCACAGGCCTCTCCTTTTGGATTCTGAAGAGGACGAAGACCCCAACAAACCCCAGAAATCGGCCAGCCACATGGGGGAGGTTACAGAAGCACAGGTGAATCTCGACTGTTCAGATGGGACAGACCTTCTAGAGCAGGCACCCAACCCCGATGAAGAAGAAACAAACAAGGCAGATGTCTTCTCCGCCGCTCCCTTTAAGAACGCGAGGGGCAAAGAGGCAGTGCAGAGTTCAGTCGACATTTTTACCAAGGCTCCTTTTAAAGTGAAAATGAATGCTGCTAGAAATCAAACTGAAGAGGCCGATGTCTTCACAAGGGCACCGTTTTCAAAAAAGAAAACACTGATGACTTTGGAAGAGAAGAGTCCGTACCCACCGGTCCCAGAAGCAGCCAAGGAGCTATCTACTCAATCACAGTTTAGAGGCGTTGCCCCAGACACCCATCAGATTCTTCAAAGCAGGTTCCCCGGTTTTGAAGACTTGTGCAGTGGATCACTCGGGGGAGTCCAACCCAGAGCTGCACCTTTCATCGCTGCCAGCCAGCAAGATTCCAAGGAAGTCAAGACGAACCAAGAAGGAGACCCCCTGAAAAGTTGCACCAACTCCCAGAATCACCAAATGCAAACCCCCAGCACTTTTCCAGCTCAAGAAGCATTGCTGCCTTCAGGGAACTCCCAGCCCTTTCGTCCGCAAGCGCTATCCAAGTACTCCCGTCACTTCAAAGAAGAGGAGTGGCAGAGTCAGCCGGCCAGTGCCTGTGCTCCTGACGTAATGCAGGGGACAGGAGGAGCCACAAACCCTGCCTCCCTGCACCCGAGAACTTCTCAAGTGCATGGAATAGATCCGTTTGCTGCAGCCCCCTTCCCCGTTAAATCCCGAAATCAGAAGCCTTAATTTCCAGCCTGAACTGAAATAGGAGATGGCGATGGTGGGGAAGGAGCAGGGAGCAAAGAGCCGTCGGTTGAAATTGCAGTATCTCACTTTGAAGTCAGTTAAGGACAAGGGTCTTTTCGACAAAACTGTTTCAACTTACTCGACCATCAAATCCGAAGCCTTGACTCTGGCATTCAGTTCTAAAGCGGCACTATCCAGCACAGTGACTATCTGAATTCAATCCGACCAGGGCCATTGAATTGTAAATTGGTTTGGGACGATTTCACTGAAACAGCTCAGCTTTGCCTAGCCTAAGAAGTGCATCAGGCAAAGGTTGGAGATTCCTCCTATTCAGCAGAGATCAGAACATACCTCAAGTTGGTTGAAAAAGTCAGAAAATCCACTGGAGAAGTGTTGTCCGTTGCAGTGTTCGATAATCCCATCAATTATTCTCCCTGTTGGTGTGATTTTTACATTTTTAAAAAACTGCATAAAATATGTAAATTTAAAACATAACCATGCAACCGAATCTTAAGCTGCCTAGTTTGTAAAATGAAGGGAAAATGCAATTTAGCAATGCCCTTTTAAAACAAATTCTCTCCAAGGACTGGAAGTGTGCATTGAATTGGGATACTGCCAAGATCCATGAGGCACTGTCCACCTACTTTTCTGGCAATGCTGTCTTCCAGAAGTGTGGTTTATAGTGGCACTGTTTGGAGTATAACCCTAGTTTAATGCACAAACGTGCTGTGACCTGTGATTTCTCTGCATAATATTCCAGACAATGATATTCAAGTTGGCATCATGCTATCTTCATGTGAGTATTTGAGTGACTCCACCAAAGACCTCCATTTCTTGTAATGGACAAAAAAATAACCCTGATGGAGGTCTGAATTTATTATTTTGCACCGTGAATTTGTATCACACAGGATTTACCAGAATTGGTATGTCATGGTATATTTAATGGAAGAAAAACATGACCACTCCATTCAATTCTCAGTGTACAGTTCTATGCAACAACCACTCCATTCCGTGGAGAGTGCAGAACGTTGTACATTGCATCCTACGTTGCACACTTCCTGAAGTGATTTAAACTGCGTGTGGTGTTAGATTTATTTTCCATTAATCATTATTCTGCGAGCCTCCTTTAACCCTTTGGACTCCGTGTCTGTTTTCAAGGGACTACCAATAAGCGCGTATTATACCCAGCCACCAGATGGTTCATACTATAACAGTTTACCCATGGACCCAGTCCAGAGTATGGTATGAAAGGTTAAAAATGGCCAGAATCCAAAGGGTTAACTTGGTTAGTTAACACCCTATTGTGTATTGCAACCAAAATAATATCTTCTACCTCAGCATTGATTCTGGGGCAGTTACTAAGAGGAGAGGAGTTAGTGTGTTCATAGAAGGAGGGAAGTTGATTCAGAAAGTGGAGGGGGAGCGTGGTGTGGGTGTGAGAAATTTGTATCAACTATTTGAGAAACGATGAAAACACTGTCTGTGAAATTGGGAAATGCTGCTTTTAAAAAGTGCCAAATAAAATGGGTACCTTTTGTACCTTCATACTTATCAAGTTTTTTTTAAAGAAAAACACAGCTGTTTAATATTCAATAATCTTTTAATCATACAAACAAATTTTAATTTATTTTTAATTTTATTTTTAATTTAGACATACAGAGTGGTAACGGGCCCTTTCAGGCCACGAGCCTGTGACACTCAATTAACCTACACTCCCACCGTACGTTTTGAATGGGGAGAACGTACAAACTCCTTACAGGCAATGCGGGCTTCGAAACCTGGACCTGATCACTTGCACTGTAACAGCATGTGCTAACCCTGCCTCCCTTGACTTATTTTTGGATTACTTTAGCCATTGGGATTCACCCATTGATTCATCAGCTATATTCTGCCTCGTTATAATCAGGAATTCTTTGAGGTCACTGCATTCATTTCATGGAAAATTGTGGGGTTTTTAAAAAATTCCAAACAGGCCCTAATTTAACTAAAATTATTCAAGGAAATTGGAAGGGTTTTCTGTGTCAAGTACCAAACTTTGGGTGTAGATTTTGCAAGGGAGCTATTAGAGTGAAAGGTGGGAGACCTGTTACCAGTTCAAAGGACCAGTGATGTTTCTGTCTGCCAGCAGTCGAAGTAATGTTTAAAGTAGCCTTCATCCAGTTTTCCATTCCACAATGCCTGTCTAAAACAGAGATGACATGAAAGAAAAGTGAAACACGGTTGGTGCCGCGCTGATACAGCGCCAGTGACCAGGGTTCAAAACATGCGGTGTCTGTAAGGAGTTTGTACATACATCCTGTGTCTGCATGGGTTTCCTCCCACCGATGGTGGTGGGGGGGGGGGAAGAAACATGCCAGGCTTGTTAGGTCAATTTGGTGGCTCAGGCTCATAAGTGGAAAGGGCCTGTTTACCATGCTGTATGTCTAAATTTAAATTTAAAATCAGAACATATTTGAATACTCAACAGGTCTAGCAGCATCTGAAGAGGAGAGGGAATGGGAGTGACCATTTCAGATTGATTGGAATAAGTTAGAGAGCTGGTTTCAGGATGTAAGAAAATGGGAAGGGCAGCAGCTGCAGTGGAAGGTAGGAGATATGGAATGATCAATGAGATGGAAGTGCAAGGCAATGGGATAGCAAAGGAGGCTCCTGAGAAGGGCCTTCATGTTCAAAGGGGCACAGCAGAGCCATTACCAAAACAATAGTACTGCTCAACAGCCAGCAGAAAGCTCTAGTCCCTTGTGTGTGGCTCAGAGCATGACGTGAAGGTTGCATCAGCGACATGCCCCATGTAATTTACCACTCGTATTAAAGTGAAAATTTTATTGATGTTGAAATGTCTAATCAAGAGTTGTTTTCAAGTATATCAATAATGTGCCTCTTGTTAGCAACTGCTCTTAAGTGTTTACACTTCAAATTTTATCAATGCATGTAGCTTGAAAAAAAATTTTTTTCGATCATTCTTGCTCATGGACATGAACAAGGCATTATTTTTGTGTAATAAGATTCTCAAAATCTTGGCTATAAAATAGCTCTTAGCGAACTCACTGGCTCCAATCAAAGAGAATAATATTCTCCTTGTACATTATAAATATGAATAAGGATCTGTAGTTTTATTGCACAAAACTAGATTATTGCACAATATGATCCGACAACAGCAAGAAAGATTAAAAAAAAAGAATTTGACATTGAAGAGACAAAATACACTGGATGTACCCAGAAAATTGGTCGTAACAATAGTTGGCCATTCAGCCTATTGAAACTATCCTATCATTTGATGAGGCCTTGGCTGGTCTGTGTCTTAATTCTGTCTCAGCAGTTCTCAAACTCATTTACATACTACCTTAAGTAATCCCTTACTAACCACTGAGCATCTAAGGCAGGGGTGGCCAATCTTTTCATTTTTAATTTAGACATACAGCATGGTAACAGACCATTTCAGAACGGACTTGTGGACCGAAATGGCCTGTTACCGTACTGTATGTCTAAATTAAAAATGAAAAGGTTGACCATCCCTGACCTAAGGGATCCTATGCCATAGGTGGTCTGTGGTTAACAAGGAATTAAGATGGATCAAAAAAAAGATTGAGAACCACTGCTCTATCTACTCATCGTGGTCCTATAACCCTTAATATTGCCCAATAAAAATCTTGTCTTGGTTTTAAAATTTTAAATTGATGACCCAATTTCAGTAAGATTTCTTGAGGTGAAAAGTGTGCACTTTCACAATGCTCTGCACACCGAAAAATGCGATAGCTGTAATTTTATTATTATCCTGTTTTGTTCCATGGTCATAATTTGTTTCTCTGCTCCCATCTGTGGTAAAATTGACCTTTGATTTTCCTCAGTTAAGAGAGTAGAAGGTTGATCCTGCGACCGACTTTCACAGTTTAAATTGAAGCTTCTAAGTAGTCTCCTCTTATTCCACTGATCTCCACAGATGCTGAGCATGTTTGTTGCTGCCTTAATATGACAAAGGTTCTGATATTTAACACATTTCTTCACTTCTTTGCATGTCTTACCCAAAGTAATTTTAGAATAAGTAATTTTACTGCTCGCTTCTAGCATTTGCCACTTCCACATGTTTTCATTTTTATTGTAAAGCAGTGGCCAACTAGTGCAGCAATGTTCTCCTTCCATCCCTCATTTTCAATCCCTTGAGTGCACAAACATTCATGGGTACTTGTAAAGAACAATCTAAACACTGTACTAACTCCGAGGCCATTCCATTTGAGGGATCCTGCTTTAATGGCCAACTGTGCAGCGCAATAGGTTTTCCCTGAATTCTGATGAATGCCTTATTTTCACCATTTCTTTTAGCAATTTGTTCCATATATATATATATTTTAATCAACTGGAAAAAAAGTTTCCTTTCTTGGGCTTCTACTTGTCCGTCCTTGCAACCAAGACTTGCAGAGTAAATGTTGCGCTAAAACAATTTCAGTGACATTGCATTTGACCTTTTCTGCATCCTTTCCTCAAGCGTGTTCTGACATTGCAGAGATTTCTGGAAGCTCCCCCTCTTTTGGCTAAAGATGGTGTGAATGAAGATAACTCAAAACTGATGAACTTTTTAAATAATGCAGCCTTGTTCTGAAAATCCAACTTTATTTTGGTGGACAATTTTATGACTGTTAAGACTTGAAACAAAGAACACTAATTGGTTTATGTGAAAGATATTAAGAGATCTGCACAAACACACTGCACTAATTTAAATAGAATGTATAATAGAATTAGCTCCATTTTGATGCGCTGATTAATTTGCCTGAAGGTACAATAAAGAATACTAACTTGTGATCAGTGAAAGCTCATTTGGAAATTTAGAACATCTTTGTGGCAGGATTGCAATTTTTGAAAACTCATTTTCTGAATGTAGTTGCTTTATATTCTTGAACAGATTCGAATACCTTCAAAGTACAGAAATGCTGGAGGAATTCAGCTGGTCTCGCAGCATCCATTTCGGGCCTGAGCCCTTCCTCGAAGTACGAGGTAATATGAGGAAGTAATACATCTTTACCTCGTGTAGACACTGCAAGACGGGATGAGCTCCAACAGCATTTTTGTGTTTTGACCACAATCACAGCACCTGCAGACTTTCGTGGTTCACTCCCAGATTCGATGGCCTAGCCCAGTGGTTCTCAACCCTTTTTTATTCTACTCACGTACCACCTGAAGTAATCCCTTACTAACCATAGTAATATGGTTAGTAAAACGTGCTCTGTAAGGGATTGCTTAAGGTGGTCTGTGAGTTGAGAACCACAAAGTCATTGAGAATGAGAAACTGCCTTTGATTTTGTTTCCAGTTAACTTTTACAACACAGGCTATTTGACCAGTCAGATCCATGCCAACTCCTCCATTCCATTCTTCCCACCATTATTTACCTGTGACCATTATTTATCTGTTACCTCTTCTCTCCCACTTGCTCATCATCCCTTTGATTTTCTTTCCACTAAACTACAGTAAGGATAACTTTACTGTAAGCTAATGATCTTACTTGGGATGTGAGGAAAATGTCAGAGCACCTGGGAGAAACTCACACAGTCGTGGGCAAGTTCCCCACAGACTACACCCGAGGTTTGGATTATTTCTGGCTCATTGCAGCTCTGGTGCACTCTGCCACAGTGCAAAGCTATCCTTAAGTTTGGATTAATTGACTACTCTCCCTCATCATTCACTGCTGTGAAAGTCTGTGGCCAGATTAAAGCATAACAGACTACATGCTGCATCTCACCCTGCCAATATTCAATGTCAGCACTGATTCATTCTTGGCGGTCTGATGGGACGTCATGGAGATTGACTCCAAATCTTCATTACATCAGGTAACGATAAATATTTTGCTCCACAAGAATTGGCTCTTAGTTTTACATTTAACCCATCCCAGGGTTTAAAGGACACCAAATGTTTCTCAAAAATAGTAGAGCTTTATTGTAAAGAATTTTAATTACACAAGTTTTTAATGATCGAGACCAGTGGTTCTCAACTTTTTCCCCCACACATACCAACTTAAGTAATCCCTCACTAATCACAGATCCTATACCATAGCTGCTCTGTGTGGTTAGTAAGGGGATTTCTTAAGTTGATATGTGAGTGGGGTGGGGATTCGGGGGGGAGGAGTTGAGAACCACTGGTCTAGACTGTAACATTTTCAGCTGGGGAAAGCTGTTTCTGTTTGGTAATTAACTGCAGTTACTGGATGTACCTTCATGGGAAATAAAAGATACCCATGACCATGAACTGAAATTTTAGCATTACCTAAATTTATTTGTTTCTAGGTGTTTTTTTCCACAGTTCCATCAGCTGTTTTATTGATATTCCTCCCCATATTATTATTTACATTGGAATATTATGATTAAAACTCTGCCCCAAACGTACTTTTGCTACTTTTACAAAATTATGTACCATAGGTCTTTTTTTAAAGAATGTCAAGATCATTGACAAATTTCATGTAAGTGTTGGAAATATTTGATTAATATTCATACCAAAACAATTTCAAGAGCATGTCTTTAATTCTTTGGACTGCAAAACATGATTAACCAGGGAATTTATTTGTGTGTATGAAATACATTTCCTCATGACATAGATAATAAATCAAATTCTCAAGCATTAACGTGTTTCCTACAAGGGCTTCTGATTTATTTTTGCAGATCAGTTTGTATTTCCAAATCTCTACGGAATCCATAGATTGTCACTGGCACAATTTCTGTCACCATCTTGGCTCACAATTTCTGTCACCATCTTGGCTCACAATTTCTGTCACCATCTTGGCTCACAATTTCTGTCACCATCTTGGCTCACAATTTCTGTCACCATCTTGGCTCACAATTTCTGTCACCATCTTGGCTCACAATTTCTGTCACCATCTTGGCTCACAATTTCTGTCACCATCTTGGCTCACAATTTCTGTCACCATCTTGGCTCTCAATTTCTGTCACCATCTTGTCCCTCAATTTCTGTCACCATCTTGTCCCTCAATTTCTGTCACCATCTTGGCTCACAATTTCTGTCACCATCTTGGCTCACAATTTCTGTCACCATCTTGGCTCACAATTTCTGTCACCATCTTGGCTCTCAATTTCTGTCACCATCTTGGCTCTCAATTTCTGTCACCATCTTGGCTCTCAATTTCTGTCACCATCTTGGCTCTCAATTTCTGTCACCATCTTGGCTCTCAATTTCTGTCACCATCTTGGCTCTCAATTTCTGTCATCATCTTGGCTCACAATTTCTGTCACCATCTTGGCTCACAATTTCTGTCACCATCTTGGCTCTCAATTTCTGTCACCATCTTGGCTCTCAAAGCTCATGCCCTTAATCCAATTACCTCAGGATCAAACTATTGTTTGCAGTTCTGGTTCAAGCTTCTTCCTGATCCCATGCTGGGACTTACTAGATCATGGTTTGGGGAGTATAGGCAGGCCTGTCATAAGTGAAGACAGGATAGCATTGGATCATGGAAGGAGTTTCAACTAATGTCCCTGAGGTCACCCCCAAACATGTCACGGGTGATGGAGACCCAATGCAAGAAACTTGGCTATTCCCATCTTATATTCCCAAGGGCCCGTCAATGTTCGAGGCCAGTCATTCCTTTGTACCCACTGGCCAAGGCTAGATTGGGACATTTGATTGAAACTTAAATTTAATGTGGATGTTTGCAAGCTGTTTCAGCAGAAAAATCTAGAGAGGTCTCAAGAAGAGGAGGCAAACAATGTTGCCAGGAGGGCTGGAGCAACTGACTTAAAATAACTAACCATAATATGACAGTGTGGAGTGATGGTTGAGGCTTTTCCTTTTTAACTCCCTGTGTATACTGACATATTAATCCATTGTATAAAAGCATTTGGGCCAGTTTATTATACAAAGAATAATCATGCATTGGCGAAGGTATCCAAAGAAAATCTTAGTTGGAGATTTTAACTGAACTTTAGTTTTTAAAAAAAACCTGATTGTCAGTGTGCCTCTGTAAGAGATGAATGAAATCTTTATTCCATTGATGTTCATTTTGATTGTATTTTGGTGTTACCTAGTACTGTATCCATCTAGTTTTCATGAAGAAATGGTGGAAGTTTTAAAGCCTCCATTAAAATGGTCTTACTGAAAATGTAGTGTGGATTGCTTTATTTAAATAATTACAGTGGAAAGCTTTTCCATTTCATGCTGACATAAACAAGGATTGCAAGAGGCACCAGTGGGTGTTCAAAGTTTATGCTCCCCTGTCCCCACCCACACTCCCTCCCTTAAGTTGTTTACTGCTAGTGTTTAATGTCTACTTTCTGTCCTGTATTCGCCCCCCTCCCCGCTTGTATGGATATAATTCTGATGTGTTCAACTACTGTATGAAGGTACACACTGACGCATCGTTGGGATCAGTTGTCGAGCATGGCCACCTTCTCTATCTGTATTTGTGAATATTAGCTATAATATTAGATCAGCAAGTTTGCAGATGACACAAAGAGGGAGGCTCAAAGCTTGGAGAAGGATCTGGACCAGCTGGAAAAATGGCAGATGGAATTTAATGCAGACAAGAGCGAGGTGTTGCATTTTGGAAGAACAAACAAAGAAAGGACATGGTAGGGCACTGAGGAGTGTGGTAGAACAGAGGGATCTGGGAATACCGATACATAATTCTTCAGCGACACAAGGACAGTTTCTTCCCCTCTGCCATCAGATTCCTGAATGAATAATGAACCACAGGCACTGCCTCACTTTGACTTTTTCTTGCATTATTTTAATTTACTTTGGGAGGTGATTTATATGCAGTAAATGTTTGCACTCTGATGCGGCTGCAAAACAATGAATTTCGTGACACGTTCATGACAATAGTTTGTGTTAGGATAGCATTTTAGGTTTGGTATTTTTACATGCATTAATAATTTGGCTTCTAAAGTGGTTTTAAGTTGGCAAAGCTTGTTTTTAAAGTGGCATCTAGTTATACATGGGGAAAATCCTTGCCACACCATTTGCACACAATGAGGTAAGTAGAAAGACTACTGTATACTACTGTTAAGTTAATATTTAGGTCAATGGAATAAATTAGACACATTACAGGCTTTGAGCAAATCAAGAGGTACAGTAAAAGCAGGAGAGATTCCTTTACAAAGAAAAAGGCTGAGGGTGTATTTTTTTTTAATTTACATAAAGGAGGGGTGTATTGGTCAATAGAGAAAACCTACTGGGGACATCTACCACCTAAAATGACAGAAGGAGAAGGAAATGAAAAGAATTGACTCAGTGGAATTTCTTGTTTATTTTTATTGAGTGACAACATTGTTTGACGGGTTTAATGTATCTTAGATTCTGTACTTTAAATGAATGGGAGGGGAGATAGGGAGGGTGGGATGGGAAGGGGGGGAGAAAACGACACTATATATTTGGAAAGAAAAATGTATGTATCTTGATCAATGTGGTTTATAGTGTGAAGAATAAAAAAAATTAAAAAAGATAAAGGAGGGGTGTATTGGGAAGCAAAAGAAATGAAGATAATTGTTTCATTGATGGGGGGATGTTGAAGTAAAGTCATGAAAAATCGTGGGTGGAATGGAGATTATTTATCAAAATGTATGGGAAGAATGTTGGACCCTCGATCCAAGGCAGAAAATACCTGGTGAAGAGGCTATTGAGGGTGGAGGTATCCGTGACGATAATGGAGCCTTTACCTTATACATTTGCCATTCAAAATGAAGAACTGGGCGACTGTAATTGGTCACTATTTGAATTTACTTCTTGTTATCGGTGGGAAAATAGTTATATCGATTTCTGGGGTTGAATAAGAAAATAAATGGTCATGTCAAATTTATTATGATCTGATTGCGTTCTCCAGCAAGACGCACCCAGACAAACACACAAAGATAAACAATACAAATGCACTACAAGTATTTTATGCAGAGATAAATAAATTGTTTGGTACATACGAGAGTAGCGGATGGTTAGTGTCAGCAGTATCTTTGGTCGTGCAGCATTCTCGCTTTCTTCAGGTGAGGGAGCATTTGAAGTAAAATAGATGAAAGTTTGCACCTCTGGGTGAGAGTAGGAAGCGGAGAAATTTGTCAACGTCGATCTTTTGTTCTTTTTTTTTCCCTGCTTGCAAGCTTTTCCACGCAAATTAAAACTTGATTTTGTCAGATTATTCAGATCTGATGTGAGACTTTTAATCTAAACAGTTAACCCTAATTCCATCTGCACAGGTACTTCCAGATCCGAGTTTCGCAAGCAGTGTTTGATTGATAGTACATCTGAACTTATTTCTCTTCAAGGTCTTTTTTCCGGCGAGGACGGAAGTTGCGTCACCAGAAACTGCTCTATCTCCAAAGTGGCTATTGGTGTCTTCTGTTTTTGATGGCAGGAATAATTAAAATTTAAAAACTGCGATCACCAATATTGATTTTGAAGAGGAAAAAAAAACATACAGGTAAAGAAGAGCATTTCGCTCTCACCCCAGAGAAAAGACAGTGGGCGCTTTCGATAGACACCTGAAAAGGAGATAAGTGGGGCTGCCATTATCAAAGATGGCGGCGGAGTTGAGGCAGGCCTGCTGGTTGCTGGCAACAAGGTGAGTGTAGGTTATCTGTGCTCCTGCTGGTCACCTGTGCAGCCATGATTCATGTGAGTAACACGTGGAGGCTGATGCACATCTGATAGGGATGGCCTCCATGTAATTTCAAGGCCTCTGCAGGGATAAGACTCGGCTCAAAGTCTCCCCCTTGGAAATAATTGCAGTTTCCAACCAAATTGCTCATTACTACTTTTGTGTGATGGAACTAATTTGCAAAACTTGACCAGTGTTTGTGGAATATCAGCCACCCAACCCTGTCCAGCCAATAATGTACCATGTCGATGCCATGGAGAACTATGTACAGCTCTGGACTCCTTACTTGAAGGATGTACTGGCTTTGGAAACGGTGCAAAGGATGTTCACCAGGTTGATTCCAGAGAGATGGGGGGTTAGCCGATGATGAGAGACTGAGTCGTCTGGGGCTGTACTCACTGGAGAGAGGCTCTTAATTATGTTGGGGTTTTTTTGTATATTTTTATTCAAAACTTTTTCCTATCTTCCTAAGTTGCCGTTCACACACGAACAACTGAAACTCAAAATCAATTCCCTTACTCGACTTCACACTGAATACTGGAAGTGTGGTAAGTAAAGAGGCAGGACTTGCAAATGCATGCACTATTCATTAGCCCATGGTTGCAGTCTGCCTGCAGTTCAGTTTAGGACTAGGTAGAATTTCAGAATGAGAATTAGTCACTCATTTCCATTCTGTGAGAAGCAGAGGTGCCTTCACAGATTTCATTGGAAACAAAAATTGAGAACAAAGAACATTTATGTTACAACAATGCAGAGTTGGGTGCTTCCCCTTACCCTGGGAATACACATAGATACTGGTGCTTACCCAACTTTTTATACATTCCATTTCAGTACAGAGGTACCTCCCCCTTAACATTCTTCTGCCTCCTGGATTGGTTTAGCATTAGGTAATTCTGCCGACTTGTCTTCTAACTTCTTATCAGTTTATGTGCCTTTCTGGTTTACCAGGAAGTGTCATGTCTTTGTTCTTATTCATTAATTAACCCCCAGGACTTGCTAAATCTATCTACTTGCTATTCTATTAGACTTGCTTAACCCGTCCTCACATTCCATTCTTAACTTCACCCTTATTTAACCCATCATAATTCATTCCTAATTAGCACTTGCTTGACTCTTCTCTTCACATTCCATTATCCCTTACAATGCCAATCTTTTTTTACACAGACTGCATTCTGGGAATTTGGAAATCATTTCCCGGAATCCAGAGGCTGTGTTTATATATATAAAAAAAGAAAAGCAAATAAAATGATGAAAGATAGAGACAGATAAGATGCTCCCATTGGTTGAGGAGATTAGAATGGGGGCATAGCCTCAAGATTTAGGAGGGAGATGAGGAGAAACTGCTTTTCCCAGAGGGAGGTGAATCTGTGGAATTTGCTGCCCATTGAAGCAGTGGAGGTGACCTCAGAAAATACATTTAAGGCAAGGTTGGATAGATCTTTACCTGGTCAGGGAATTAAAGGATATGGCAAAAAGGCAGGTAGGTGGAGTTGAGCCGATCATCAAGCTGATTCTTGCTCCTATTTCTTATGTTATTGTGGTGCAGGGAATGCAGTAGACAAGCTTGCAACAGACTCTCTTAGACAGTAGCATGATAGTGAATAAATAATGAAAGTAATTAAAGAAGGAAAAATATTAGACAGGATATGCCAGGAAAGCTTTTACATCCACCGGAAATAGCAGATGGGGCTTTGATTCAAATAGTATTTCTCCAAGACCATGTCGGGTTTCATTTGGCTCAAGATTATTTTTCCCATGTAATAATACAAAGTCACAATTAATGCAAAACAATATACATTAACTTTTACCTGCTATAAAAGGTCATACAGAGTTTCCATTATCATTGCCTGGTGTCCCCAATAATAAGGGAAAGAAAGTTAATGTGGCTGTTAGTGCAACGCTTTTGCAATGCCAGCATGGCGCTGTTTGTTAGGAATTTGTACATTCTCCCTGTGTCTGTGTGGGTTTCCTCCAGGCGCCCCGGTTTCCTCCAGAAGAATATGGAATTTGTAGGTCAATTGCCTGTAATTGTGTGGCAAGAGCTCGTGGGCGGGAAGGGCCTGTTAAGGTTCTGCTTCTTTTTCTTTGGCTTGGCTTCGCGGACGAAGATTTATGGAGGGGTAAATGTCCATGTCAGCTGCAGGCTCGTTTGTGGTTGACAAGTCCGATGCGGGACAGACAGACACGGTTGCAGGGGAAAATTTGTTGGTTGGGGTTGGGTGTTGGGTTTTGCCTCCTTTGTCTTTTGTCAGTGAGGTGGGCTCTGCGGTCTTCTTCAAAGGAGGTTGCTGCCCGCCGAACTGTGAGGTGCCAAGATGCACGGTTTGAGGCGATATCAGCCCACTGGCGGTGGTCAATGTGGCAGGCACCAAGAGATTTCTTTAGGCAGTCCTTGTACCTCTTCTTTGGTGCACCTCTGCCAGCCCCCCCACATCTCCATCGGGCACACAAAACTCAAAACAGTCAACCAGTTTACCTATCTCGGCTGCACCATTTCACCAGATGCAAGGATCGACAACGAGATAGACAACAGACAAATAGCGCCTTTGGAAGACTACACAAAAGAGTCTGGAAAAACAACCAACTGAAAAACCTCACAAAGATAAGTGTATACAGAGCCGTTGTCATACCCACACTCCTGTTCGGCTCCGAATCATGGGTCCTCTACCGGCATCACCTACGGCTCCTAGAACGCTTCCACCAGCGTTGTCTCCGCTCCATCCTCAACATTCATTGGAGCGACTTCATCCCTAACATCGAAATACTCGAGATGGCAGAGGCCGACAGCATCGAATCCACGCTGTTGAAGATCCAACTGTGCTGGGTAGGTCACGTCTCCAGAATGGAGGACCATCGCCTCCCAAGATCGTTAAGGTTCTGTATGTCTACATTTAAAGGTTAAAAATAAATTACAGAAGAGAATCCCTTTATTCGCTTCCAGGACTCCTGCAGCCTCTCACACTCCTGTTCAATCCATTGGCAGCCTAAACTCCAGATCAGGAAGTCTTTGGTGCTCGAGGCCTGGAGAGCCAGCAAATCTGACATGGGGATGAATGGAACCAACTGGACTCAAACTGGGGAGGCGAAAGAGAAATTCGAAGGATACAGACAGAGCTAAAGATCAGTGATCAATGCATTTGCAGTTTTGAGTTGTTGATAAATTAGCACTAAGACCATAACAAATTTTATCTAAAATATGCAATAATTTGTTTCCTTTTGAGATATTGATTATGAAATGAATTGGAATTTAGAATATATTGCTGCAGGTTACTTTTGTATTTATTATGTTTCAGGATATACACGGGGCAAAGTGTTAAACATTTGTATTGCACCAAAAAATGGAGTGGTGTAGGATGTCAAAATCTTCTGCTGTCATCGCCTTCATCTTTTGTTCCTTGTAAGTGACTTAAAACACTAAAGACGATACATTAATGCTGTTTCTGTCCATTGTTGATTCCTGTCCTCGATTACTAGCCAATCTCGGGAACATGTGTCAAATTAGAATGGTTAATTAAATAAATCTGGAATTTAAAAATAGTATCAGTAATGCTGGACAACAGCTACAGTACTGGATAGTTCTGGAAACCCATTCTTAGGGGGCATTTGTTTACTATGCTAAGTTGGTTATTTTGGCCGAGGTAAAAACACAAAAGTGCTGGAGGAGCCTCAGCCAGTCCCACAGCGCCCATATTGCTGATGCTTCGAGCCTGAAACTTTTTTCAAGGTATAAGCAAAAAGCAGGCAGGTGTCCGAATTAAAGACTGGAGAAAGAAAGGGGGAAGAATGGGAGGGGTCCAGACCCAACAGACATAAGGCGTATGGCGGGAGGAAAGGCGATATTAGATCTGTGAAAGGAGAAAGAGGGAAAAGAGGAGAGAAGGAGGCAGAACTGTTGGCCAAGGTGCAGATTGGCTGAAGCACTGTGGAAGAAAGCTCCGTTTGCGATAATAGATGCTCTAAAGCACTTTACAGCAGCTGTGTTAGGCAGATAAGAGTGTTAATGGGGAGGAACTTCTGCAGATGCAGTATTGATGCAGCGCTGTGTTGAAATTTCAGCCTGGTTGGTTGTGCACAAGGATACAGCCTTCCATTGTAAAGATGAGTGTGCTACTTACGGCGTCAGGCTGAATTGATGTAACCAAAGATGTGTGGCTGCCACTTGCAATGTTGGCTTCAGGAGGGGGAAGAATTTAACAAGTTCTTCCTTCTATCATGGATCATTTTTCTCAACCCTCTGCCTCTCCCCAAACACCTCTTAGCTCCTTGCATTTCTTTCCCCTACCAACTGTATTTGCCTATCTGTCAGCTTCTAGTCCTCTCCCTTACGCCGCGAACACCTAACCTTTTATTTTAGGTTTTCAGTTCTTGCTATTCCTGACAAAGGGTTTTTCAGACTGAAATGTTGATTGTTTAAGTTCATTATCATCTGATTGTACGAGTACAACCTGACAAAACCGCATCTCCGGTCCTCGGTGCAAAACACGCAGACACACAACCAGACATAACACACATACAGACAAAAAATACACCGGCAAGACAAATATATATATATATAAAAAAGTAAACAAATACATTTTTTTTGTGAATATGAGAGTCTCGGGTGGTCAGCGTGAGCGGTCATTCAGCCTGTGGGAAGAAGCTGTTCCTCAGCCTGGTGGAGCTGGCTCTGATACTCCTGTATCTCTTCCCTGACGGGAGCAACTGTAAGATGCTTTGTGTGCGGTGGAAGGGATCCTCAATGATTTTGCGCATTGTCTTCCAACAACAATCCGGTAGATCACGTCATTGGTGGGAGGGAGAGAGGGAGGGAGTCTCCAGTGATCCTTTCTGCCACTCTTATGGTCCTATGGATTGACCTTCGATCCATTTCTCTAGAGCAACCATACCTCATTGTGATGCAGCCAGCCAGGACGCTCTTGTAGAAGGTTGACATGATGATGGCTGGAAGCAACCCCTTTCCCCCACCAATGTTTACCCATTTATTTGGGGGTCTTTGTCCAGTTCTTACTACTCCTGTTTTTTGGGCTGAAACTTGATTGTCTATTGCTTTCCACAGATGCTGCCTGACCCACTGAGTTCTTCCAGCACTTTGTGCGCTGCTCCAGTTTCCAGCATCTGCAGACTTCTTGTTGACTGGATTTTAACGAGTATTCTGATTGATTACTCCAGACTGAGTTCTGTACATGAAGGAGGAAGGAAAGGACAATCGATTTGTCTGGGATGGATGATGTGCAGGGGGTTACTAGAATTGGGCAAGAAGGTAGAACGGAGGCCAAGCTCAGATCAGCCATGATCTTGAATGCCAGTGCTATTTCAAGGAGTTTTGTGACCTGCAGCTCCCTGCTTCTGTCTGCATCTAACTGGTAGTTGCACGTGTCCTCCATGGGTGCAGGTGAGGACGAGGATACAGTTTCACTGTGTTCAGTTCTGTGCTCCCAAAACTCACACAAGATTTCACAAGATATAGGAGCAGAAGGCCCATCACGTCAGCTCTGCCATTCTATCATGAGCTGTCCCATCCTCCTACTGAGCCCCATTCCCCGGCCTTCTCCCTGTAACCCTTGATGCCCTGACTCATCAAAAATCTGTCAATTACTGCCTTAAATACGCCCAACGACCTTGCTTCCACAGCCAAGTTCCACAGACT
This sequence comes from Narcine bancroftii, assembly GCF_036971445.1. NCBI lineage: Eukaryota > Metazoa > Chordata > Chondrichthyes > Torpediniformes > Narcinidae > Narcine > Narcine bancroftii. Next base: position 109,691,945 of record NC_091470.1, on the reverse strand, counting down.
CACAAACTCTGACTAAAGAAATTTTTCTGCATCTCTGGTTTAAATTGATGCCCTTTCATCCTGAGGTTGTGCCCTCTTGTCCTGAGACTCCCCTACCATGGGAAATATCTTTGCCACATCCACTCTGTCCAGGGCTTTCAGCATTCAAAATGCATCTGTGAGGATCCCCCCCCCCCCCCCGCCCCACCTGACCCTTCTGTACTCCATTTAGTACAGACCAAGAGCCGACAATCGATCTTCATGTACTAGCCCTTTCATTCCTGGTATCATTCTTCTCTGATCCAACTCCAGCATGTTTTCTCCTGGATGTATGACAGCGAAATGCAACATCTTTGAAATTTTAATCTTAGACATCCAGCACGATCGGTACATTTTGTAGGGTGGGAGGAAACTGGACCCCCTGGGGAAAATCCCCACAGACATGGGGAGAACGTACAGACAGGGCCGAATATGAACCCTGGCCACAATCACTGGTGTGTAACAGCATGGCACTAACTGCTAGGCTAACTGCTGCCCCCAGGGGATTGGAGGAGGAACAGATTGCTCTCCTTTGAGCATGGATTGCCAAATGTCATTGATTTCAGCATGAGAAAGGAAGAGTGCAGGAGTAGCAGGGCAGGAAGATGAGTGCGAGCTAAGAACCGGGCCCTGAAGAAACATGCCAAGTGATTTATGTTCCACCCCATGTCCTCAGCCACCCAGTTCATTTTCCCCTCCTGCACTTATTCTTTTCAATGTTGACCATTTACTTATCTGCAACTTCAGTGCCTCTTTCCATTGTGTTGTCAGCCCTCTATTCCAAACGGTTCATCTAATTAATCCTATTCAAATCATGGCAGTGAGATTGATAAATGATACCCTGTCACCTTAGTTCTCATAAATGAAAGGAGTAAATTATTCTGAATTTTTTTTTTCACACCATAAATCACATTAGCCATGATATACACTATTTCTTTTTCACACATATACAGTGACTTTTTCTCCCCCCCCCCCCCTCCTCCCAAGCCACCCCCCCACCCCCCCCTCTCATCCATTTTAGGTATACAATCTAGGTTGCATTAAGCCAGTCAGACAATGTTGTCATTCAACAAAAATACACCAGAAATTCTACTGAGTCCATTCTTTTCTTTCCTTCTCCTTCCATCAACTTAGGTAATGTTTGTCCCCGGTAGGTTTTCACTATTGTATTTAATGTAAGGCTCCTATACTTGTTCGAATATTTCAATATTATTTCTTAACCTATATGTTATTTTTTCTAATGGAATACATTTATTCATTTAAATTTAGTAGTTTCTTCCTTTTAATTTGGTTATGTATTCCATTAATATTTAAAGTCATATAGTTCAGCGTAGCCCTTTTATATTTTGTTTATCTTCTCTTTCCGTTTTTCCATCATTACCTTTCCTCCTTTTCCATTTCTGTTTTCTTATTTTCAACTCTTTATAAGACAACATTCCTACAACATCCAACATTTTCCTTATTCTCCTATTTCTATCTTATTTATCCCCAATCTCCCCTTCCCCTCCTGAGTTGTCCTTTATCCCTTGTCGGACAACCACATCTCCCCTCTCCATTTGGATTTGCGAATCCACTCGTAAGCGTCAACTGATTTTGCAGTGACCGCTATTTCCCCCCACCCCGCCCCCCCCGAAAAGATTTCACTTTTCATATGTCACAAAGGTCACTCTTTTAATTCCCTCCTTATTCTCTCTATTCCATTACCTTCCCTTATTAATTCTTGTCTATACTATCTATATTTTCCTCTAAGTACAGATACATTCACGTATGCACATTGTCTCTATTCACTCTTATACCTCTTTACCCGCATACATATCAATCGTGATCATTTTTACTCTCATTACCCGTCTTCATCCCTCAGTCTATTTTTGTCTTTACCCACATACATATCAATCGTGATCATTTTTACTCTCATTACCCGTCTTCATCCCTCAGTCTATTTTTGTAATTGTTCTGCAAATTTTCGTGTTTCTTCTGGATCCGAGAATAGTCTGTTTTGTTGTCCTGGAATAAATATTTTCAATACCGCTGGATGCTTTAGTATAAATTTATACCTTTTCTTCCATAAAATCGCCTTTGCTGTATTGAACTCTTTTCTCTTCTTTAGGAGTTCAAAACTTATATCTTGATAAATGAAGATTTTTTGCCCTTTATACTCCAGTGGTTTGTTGCCCTCTCTTACTTTTTCCATTGTCTTCTCCAGTACCTTTTCTCTTGTAGTATATCTTAGGAATTTTACTACAATAGATCTTGGTTTTTGTTGTGGTTGTGGTTTAGAGGCCAATACTCTATGTGCCCTTTCTATTTCCATTTCTTGCTGTAGTTCTGGACATCCTAGGGTCTTAGGGATCCACTCTTTTATAAACTCCCTCATATTCTTGCCTTCTTCATCTTCCTTAAGGCCCACTATCTTTATGTTATTTCTTCTGTTATAATTTTCCATTGTATCTATTTTTTGAGCTAGTAGTTCTTGTGTCTCTTTAGTTTTTTTTATTAGATTCCTCCAATTTCTTTTTTAAGTCTTCTACCTCCATTTCTGCTGCTACTGCCCGCTCTTCCATCTTGTCCATTTTCTTTCCCATTTCTGTTAAGGTCATCTCTATTTTATTCATTTTCTCTTCTGTGTTGTTTATTCTTTTTCTTAAATCATTAAATTCCTGTGTTTGCCATTCTTTAAATGACTCCATGTATCCTTTAATAAGAGAAAGTATATCCTTTATCTTGCCTTTCTTTTCTTCTTCTATTTCACTGTACTCTTCCTCTTCCTCTTCTTCCTCTGGGTTGGCCATCTGTTGTTTCTTTGTTGCCCTTTCCTTCTCTTCTTTCTTGTTTCTATTGTCTTCTGTGGTCTCTTCTTGCTGCAGGTGTTCTGCAGCTGTCGTTGCCGGCTGTGGAGATCGACTCCCCAGCTGGTCCCCCCTCCCGTCGGTGTGTTTTTTTTCATTCGCATTGCGCACTTTTACTCGGCTCAGCGAGCCATTTTTGTAGTCCATTATTTACCGACCTGAGGGAGCGGGTTTCTCTCTCCGCAGCGGGCCTCTTCGGACAGGTAAGGCCTTCACCTTTTTCCTCCTTTGTCTTCTCTTCCTCTCTTCTTACCGTTGCTTTCGATTTTTCTTTTTTTGTCGCCATCTTCTTTCCACCTTTATACTCACTTTTCTGTAACTTTTATTTCTGTGCCTTTGTGTTTTCCTTTGTTTTTCCCGACTTTTCTGGAGAGGGCTGGAGTTCACCATCCGGCCACTACTCCATCACGTGACTCCTCTCCAATTATTCTGAAATATTTATGCAGGTTGTACCTCTTTAACCTGGTGACTTTGGGACCTGGCCATTGCCAGACCACAGAAAATGCTGGAGAATAGAAATTGACCCCAAGGGAACCCCTTTATGCAAACACATCAAAGGTAGAACAAAGCTTAAAATGAAATAATACCGTAAGGCAGCTCAGTTAGCATAGCGGCTAGTACAATGCCTTTATAGCGCCAGTGATCAGGTCCGGGGTTTGAGTCCTGCGCTGTCCCCCTCGGGGATGAAGGTTCAGGAACACGAGGACAGCTTCTTCCCCACTGCCATCAGATTCCTGAATGAACAACGAACCACAGACACTGCCTGACTTTGACTTTTTATGTACTTTTAAAAAAATTTATTTTTGTCAGGTGGTTTATATGAATGTTTGCATTCAAAACAACTTGTTCGTGATAAGAAATTGATTCAAAGTAATTTTTATATCCTCAACCAACCCCCAAAGTGATCCCCTTCACCTAAAAAACTAATGAGGTGTGATGAAGATTTAAATGTGTAAGACACAATAGGCGATGGCATAGTAATTTGCATGTGTGGACACCAGAATACAATTTCCTGCTTTTCTTTGAAAGAGTGACATTGGAATTTTTCTTTGATTGTCTGCTTCTTCAGGCCCTTGGGGCTTGGGTGTACTATCTCATCTCAGAGACAATTCTTGAACAGTACAGTGAAACACAAAAGTCTCCAGACACTGATTGTAGTAGAAGCACAGAAATGCTGGAGGTACTCAGCGTCCATAGCAAGTAAAGATATATACAGTAAAACCCCTGGTATTTGGCATCTATGGGAATTGGAAGAGGCAGGATAAAGAAATTTAAACGTACTGGACCATGGGAGTTGCCAGACCCCAGAGTGCTGGATAAGGGAGGTACAGCCTGTACAAGATTTATATTATAACCCAGGATAGCCACATTGTCATGAACATCAACCCTTTGCCATTCCTGATCAGCCACTAGGGGGTGCCTGAGAGTTGCAATATGGTATGTGTTCTTGCAACAAATCTCTTGCTATATATTGGTAGAATGAGAAGATTCCACCAAAGTTTGATGGAAGGTACCTGCTGACGTGACCTGAACACTGATCCAGCATTTGGATTTTAGTCTCATCAAGGTTTGGGGTTGGAATCCTAGACCAGAGATTTGATCAGGAACACCTAGATAGGAACTGAGGGAAAGTTTGAAAAAACACAGGAATGCTATAGGAACTCAGCAGGTAACACAGTGTTCATAGGAGGTAACAATATATTGCCAATGCTTCAGGCCTGAGCCCTTCTTCAAGGTATGTGAAAAGCAAACAGGTGCCTGGATGAAAAGGCTGGGGGTGGAGGGAAGATAAGTCAGGGGGAAGAGGGCAGACCAACAGATAAAAGGTGTTAATTTGATATGGACAGAAGGAAAGGTGATAATTGATTGTGGAGGGGGTTTTGTCTCTGTGGGAAAGGAGGCTGGGACAAGAGAGAGACAAAGCTGGAGGAAATGAGTCATAGTTGTAAATGGGGGTGGGTGGCGGTGGGGGGGGGGGGGGGAAACTAATGGAAGCTGTAGAAATCGATGTTAATGCCATCTGGTTGGAGGGTGCCCAGACGTAAAATTAGGTGCTGTACCTCCAATTTGCGGGTGGTCTCAGTCTGGCAGTGCACGAGACCATGGACAGACATGTCGGCAAGGATATGAGGCAGAGAACTGAAATAGGTGGCACTGGCAGCCTTTTAATTCCGGCATCTTCCTTTTTACTTGTACCTTGAAAAAAGGTACCGCCCCCCCCCCCCCCGCCCAATTCAGTTACAGTAAAAACCCTGTTATCCAGAATTCAAGCAACTGGCCAAAAAAATCTTGGAAAATAAATATGTAATAAAAATACAGGTTTAAAATTGCTGCACCTCACCATTAATTGGCTAATTACACAACGTGTAATATCGAGCAACCAGAAAATTCACTTATCTAGCATCTTCCAATCTCCATACATGCTGTGTTCCAGGGTTTTACAGTATATATAACCACTTACAGCATAGAACAGGCCAGTTCAGCCCTACTAGTCCATGCCGTAACAAATCCCCACCCTCCTAGTCCCACTGACCAGCACCTGGTCAATACCCCTCCAGTCCTCTCCTATCCATGTAACTATCCAGTCTTTCCTTAAATGTAACCAATGATCCCGCCTCGACCACATCTGCCGGAAGCTCATTCCACATCCCCACCACCCTTTGCGTAAAGAAATTTTCCCTCATGTTCCCCTGATAATTTTCCCCCTTCAATCTTAAACCATGCCCTCTAGTTTGAATCTCCCCCACTCTTAATTGAAAAAGCCGATCCACATTTACTCTGTCTGCCCCTTTTAAAATCTTAAACACCTCTATCAAGTCCCCACTCAATCTTCTACACTCCAGAGAAAAAAGCCCTAGTCTGCACAACCTTTCCCTGTAACTCAAACGCTCAAATCCTGTCAACATTCTTGTGAACCTTCTCTGTACTCTCTATAATTTGGTGACCAAAACTGTACACAGTACTCCAAATTTGGCCTCACCAATGCCTTGTACAATTACATTATAACCTCCCTACTCTTGAATTCAATACTCCGATTTATGAAGGCCAACATTCCAAATGCCTTCTTCACCACACCATCTACCTGAGTATCAGCCTTGAGGGTACTATTTACCATAACTCCTAAATCCCTTTGTTGCTCTGCACATCTTAATAGCCTACCATTTAATGTATATGACCTATTTAGATTTGCCTTTCCAAAATGTAACACCTCACACTTATCTGTATTAAATTCCATCAGCCATTTCTCAGCCCACACCTCCAGCCTTCCTAAATCACCTTTTAATCTACGGTAATCTTCCTCACTGTCCACAGCACCACCAATCTTTGTGTCATCTGCAAACTTGCTTATCCAATTCTCCACACCTACTTCCAGATCGTTAATATATATAACAAACAATAGTGGACCCAGGACCGATCTCTGAGGAACTCCACTAGTCACCGGCCTCCAATTGGACAAACAATTTTCTACCACTACTCTCTGACACCTCCCATCCAACCATTGCTTAATCCATTTTACTACCTCCTTATTTATACCTAATGCCTCCACCTTTTTTCCTAACCTCCTGTGGGGAACTTTGTCAAAAGCTTTACTAAAGTCTAAATAGACAACATCCACAGCTTTCCCTTCATCAACCTTTTTTGTAACCCCCTCGAAAAACTCAATCAGGTTTGTCAAGCATGATCTACCCCTGACAAAACCATGCTGATTACTCCCTATCAATCCCTGTACCTCCAAATATTTGTAAATACCATCCCTCAGAACACTTTCCATCAACTTACCCACCACAGACGTCAGACTCACGGGCCTATAATTCCCAGGTTTACATTTGGACCCTTTCTTAAACACCGGAACCACATGTGCCACCCTCCAATCCTTTGGCCCTACCCCCATGACCAGTGACATCCTAAATATCTCTGTTAATGGCCCCACTATCTGTCCACAAGCCTCCATGTGTGTCCTTGGGAATATTTTGTCCGGTCCCAGAGATTTATCTACCTTTATCTTTTTCAACACAGCCATCACTACCTCCTCGGTTATCCTTATATGCTTCATGACCTCCCCACTATTTTTCTTTACTTCAACTGGTTCAATATTTCTTTCCCTAGTGAATACCGAGGCAAAGAAATCATTCAAAATTTCCCCCATTTCCTCTGACTTCTCACTCAGCCTACCTTCGCTATCTACAAGGGGTCCAATTTTATCCCTCACTAATCTTTTACTTTTAATGTACCTATAGAAACCCTTTGGATTTATTTTCACTCTGTATCTTTACCTCCTATGGACGCTGTGAGACCAGCTGAGTTCCCCAGGCATTTCTGTGTTTCTACTGCAATCACAGTGTCTGCAGACTTTTGTATTTCACTGTACTTTTCAAGGATTGTCTTTGAGATGAGATACTACACCCAAGCCCCAAGGGTCTGATGAAGTAGGCAACCAAAAGGCACTTTCAGGTGGCCAATTGGCCCGCTTGTAAAGCCACATATTTTGGCAAAATACAGCTGTGGGAAGGCCACGTGAATGTGCAGGAGGCACCTGCAAGGAGAGTTTGGTAACCCTCCTTCAAGAAGGATAATCCCCGCAGCACAGTGGCCTCCCCAGCCATCTGAATGCAGCCTCCTAAAAGCGGCTGCATTCAGATGAGAGTCAGCTGGCCAGTGCCTGACAGCTCCTCTACCAGTCCCCATGCTGTCAGGTGGCCGGCGCGGGGATGTCCCCATATTGATCCCACTTCCCCGCTCTCTCCCCACTCCCGAAATCAGTCCCCACACAGTCAGGCAGCCGGCGCACGCTGTCCCCACACTGTCGTGACTGATTTCGGGAGTGGGGCGAAGGGGGCTGGAGCGGCCGGCGGGGGAGAAGGGGGCTGGCTGAAACAATGCTGGTACCTGACTCGAGCGCCTCCTTCTCCCCCACCAGCCGCTCCAGCCCCCATACTCACCCGCCGGTGCTCCAGCCTCCTCCTCCGTCGGCCGCTCCAGCCCCGTGAGTGGGGAGAGAGTGGGGTAACGGGATCAGTGTGGGGACGTCCCGCACGGGATGTCCCCTCGCTGACAGCCAGCCATCCTGAATTGACAGCCCAAGGGACAGGAGCTGGAGTGCGCTCAGATGCGCAGCTGTCCTTTCAGGTGGCCGGCGCTGCGCTTTCATCGCTGCCACCTGAACTGCAATTTAAAGGGCCGCTTCTGCTTCTTCAGGCGCATTCTTAGCAGAGAATGCACCTGAAAAGCCTAAAGAAAAATAGGAAATGTATTCTGGTGTCCACACATGCAAATTACTATGCAATTGTCTGCTGTGTCTTACACATTAAAATCTTTTTTAGTTGAAGAAGGATAGGTGTATTCCCAGGGTAAGGGGAAGCACCCAACTTTGCATTGTTGTAAAATAAATGTTCTTTGTTCTCAAAAAAAAGGATATAAAAATTACTTCAAATCAATTTCTTGTCATGAACAAGTTGTTTTGCAGCAGCGTCACAGTGCAAACATTCATATAAACCTCCTTACAAAAATAATTTTTAACAAAATGTGGGGCAGTGTCTTTGCTTCATTGATCATTCAGGAATCTGATGGCGGAGGGGATGAAGCTGTCCTTGTGCCAATTTAGGCTCCTGTGCCTTTTTCCCCGATAGTAGCAGAGTGAAGAGGGCCTGGCCAGGGTGGTGGGGGTCATTGAGGATAGAGATGCTTTCTTAAGACACCGCCTCGTGTAGACGTCCTCGACAGGGTGAAGACTGGAGCCTGTGATGACGTAGGCCGAGTTAACAACCGTCTGGAGCTTTTCTTTGCGCTGAGCGTTGGCACCTCCGTACCAGTCAGAGATGCAACCAGCCAGAATGCTCTCCACGGTACACCTGTAGAAATGTTGGAGTCTTTAGTAGCATGCCGAATCTCCTCAAGCACTTCACAAAGCGTAGCCGCTGGTGAGCCTTCTTTGTGATCCCATCAACGTGGAGGTTCTTTGTGGGTCAAAGGGAAAAATTTTATGCAGTACACTCTTACAGCACCCCATCATGCTTTGTTTCTGTAGCGAGAAGTGTTACCACTTGTTCAAAGTGAGTTAATCACCAGGTGTTTCTGTTAATAACCAATGTTGCTTTTTTTTAATAGCAAGAAGTATGTTTATTCAAACCCAGGACACCCCAAATCCGAACAGCTTAAAGTTTATCCCTGGTTGTCCGGTGCTGGAGTCGGGAACCATGGATTTCTCCACGCCCCACAGTGCCTCCCGCTCCCTGTTGGCCAGGTGAGGTTCCTTGCCATCATTACTCTGGGGAAAGCTTTGCAGTGATTACTCAGGGGAAAATCAAAGCCAGCCCCGATCGGAGCTGGTAAAACTGGGAATAAATAAAAACGCAAAGCTGAAGCAACTCAGCAGGTCAAACAGAATACTTTATGTAGCAAAGATATGTAACCCAATGTCTCGGGCTTGAGCCCTTCACCAAGATATGAACAAAATAGAGGGCTACGAGATAGGAAGGGTTTCTTTTTTTAAAAATTTTGGTAGGGATATGTAGGTTAGAACAACATTGAGGGCCGAAGGGCCAGTACTATGCTGTAGTGTTCTATGTTCTGTATACCTCGATGAAGGGCGAAATGTTGGTTATGTATCTTTATCATTGCTCTTTGAAATACACTGACCTGCTGAGTTTCTCCAACATCGTGCTTTTACTGCAGACATTCGTGCTTTACTTTTGAAGAGAGCTGGGGTGGGAAAGGTGGAGAAACTGTATCAGGGTGTGTGATTGAGCGCAGGGATTTTTTTTGTCTGAGAACTGGTTACAGGAGAATGCAGGCCAAGAAGTTAAATAAATTGAAGCAATTCTGCAATCTTTGTTTTACTTGTCAGGCAACTGTTCAGAATTGATGGAGTGAAGGGGGTTTTCTTTGGGCATGACTTCATCACCGTCACTAAGGTAAGAACTTCCAGTTTTGCGAGAGCAGAAATGTCTGAGGAGATTTGATAAAATCACGAGGTGTGTTGAGAAACTTTCTGATGGACAAGAGCGAGGCCAAGAGGTGATTGGGGAAGGGGCAGACATGAAAGGTATGGTGGTGTGGCTAATCAGAATATCTGATGCTGTCTATGTGGAGTTTGCACGTTTTGCTGTGTGGGTTTCTCTGGGTACTCCCAATTCCCTCCCACAAACGAGCAGGGTGGTGAGTAAAATGGCCGCTGTGAGTCGATAAGTTGGTCACGGAGCCAAAGAGCAGGGAACCAGGGCCTTCCGCCCAACTCGTTGATTCTGACCCAGTTAAACGTTGGGGGGGGGGTGGGAAATAAAATGGGATTTGATGAAATAGACGCTTGATAGTTGGTGCAGCCTCAGTGGGTTGGAGGACCCATTTCCACGCTGTAACAAGTTGGACCAAAATGTGTGAAAGTGCAGGGGAGGGGACATAGATCCATTCCTTTTATTTCAAAAGAGATTGGTTGAGTAATTCACATTGGGTGAAGGGGAAAGCTTTAAGGAAAGAACACCCAAGAGCTATTTTGAAGGTTCCTTTTATTGTCACATAATAATAGATCAAAAATATAATGTACGTGATATACTTTAGCTTTTATCAGCTGTAAGGAAAATAGAAACCCCTTGAACATTGCCGGGTGCCCCTCATAATTAGCAGAAAGAGAAGCAAAAAGAGTCCCTTCAGAAACAGTGACCGTGAATTCGCCCCCAGTCGTCCTGCAGCCGCACAGACTCCTGTTCGATCCATCTGGTTCGAACTCCAGATCCAAATCTCTGATGCAATCAGGAAGGCTTCAGTGCCCAAGAGCCTTTAGGACCTTTGACACTCAAGGCCAAGAACCTTTGTGCCCTCTGTATCCTCTCAAATCCTGGTTCAGCTACCTGGTTCCCGTGATCCAGTCCTTCAAACACTCCACAGTCCTTCAAACACTGGTCCGCTGCTGAGGTCACTATCCTGTTGGGTCGTTTCCTCTGTTTTCCTCCTCAACCGGGGTGGGAGAGGATGTGTACTCCCCGTTTCTGGTGCCCTGCGCCGGACTGCTGCTGCTCCCCCAGAATCTGCAACCCTTCGTACTACGCTGCCCAGCACGGGTGCTGCCATTTTGGGCACAGACCCCATGGCTGCAGAATTTAAGGAATAACACCATCGGCACTCGTAACAAGCCGTTTAAAGCCTTTACAGAGCTGTTGGCATTAGGACCAGCAGGTATGAAGGGGTGAAGACATATTCCTCTGTCTGATAAGATGCTATTTTGTATACCTCCAGACAGATAATGAGGTGCAGTGGAAGCTCATTAAACCAGATGTATATGCCACAATCATGGATTTCTTTGCATCGGGTCTTCCTGTTGTGACAGATGAAGCTCCTCCTTCCGATACAGGTGGGTGCATCTGCTGAATCAGGAAGTATTGCTCTGATACAGCCCAATGTACGAAGTGCTTCTGTATTCCTCGTGGACTTTCAATTTGAGGGAAAAAAACCAATCTGTTCTTGAACCAAGAGCCTTCAAGCTTCTGGGCCTTTTGTAGTAGAGAAGAGTGCGTGACCAGGGGAGATGGGGGTCCTTTATAAAGTTTGCTGCCTTCTTGCGGGATCTCCCTTTCCTTTACAAAAGAAAAATAAAGTTCAAGTTTATTGTCATCCGATTACACAAGTACAACCTAAAGAAACAGTGTTCTTAGGACTTCAGCGCAAAACATGCAGACAAACAGGTCAAATATATCTACCGTAAAACCCCTGTTATCTGGAGTTCAAGTAACCAGCAGCCTCAAGCAACCAGAAACAAAAAGGCGGAAAATAAATAGGTAAAAAATACAAAAGTTTAAAATCTGTGCTCGTTCACCAATCATGCACACTCAAGCAACCAGAAAATTCACATATCCAACATCTACCAATCCAGTGGTTTTACTGTGTATAAAATTAATTAAATAAATATTGTTTAATAAATACAAGAGTCTCAGAGGGTCAGTGTGAGCGGTTCCTTTGGTCGTTCGGCGTCTTCACTGCCCGTGGGAAGAAGCTGTTCCTCAGCCAGGTGGTGCTGGCTCTGATGTTCCTGTATCTCTTCCCCGACGGGAGCAGCTGAAAGATACTGTGTGCAGAGTGGAAGGAATCCTCAATGATTTTGCACACCCTCTTCAGACAACGACCGCCCCCCTTTTTTTCGCATTACACACGAATATTTATGGTATAGCTTGGTGGATTAGAGGAGGATTGTGTTTCTCTTTCAGCTCCTTCAGAGGACGATGATGAAGTTGTTGCGATGATTAAAGAACTGCTGGACACCAGAATTCGGTGAGTATCATTGGATTTCTGCTAGAAGAGTTTCTGCATTGATGTGTGAGTTAATCCCCAGTATGCCCATTATTTCCGCCAAGTGATGAATGTGGTCACAGCCATGGTGTTTCACAATCTGGTTGTCTTTCCACTTACGGGACAAAACAGCTTCTTCGAGTTCAGGTGATCTTCAGTGAACAGGTACATGGGTGGGAAGGATCAAGTCAATGGGACTCGGCAGAATATTAGTTTGGCACAGACTCGAAGGGCCGAAGGGCCTGTTTCTGTGCTGTAGTATTCTGTGGTCTGTGAATATCCCTGGTGAATATCCTCAGGTCAAAAATCACTATTGTATAGAAACATATTTTTGGAAAAAAAATGTCAAAATCTCACTCCATGTTAAATTATTTGACACTAATTCACCGACTGAACTGTGAGGAGACCAGCTCCTTCCCCTCGAAGGAGCAGTGGTGGGAATCTCTCAACTGCCATTTGTCTCCAAAGCTAAATATCACTGCTTTGATTTCTTCAGGGTATAATGGGCAGGGGGCATGGGTGCATGCTCGTGGTGCCACTGCAAGTGGGGTAGCCACCCCGGACATACAAGGAACACACACTTGTTTCTTCTATGCTTGGTACACTCGTCCTCCTTCCTCTTCCTAGCATTCGTTCTCAATTATACAACGCCAAATACAACATGGTGGCCACCACGGCCAGGTTGCGTGAGACCTCCTGGTCGCCGTTTATTTTGACGCTGGCCACCCCTGCTATAGGCACTATTTTGCGTAGATACTCCCCTGATGGGCAGAAATTTGAGCACCTCAGCGTAGTCTGGTTAGCAGAACGCTACTACAAGCGCCAGCAACCTGGGTTCAAATGTGGCGCTGCCTGTAAGGAGTTAGTACATTCTCCTTGTGTCTGCGTGGGTTTCCTCCTGGTGCTCCATCGGGTGTCCTCCCGCACACCAAAGACGTGCAGGGTTGGTTGCTTAATTGGTCACATGGGTGTATTTGGGTAGCCCAGGCTCATGGGCCAGAAGGGCCTGTTTGCCATGATGAATCTCTAAATGATATTAAACTTAACAATCTTAGTGCCACACTGAAGGAGTTGCTGTTGGATTTGGTCATATTCAGATTACATTGTAAGCTAAGGTCTGCTTTCTCATTTGGGTGCTCAAGAAACCATTGCACTCTTACTCCATGAGACCACAAGATAAAGGATGCAACACCATCATCCGCTTATAACTGATCAGCAAACTCCAAGACCTGGGCTTCAATATCCTACTGTCCACCCTCGTCAGTATAGATTGGCAAGAACATCTCCACAATCTCCTTCAGTGCAGGAGCTCCACAGGGCTGCCAACTTAGCCCCCCCTGCTCTACTCATTTTACAACTATGACTGTGCGACTCATCACCACCAGCCACACCATATACAGTGCAAATTGGATGGTGATAACATCATAGTTGGCTGAAAAAAAGGGAGCAATGAGTGAACGTTTAGAAGAAGGGAGATGAAAAACTTGGCTGAATGGTCCTCCACCAACAACCTCTCACTCAATGTCACCAAGACCAAAGAGCTGATTATAGACTTTAGGAAAGGGAACCAGAGGCGTACCACCCAGTGATCATTGGGGTTTCAGAGGTGAGAAGGATGAGCTTAAGTTCCTGGGAGTCACTATCTCCGATGATCTTTCCTGGACTCGATGTAGTATTGCCATCATGAAGGAAGCACGTCAGTATCTCTACTTCCTCAGGAGTTTGCGGAGGTTTGGTATGACATCAGAAACCTTGGCAAATTTCCAAGAATCTGTGGTGGAAAAGTGGGTTGACTGGCTGCATCACGGCCTGACATGGGGGCATCACGACCTTGAGTGTAAAGCCCTGTAAAATGTAGTGGACACAGCCCAGGACAGCACGGGTAAAACCCTCCCCACCATCGAGAACACCTACAGGGAACACTGCTGTCGGAGAGCAGCAGCAATCATCAAGGTTCTCACTCTGCAATCAGGAAAGAGGTGTCAGTGCCACAAGACTCACACCAACAGCTGCTACCCCTCCACTATCTGACTCATTTGGAGACTCATTTAATGACTCTTTCTTTGTTCATTATTTATTGCCGAATATCTCTATGTATTTGCACAGTCATTTTCTTTACATTTCCTTTTTTTGTTTATGTTTCTCTCTTTTGTATTCATTTCTTTTTTTCTTGCATACTATTTACTTTCACTGATTATTAGAAATTCTGCTTGGCCCTCAGGAAAAAGATTCTTAGGGTTAAGTTAAAATTTTAATTTAAAACATTTTTTAGACATGCAGCATGGATCACAGGCCATTTCGGCCCACGAGCCTGTGCCACCCAGTTAACCCACAACCCTGGTACGTTTTGAACGGTGGGAAGAAACCAGAGCCCCCAGAGAAAACCCACGCAGACACGGAGAAACTACAAACTCCTGACAGACAGGGTGGGATTCAAACCCCGTTCCCAATCATTGGCACTGTAAAGGCGTTGCACTAACCTCTATGCCAACCATGCTGTGTATATGTTGTCATGTATGTACACTGACAATAATTTAGAACATGACCTAAATGCTCATTTGGATCCTCTCCTGATGTGTCAAACAAGGAAACTCACCAGGATGTAATTACCACATAATCCTTGGCTTTATATCCTGGTATTTTAACTGATCAACCTTTGATGCCCAGTGTTTTAATCTTTTGATCACAAAGTCCTCTCACTATATCAGCATGCTTAAACTAATAGTCCCTACTTTCAGTATTATTTGCTCTGCATTAAAAAGTTTTAAGTACATATTTATTGTCCTAACAAACGTGGCTGGCTAATGTTATGCAAGCATAAATTCCCCATCTGCTGACAATACTAGGTTAGGTTATCAGGTTATGCTATCAGGAAGCCTGATATCCTAGCATTCTTCCACAGAAACAGACACTGCAAAAGAGCAGGGGCCATTTTCATTATAAATAAAATTCAAAGTGACCATCAGACGAACCAAGGAGTGATCTGATTAAATGTCCTAAAAATGTATGGGCCTGATGAGAATTCTTTTTCTTTTTTTAATTCAGAGACCAGATATCTGTGTATGACACTTGCCATATCTTTCCTATTTCCCAATTTCAAAATATGCCATCTTCTAAGAAACGTAAGCTTCGATATTCCAAATTACAATCTTATCACTCCAATAAACCAAACTTCATATTTTCAGCTGTAAGTAGCTTTAATTTGTTGATATAAACCATTTTGTATAACTTCACATAGAGTTTTTCATAACGATGAATTAACAGAGCATTCGATTATATTCAATGACATCTTTGGCTTGGCTTCGCGGACGAAGATTTATGGAGGGGGTAAATGTCCACGTCAGCTGCAGGCTCATTTGTGGCTGACAAGTCCGATGCGGGACAGGCAGACACGTTTGCAGCAGTTGCGGGGGAAAATTGGTTGGTTGGGGTTGGGTGTTGGGTTTTTCCTCCTTTGTCTTTTGTCAGTGAAGTGGGCTCTGCGGTCTTCTTCAAAGGAGGTTGCTGCCCGCCGAACTGTGAGGCACCAAGATGCACGGTTTGAGGCGATATCAGCCCACTGGCAGTGGTCAATGTGGCAGGCACCAAGAGATTTCTTTAGGCAGTCCTTGTACCTCTTCTTTGGTGCACCTCTGTCACGGTGGCCAGTGGAGAGCTCGCCATATAACACGATCTTGAGAAGGCGATGGTCCTCCATTCTGGAGACGTGAACCACCCAGCGCAGCTGGATCTTCAACAGCGTGGACTCGATACTGTCGGCCTCTGCTATCTCGAGTATTTCGACGTTAGGGATGAAGGCACGCCAATGAATGTTGAGGATGGAGCGGAGTCAACACTGGTGGAAGCGTTCTAGGAGCCGTAGGTGATGCCGGTAGAGGACCCATGATTCGGAGCCGAACAGGAGTGTGGGTATGACAACGGCTCTATATACGCTTATCTTTGTGAGGTTATTCAGTTGGTTGTTTTTCCAGACTCTTTTGTGTAGTCTTCCAAAGGCGCTATTTGCCTTGGCGAGTCTGTTGTCTATCTCGTTGTCGATCCTTGCATCTGATGAAATGGTGCAGCCGAGATAGGTAAACTGGTTGACCGTTTTGAGTTTTGTGTGCCCGATGGAGATGTGGGGGGACTGGTAGTCATGGTGGGGAGCTGGCTGATGGAGGACCTCACTTTTCTTCAGGCTGACTTCCAGGCCAAACATTTTGGCAGTTTCCGCAAAACAGGACGTCAAGCGCTGAAGAGCTGGCTCTGAATGGGCAACTAAAGCGGCATCGTCTGCAAAGAGTAGTTCACAGACAAGTTTCTCTTGTGTCTTGGTGTGAGCTTGCAAGCGCCTCAGATTGAAGAGACTGCCATCGTGCGGTACCGGATGTAAACAGCGTCTTCATTGTTGAGGTCTTTCATGGCTTGGTTCAGCATCATGCTGAAGAAGATTGAAAAGAGGGTTGGTACGAGAACACAGACTTGCTTCACGCCATTGTTAATGGAGAAGAGTTCAGAGAGCTCATTGCTGTATCTGACCCGACCTTGTTGGTTTTCGTGCAGTTGGATAACCATGCTGAGGAACTTTGGGGGGCATCCGATGCGCTCTAGTATTTGCCAAAGCCCTTTCCTGCTCACGGTGTCGAAGGCTTTAGTGAGGTCAACAAAGGTGATGTAGAGTCCTTTGTTTTGTTCTCTGCACTTTTCTTGGAGCTGTCTGAGGGCAAAGACCATGTCAGTAGTTCCTCTGTTTGCGCGAAAGCGCACTGTGATTCTGGGAGAATATTCTCGGCGACACTAGGTATTATTCTATTTAGGAGAATCCTAGCGAAGATTTTGCCTGCAATGGAGAGCAGCGTGATTCCCCTGTAGTTTGAGCAGTCTGAATTCTCGCCTTTGTTTTTGTACAGGGTGATGATGATGGCATCACGAAGGTCCTGAGGCAGTTTTCCTTGGTCCCAACAAAGCTTGAAAAACTCATGCAGTTTGACATGCAGTGTTTTGCCGCCAGCCTTCCAGACCTCTGGGGGGATTCCATCCATACCTGCTGCTTTGCCACTTTTCAGTTGATCGATTGCCTTATATGTCTCATCCTGGGTGAGGACCTCATCCAGCTCTAGCCTTAGGGGCTGTTGAGGGAGCTGGAGCAGGGCGGAATTTTGGACTGAGCGGTTGGCACTGAAAAGAGATTGGAAGTGTTCTGACCATCGGTTGAGGATGGAGATCTTGTCGCTGAGGAGGACTTTGCCGTCTGAGCTGCGCAGCGGGCTTTGGACTTGGGGTGAGGGGCCGTACACAGCCTTTAGAGCCTCGTAGAAACCCCTGAAGTCGCCAATGTCGCACAAGCCTTTGGATGAACGACGCCTATCTGGTGTAAGCTTCATGGTCAAGAACCCCATTGCCTCCAAACTCGAAAACCTTCCGACAGGCCACTCCGACCGGATCATGTCCATGCGACTCCCCCTTCAAAACAAGCATCGCATCACCCTCATCAGTGTCTATGCTCCAAACCTCCAGGCGGAACCAGCAGTAAAGGACAAGTTCTACACTGACCTGCGCAACCTCATTCAACACACCCCTACAGCCGACAAGGTTGTTATCCTTGGCGACTTCAACGCTCGCGTCGGCAAAGACTCAGAAACCTGGCCAGGAATCCTGGGCAAGCATGGTGTTGGCAAGTGCCACGACAATGGGCGCCTCCTGTTGGAGCTCTGCGCAGAACAGCGGCTTGTCATTACAGACACCCTTTTTCAGCAGAGGGACAGCCTTAAGACTACCTGGATTCAAAGACATAACGAAATAAGAAATGATTAAAACTAATAAGATGATAAGATGACGAATTCAAAGAGAAGTATTTTGATGCTTACATCTCCTCCATGGTTCTTCGAAGACTGAACTCAAGTTCCCCGTTCGCCCGGATATTACAACATATGACGTCATAGTCACTATGGTAACATTACAAAAACAATTTATCCTTAAAGGGATAGTCATAAAATTAACAAAAATCAAAAACACATAGTTTTAACCTTTACATTCTGGGCCAAAAATACTTAAGGGCTCAAATGATCAAAATGCACAATTCTGGTGAAACTTATTTGCCCACAAAGTGGTGGGAATTCGGTGCCACAAGGATAATTACATTCAATGGCAGAATCAGAATTTATTGTCATTAACATGTCATGAAATTCGTTGATTTGCGGCAGGATCACAGTGCTATAAAATTACAGTTAAAAAATAAATAAATTGGTGCAAAAATAAAAGAAAGTGAGGCAGTCCCTGTGGTTCATTGTCCATTCAGAAATCTCCTTGTGCCGCTGAGTGCTCATCGTCAGACTCCTGTATCTTTTTCCCGATGGTAGCAG